>NC_138139.1:34509173-35073229 GCF_964188305.1 Podarcis bocagei | reverse complement strand
ACGTATAGGTACATGACCCTCTAGTTCACAGTTGCCTTTAAATAGCTCCTCAATTTGGATATACAAGAAGTCAGAGCAGTAGTAATAATAGCTATTATCCCCCCCCCACCAAAAGAAATGAACAAAACACTTTGAGCCACATAACTGCCTTCTACTTAAATCTCCTGAGGAGATTTTCAAACATTACTCTAATAGAATTGGCAGCTTTTAAGCTATTACCACAGCTTTCATTTCTTCTCAGTGACATATAACTTCTAATGATTATTCCTTAGTTAGATTCTGTTTTATTAAAGAAATTAATATTTTTCATTCTGCATTTTTAGCCAAACTTCTATAAGTCTCTCTAGCTTCAGGTCTCAAACTTTGCTGTATATGACAAAATGTGGCCCTGAGGAATGAGACACAATGGAGAGAAAGAATTTTAGGATTATCAAGAGTGTACCATGCCTGGGGTGGTTATAAGACTGAGCTTATTTGTACCGTTGTTCTATGCATAGGGGCATAGAAAACTGGCTTATACAAAGTCAGATCATTGGTTCAACTAGTTCAGTACTGTTTGTGCTGATTGGCAGCTGCTCTCCAGGATTTCAGACAAGGATGTCTTTCACCCCTACCTGGAGATGCCAAGATTGAACCTGGGACCTTCTGCATGCAAAACAGATGCTCTGCCACTGAGCTAAGGAACATAGGAAGCAGCCTTATACCATCACACTACCATCTAGCTCAATGATGTCTTCACTGACTGGCAGCAGCTATCCAGAGTTTCGGATAAGGATAAAAACTTTGAAAACTTGTTGCAGTATTTTTGGGCTCAGATAGTGACTAGTTTTAGAATATCATGACAGCAGCCACTGGACTCCACAACAAAGGCTAGTTTTGTATCTTACTGTGTCTCGTTGGGTACTTGAAGCAGGTTTTTTTATATTCCAGAACTGCCCGGGATTCCACTGAGGCACTTCCAGAGGTCAAGCAGTTCACCCTCTGAATGTGTGAGGTTAAAATTGTGTTTTGCAGCCAAATTCAGCACCAACATCTGACCCTTGGAATTGCCCTTTCTCCCCATTTGGAAGAAATCAGATGGATAGTCCCCTCTTTGATTTGGCAGCTGGGCTGAACTGAGCATTAGGCTAATGATGCAGTCTGGGCCAAAGTGGGACTCCTTTGCTGAAATAATTTGTGGAGGATACACTGGTGGTAGTGGTGGAGAGTATGCACATTTCGATCCCACTAGTGAATCTCATTAAAATTGTCACTGCTAAAAAAAATTGTAATGAGGTAGATGTTCTCACTATGTGACAGGTGAGGTATAGCTATAGGGTTCCCAGGTGTGATGGAATTTAAACTTCCATTAGCCTGCTCCACAGGAGAAGCCAAAAGGTCATGCTTTTCATAATATGGTAGGAACATCTTCAAGACTTCCACAAGACTCTTCCAGGCTTCTGCTGTGCAAGGCTCCTTTATATTTCCTGGACACTCAAGTGTGCCTTCTTTCTGTAGTCCCTGAAAAGCTTAAGTTTCATGGATGAGTTTTTTTATATATTCTAGTCCTGCATGTTGCTTTAAGTAGAAACATTTGGACTGTGTGCAAGGACTAGGTTCAAGGTAGAGTTGTGCTGTCCTTTTTAGGCCCTTGGTTGAGTGAAACAATGTCCTCCTGAAAAATCATGTTGGTGGTGATGGGATAAAATTTTCTTGAATTTCCAGGAGAGGGCTGTTGCTATCTTGCATAACCTCACATGTCACACCATGTAACGTCGCACCATTTCAATAGCATTTTGCAATGTGTGATTGATACAAAGCTTCGTTCTGGCTGCAGTTCCTGATGAGACCTAATATGGTTAGTGGCAAATCCATCCCTAACATTCCTGAGAATTTTATCTTCCACCCCACAAAAAGCAGTGAAAATTGGTCTCCCATTTTCTCAGGTAGGATAATATTATTTTGGGGAATTTGCGGGCATTTTACCCCAACTTTAGTTCAATGATCTTGAAGCTCCTCCTGAGGAAGATGGTTTAAACCAAACCTTATACAGCTTTGTGACTGCATACAAATGTCATTGGCTCCAGATGCGTTACCCAACAAGGGCTAGCTTTGCTTGGAGATTAGAAGAGTCTTGTTTTGAAATTCAAGCTGGTACTTAACAATATTAGCTAATCAGACCAGCTTCGGAGTGTGGCAATGTCATGGCACCATACAGCCAATTGTATCTGGCTATGGGTTGACATAACTGAGGGCAAACGTCATCGCAAAGTGGATGGCAGTAGTGTGTGCATATCTTTTTCTATCCGGTCTACATTCCACCAGAATCTGCAGTCTCCTTGGCTGCTCACAATTCCTGATCTTGGGTGGGGTGGGATGGATCATGGGTTACCTCATGATACCTTCTTGAGGACTTTGACTTTGAAGCACACAGGCAGCTGGGAAGCCCAAAGAATGCAGAAAACCAGTGAGGCAATTCATGGGCATAGCCAGGATTTATTTTAAGGGGGACATGCTTTATGTTGGGGGGTCAGAACAGAGCTATATGTGGCACAATTGGTCGGTTAGTTAAATATTTTAATTTATTTGATGGGGGAGGGCAGCTGCTTGCTGCTCCCTGGCCATACCCATGAGGCAGTTACAGTGGTACCTCAGGTTAAGAACTTAATTCATTCTGGAGGTCCATTCTTAACCTGTTCTGTTCTTAACCTGAGATACCACTTTAGCTAATGGGGCCTCCCACTGCTGCCACATGATTTCTGTTCTCATCCTGAAGCAAAGTTCTTAACCCGTGTTACTATTTCTGGGTTTGCGGAGTCTGTAACCTGAAGCATATGTAACCCGAGGTACCACTGTAATAGAATGAATGTTACAACACTTACAAGCAACCCTCAACTACCCTGCAAATGAGAATTTATCCTCTTTGAGTATGGACGTCTCCAATTTCTTTTTTTCTAATTATTTGGTAGTTGATTTAACTGGGATTAGTAATATATATTCTTCCACAGCACTAAGCAGCATGCAGAGGAACAGAAAGTGGTTGACAACCTCAAAGCTACCTCGCTTTTCACGGAGGCTAAGACTATTAGTGGCTACTAGCCATAATGTCTATGCTCAACCTCCATGGTTGAAGGCAGCAATGCTTCTGAATGCCAGCTGCTGGAAACCACAGGTGGTTAAGGTGCTCTTCGGCTTCGGTCCTTCTTGCAGGCTTCCCATTGTGCATCAGGGTAGCCACTGTGAGAACAGGATGCCGGACTGGATGTGCTAGTGGCCTGATCCAGCGGGCTCTTACTATGTTCACAAAATGCTAACGTTTGACCAGGTGGGGAAGTATTTTAGTAATTTGTTGGGCTGCGTCATAAGCCCCACCTCCGAGGCGAATATTGAAATTGGAGAATATCCAGCGTAGCTCTACCAAAAATGAGAAATTCTACAGCTAGGATGACAGATCTCTAGGTGTAGCTATAAACATGCAGCTCAGTAACACAGCACCATAAGAATATATTGACTGTGGACCAAACTCATCAGAAGATTGATCAATCCAGCTGACTTGCATTAATTGTGAAATAGAGAGAACAACGCGATCAATGATAGGCAGGAAAGTGCAGCAGTAATGATGGCACATCTAACTAATCCAGTAATGGAGAACCTGATGTATAGCATATTGGAATTCCACCGTTCGGGGCCCCTGTCACAATAAAGTATATCCTGCAATTATGGGGAAAAATTGAGCAGGCAACAGTCGAGCCAGCCTAATCAGCCAATGCCACAATAGTTCTACTGATTAAACACTAAATTAAGTAGCACTCCAGCTCTGCAGCTTGCCTGTATTATTAAAAGAAGAAGAAATCCTTGAGTCTACACAATGAAAAGGAAGAGAAAGTGTGTGTGTGTGTGTGTGTGTGTGTGTGTGTGTGTGTGTTTTACTCCAAGTAAATTGTGATGATTAAACGTGGGCAAGATACACTACAGTTCTTAGTCATTGCCCATAAGTAGCTATTGCACTCTGGGACTGCTTCTGCTGTTTCCACTGAGTCTTGCTCTCAGGGCAGCCACAGAAAAGAGACAGCATCAAAAGAAAGGCAAACCTCAAGCTGGTGCTGAACTGGAGGGTTTATTTATGTAGAATGAAAATAATGAAAAAGGCTGGTGTACTTCCATTAAAATATCCCCTGGGGACAGTGAGATCTGCTCTTCCTTTGTTCAAAGATAATTCCTTTTGTGGGAACCTTTTTGTGAAAACGATATCTTTCCCTCGCTCTCCATCTCTTTTTTCCTCCAAGTTTTTCTTTCAGACCTCCCTCATTTCCTAGCCTTGCGTTCCCTATTCCTTTGTTATTTTCACCTAATTCTTTATAATTATTCACTTCTCCGTCCCTGACTTTCTCCCAAATCCTCCTCCTTTCCGTAGAATGTAAGACCTTTGGTGCATGTCACTTCTATACAATGCCCAGGGCCCTATTACAATTCCCTCTTCCACAACTAATATAGAGCCACAAAAGTTATGTGTTCCAATTTGCCTCTGTTCATCCTAGCAGCTTTTCTGCTGAGGGTTGCCAAGTTACCATTTGCTTTCTCCGTCTCACCTGTGAAACCTGCCTTCTCTCAGATCATACTTATCACGATCTGTGGAATGCAGGCTTCTTTATACCAGGTCAGAACAATGTTCTATCTAGTTAAACATAGTTGGCCTTGACTGGCAGCAACTCTTCAAGACTATAGACAGGGATTGGTTCTGCCGGTGCATTTTCACTATGTGACCTCACCACCATTTTGCCCTTCCTTACCTGCCACTAAGCAGAAGCATTATGACCCCACCACATTGTCTACTACCTGGGAGTAGACTCAGTCATGTTTGCTGCAAGGCAAGTAAATTTCTCACAAGCCCTGGTTTCAAAAGTAGGCCACTGGATGCAAAATAGCCTTCTCTGCAATGGATGCAGGAACAATTAATGGGGGAATGAAAGCTTACTATAAATTCAGTAGCTAAAACTCAAGAAACAACATATGATTCTCTCTCTCTCTCTCTCTCTCTCTCTCTCTCTGTGTGTGTGTGTGTGTGTGTGTGTGTCTTTGTGTATAACCCTCTTTTTTCTACTATCAAGCCCAAAATGCCAGTTTAAGCCTTCATTTGACTAATTGTTTCATGCACAACCCCTTTACCTCTTCTTAAATAAAGATATGCCAGGGTTCAAAGAATGGATTACAAAGAGCTACTGTTGAACCACCTGCCTCCTTCCAAAGTTTGTTCTTTTCTATTATTCCTTTGGGAATACATGTAATACATGAAAATTGCATTCCAGTTATGCTGTAAATGAGATGCACACTGGACCTTAATTGTTCAGGGTTTTGTTTTTATCCCTGGGAAAATTAATTTTCAGTGAACCTCTGTAAATGAAAGCATTGAACAACTCACATTCAAAAAGCTGGGAAGTTGTACACTGCAATATGAGGAGATAAATATTGGATTTGCTTTGGAATGTATGTGTGTTTTAAATAATCCTGGGGAATTGATGAGCTACAGTGAATAATTCACTCAAGTTTGTGCTGAAAGGGTCCTGTTCTTGATTCATTTGCTTTCCTGTACCCTTCCTGCTGTAATTGATGGATTGCTTGAATTTATTTATTTATTTGCCACCTTTCCACAGTGAGCAGGACACAAAGTGGCTTACCACAAACGTTCACTTATCAAAATACTTTCAGCTGAGGGAGAGAAGTCTGTTTACAAAATATATCAATAAATTCAAATAGGACAGATATCAGCAATTCAGAAAATTCAGCTCCCAGCCAACTGGCTGCTACGGTAGGGGGTCGTCTGGGCTGAGTAGATGATGGGCGGACCTGAGAGAAGCTTGCCACCCTCGCGTCTGCTTGCCACACCACACTCCACTGGGACCACTGCAGATTGGCTCGTTTGAGCGGATGGGTTTGCCAGGAACCTGTGAGCCTCCACAGCTGCTGAGGGGGACAATGAGGCAAGCAAGATGGTGCGGTGTGCTGGGAAGGAGAGGAGGTGCCGTGTCGGGCTGCAACCGCTACTCACCGGGAAAGGCAGTAAGCAGCCAATATCAACAATTCAGCAAAGAATAAATTCAGTTTAGCAAAATGAAGAATATAGACTTTAAATACAGATGTACAGAGCAAAAAGGAAGTTAACTACAAAGTTCCAGCTTCTGGTGCAGGTCTTACTCCAAGGAGCCTCAGCAGCCTGGTTTAAGTACAGCTCAAAGGGAAGGGTTCGTTTCACCTGCCTAGATGATTCATGGAAGGGGTGTTTCCCAGTACCCCATCCCCTGCCTTTGGATGCCTAATAAGGAGAGGGACTGTGGGCAACATTAAGGGAGGGGGTGTTTCAAGGACCAGAGTTAAACTGTCAAGCTCCCTTGTTATTTTTGCAATTGTCAGGAGGCGTAATCTTATGTAATCTTGCTACATTTATAGTACTGAAATGTTGGGCGGAGGATGTGGGATTCCATTGCCCAATGAAAGTTGCCTTCTTTCTCCAGGTGCAAGATTAAAGCATGTGCCAGATTTAGCAGTGGCATCAGCAAAGGATGGAGAAGGAACCGCTGGCTGCTTTTGCATGCAGGTTTAATCCCCAGCATTTCTAGGTGGGCTTGAGAAAGACCCCTGCCTGAACCCCTGTTGAGCCACTACCAGTCAATATGGATAGCACTAAGCTAGATGGATCAGTGGACTGACTTGGTACAAGACAGGCCAGTGGTTTAAGTGTACAGCAGCTTCCTATGTTCCTATAAAAGGCATTTGGAAACTGTTCGATGCCATGTCAGATTATTCATCCATCTAGCCCAGTATTGTTTACTCTGTCTGGCAGTAATTATTGGGGACCTAAGGCAGACCTCCTCATCAGCTCCTCGATTGCGAGTCATTTTGGGATGAACTTTGAACTTTGGTTTTCAAAGAACACATAGAAGTTACTTAAATTTAAATTAAATTACTTGCTCTAGATATTTTGGGGGCATTCTCGGGGAGGTGGATAGGAGCAAAAATAATGTTAGGGTAAAGGTAAAAGTAAAGGGACCCCTGACCATTAGGTCCAGTCGTGGCTGACTCTGGGGTTGCGGTGCTCATCTCGCTTTATTGGCCAAGAGAGCCGGCGTACAGCTTCCGGGTCATGTGGCCAGCATGACTAAGCCGCTTCTGGCGAACCAGAGCAGCACACGGAAACACCGTTTACCTTCCTGCCTGAGCAGTACCTATTTATCTACTTGTACTTTTTGGCATGCTTTTGAACTGTTAGGTTGGCAGGAGCAGGGACCAAGCAACGAGAGCTCACCCCGTTGCAGGGATTCGAACCACGACCTTCTGATTGGCAAGCTCTAGACTCTGTGGTTTAGATCACAGCACTACCTGTGTCCCCTAATGTTAGGGTAAGGCAGCGGCGTAGCGTGAGTTGTCAGCACCCGGGGCAATGCAAGTAATTTGCGCCCCCTAACCCGGGGCAAGGCAAGTAATTTGCGCCCCCCAACCCCTAACCTGCGAGTTGCCGCTGGCGCTGCCGCGCAAACAACGCTGCTTGCCCGGAGGAGGATGGAGGCAGAAGCAGCCGCCGCCTGTGGCTGGGCCGAGGGGATGGCGGCGGCGGCAGGGTGCAGAGGCTGCCCGTGCCCGGCCAGCCGTCGGTGGCGGCGTCGGCGCTGCTGCAGCGGCTGCTCCTCCTGCGAGCAGTGAGCGGAGCGCAGCCACAGCGACGGCGGGGGGCGCGCGCGCTAGAGCGCAAGGCTGGCGGTGGCGGCGGGGAGCCCGGCGGAGGAAGGAACTTGTCCCTTCCCTCTGGACTCGCGCCCCCCCCAGATGTTGCGCCCGGTGCGGTCGGCACCCCTGGCACCCCCCACGCTACGCCACTGGGGTAAGGGAAGTAAAAATTAGGGAGATAAGAGATAGATAAATTGCGGCAAACTCCAAGCACTTTTTCCTCTCACCTTCCCCACTGCCAACATGTGACACCTGGCAGATCACCCGTAAGAGAATGTGGCCTGGACAGAATAAAATTCCACCACCCCTTCCTTACTTAGTTGTTTTTAAGATTGCAACTAGATGCTGCAGTTGAAGCAATTTGAGCATTTGAAAGCAGTATACAAGTGTTAAGTAGTTTTTTATTTTCAAAATCAGTTCCTTAAGATTTCACATTGACTTGAGCCAAAGACCTGTCTGATCAAGCAGCTTTTAGGATGAAAACAAGTGCCCAGTTAGTATGGTACATCTCCTCTCCGTTCAGCTTTGCAAAGCCTCCCCTGGCTTTCAAGGGGGGTAGTTCTCTAAGTGAAACATACAGCGCTTTGTTACCAAGTGTAACAGTAAAATGAAAATGATCGCAAATAACCCAAATTTATGGTGTTCCCATCTCCTTCCTCCCCTTCTTTCTTCATGTGAATATTTAAATCCAGCGCCAGCTAAAGTGAAATTTATTGCAGTCTAGCCGCTATAAAATACTATGAGGGAATAAAATCAATCTTGACCCAAATCTTAGCATGCAAAACACACACGCACACGCATACACACCATAAAATATACTGTGCCTCTGCTAATTCAGTGCTCTCGGCTCCTGTGAGCCAGTGGAACAAAGAGCTTTTTTTATAAAGGTGTTTTATAGATGTCTACAAATTGTTGTTTTCATGAGGTCAAGGTATATTGTTGCTTCAAGTCGGGAAGTGTGTCAAGCTCCCACACTGCTGATATATATCTGACCTTGGAAAACAAAGTTTTCTTCATATTTTTAACTGTTTCCCATGGATTTCTGGATCTTCTTTGTCACATCAGAGGCCTTAGAGGAGAGCTCATCAGATCTACAGAAACAAAACAACAACCAACAATTAGAAATCCAAGAGCTATTGGGGCAGGTGTGCAAGACATACAATTAAAATTAAAGAACAGGGTGCCCCTGAGTAGGGATGGGGGATAAAACCTATCAGTTTGCATTTTAAGGTGAACTTGCCAGATTTGCATTTTCCGAAAAAATATGTGACGCAAAATGCATTTATCTTTCAAAATCTACATGGTTCTGCATTTTACAATGCAGTTCTCCAACCAAGTAATGTGTCCAAAAATTCATATATTGCATATATCAAGTGAAAGTGGCATGCAAAAATGCATTGTGTTAGGGGAAATACATTGCAAAAATATATGTATTGCAAAAATGCATTGCAAAGAAACATACATAGGCAAAATTACATATAAATGTGGATATTATGAGAAATTCACATAAAATACAGATGAATTTCATGAGTGCATTAAATAAAATGTAAAGTCCTGTGGAAACATGTGAGATACAAGCCTACATTTTAGTACATTCTCAAACTTCATTGTCATTAGGGAGTAATATGATGGACCCCTAAGTGTACTAGATATCCCAGACGATGTGTAGAAAACAGGGTGATGAGAACCTTGGGTCTCATCCCTAGAAACAATACACTATACACAACAGCCCTAGAAATAATATGCTATGCATAAAATATTTTCCTCATCACTCAAAAAAGATGACAACTAACTTTGACACGAGGAAGAATGATTCCACTTAAGAACTTAAGATTCCACTGGAGAAAAGAGTAATAGTTTATGGGTTCTGTGTGTATGGGGGGGCGGAGCGGGGAAGCTGCCATCCTTATATTATGCTGGAATCTCATTAGACATTTTTAATAAACACCACTTATGCATAAAATAAAATTATAACTTAATTTACAACCATGTTCTGATTCTAACAACCACTGGAAACAGCCAGCCCAAATTCCTGACCCCAAACTGAACCCAGACAGAATCATTGTACGATTCCATCAATTTAAAATATTGTCATAGCAGGACCCAACTTGTGCCAGTAATTAAGAAATACTACATGGTGCTGATAGAATGCCATTCCAGCCCTGTGTGTGATTTATAAAAATCATTCTTTTGAGTGCATTCCAGTGCACTGAAGCTTGATACTAAAAGCTCTTTTACCAATTATTATTCTGTTTGGGGAACATTAAAACATAATCTACCATGAATTCATAATCCATAGTTTCTCTCTTTAATAATACAGACAGTAATGAGATAGTTGAGTTGAAGTGTATGGGTGGTGGGGAGGAGATGTAAACTAAGCGAGTACCTTTGTTTTCTGCCTATAGAAAATAAATTGCTCTAAAACACTTCTTTTCCCCACCTTATTCAGAAATGTGTGTATTGCAGGGCAAACTGCAATCACTTTTTTATAGCAACAATAATTTAAGAACATAGTGTTACACACCGCTCTAATTTCCAAGCAGTTTGAGATTTCGGGGGTTCCAGGCATTTATCCAGGGTTCATGTTTCCTCTTGGAAATGAGACTCAGTGGAGACTATGTCTTTAGGATACAGTCAAACCTAGGTTGTTGAACAGAAGACTGTTTGACTTCCGAAATGTTTGACAACTGAGGCGTGACTTCCAGTTGGTTGCAAGAGCTTCTTGCACTCAAACGGAAGCCATGTCGGATGTTCAGGTTCCGAAAAATGTTCAAAACCCGGGTTTTTGGCGTTCGGGAGCCAAAACGTTCAAAAAGGAAGCTGTTGGAGAACCAAGGATTGACTGTATATGGTTTATTTACACATACATACAACCTGAGCCTATGATAAGGGCGTTCACTGCATTAATGCCCGTAAAGCATCTTGTTTCTCTCAATACATGACCAATTTAAATCTAGTCATTTAATTGGGTTTACTTGAAGTAGAACTTTGATGGCTACAACCAGTTACCTATTAGGCGGTACTCAAATATGTTTTATTCAGAGGAGACCTATTGAAATCAATGGATCTAACTTAGTCATGTTCATTAATGTGAACACTTAATGAAAATTACCTATTTTTATTATTATTTAAGGTTTTAATGGGTTGTAGTATGCAATATTGTGTTTTATTGTTGTGCTGTAATTGTCAACCACCTTGGGGTCTTAACTGATGAAGACTAGTTTGGGGGAGCATGAATAAATGTGATGCCCTTGAGATGTAGTTGGACTACAATTCCCAGCAGCCCCAGCTATGATGGTCAATAGTCAGGGGTCATTTTTAGACCATCAGTAGCTATTATTAGTTGGCCCTGCCTGACATTGACTTAAGCTTCACTTACAGTCTGTCCATCCCCCGTCTGCCCTACTGGTCCCAATGGGCACCAGCCTCCTATGGCAGCACTTACTGAAATGTGCACCAATAGGACCCCTAATGCCATGGTGGCCTGTTTGGAAGGGGGGGGGACTGCAAGTATTTGCCCTAAACTTGTAAGCTTCCCAAAGGCATTTGACTAGCAAAGCTGGACATGGAGGCAATTCCAGTCATATAAATCCAGCTGGGATTCTCAGTGATCACCACCACCACTGCTGTATTTGTAGGTGTGTTTTTCTTCCATGAGATTTTTCCTGTCTCTCCTCTTGCCCAATGCAAAATAGGTCCTCATACTGTATGGAGGTGAAGCCAAGCTTGTGATGCACAGAAACCTCTCCCCCCTACCCCAACCCCAATCATATATTTTCAGAAATTTCTTTAGAACATCTCTCTTAACACTCTTATTTTACTAATAACATGCTTAGGGTGAACAGAAGTGATTTATGGCACAATAAACAGTAATACACAGTGTACAGGGTAAGCCAGGGTTAGTACTTGAATGCTAAGCAATACCATACTTCAGCTTTTCTGTACATGCTGTTGCATTTATATTACATTATTCCCATTGTGGTTGCTGTAGTGACTATTTATAGATCTTGCTCTCCGACAGTTTCTTATGCTACTTCAAAGTACAAGTAAATTAAATAAACCACAGTGCAGCTATTGTGATAGGTAAGAAAAGGGGTGTATTTATTTGAATATTAAGCATAGATAAGGATTCTCAGGAGGCTGCTGCTTTGTAACATGCTCACAAAACTTAATATTCAAGGTTTTACCACACAGGGCTCTTTTTAGAAGATTACTTGTGGAAATATCCCCTCCCCCTTTGTTTCTGCCTTGCAAAAAAAGAGTCTCTGGATTCTTGTAGAATATATACTTCAGACTTGGAAATTACTTTATTATGTTTCAAAGCCCTAATTAAGCTGTGATGAGTGACCCACTTTCACCACCGGTGAGCCCCATAACATTTGTAAATTGAAGAGTATTAAAAACCACTCTCTAAGCAACCTGAGATTGCATGAAAACCAACACTTATACCCTGTGAAATTATTCCACCCACCCACTGACATGTGTGGGATACAAGCTCTTCTCCTCACTTCAGAGTTGATTTAGCTAAATAAGGGTTTAAAGACAGGTTAAAACCTGGCCTCTGGTTTATTGGTGTGCCTGATAACAATAAAGTTGTAGTTAGCACATAGAGTACTTGAGTTGGTAGAACTGTTACTGGACTAGGAATGCTTATGGAATTCCTTCTTTGTTAATTCTGCTTAAAAACAAAAACGCAATCCTTCCTGGAATAATGTATATATCAGAATAGGACCATCTGCTTGTAAGGCAGGTATCCTACCGGTTTAGTATGGCTATTCCCTGAGGCAGTGGTGGGTGGAGATCCTTGTACAGTGGTACCTCGGGTTAAGAACTTAATTCGTTCTGGAGGTCCGTTCTTAACCTGAAACTGTTCTTTACCTGAGGTACCACTTTAGCTAATGGGTTCCTCTGCTACTGCTGCGCCACCACTGCCGCACGATTTATGTTCTCATCCTGAAGCAAAGTTCTTAACCTGAGGTACTATTTCTGGGTTAGCGGAGTCTGTAGCCTGAAGCATCTGTAACCTGAAGCGTCTGTAACCCAAGGTACTGCTGTATACCACTTGAGTGCCTTTGGGGAAAGCTGGGCTATAGGTGTGGTCATAACTTAAAATAAATGAAAAAGTGTGTGTTTTAGGATAAGAATATCTATAGGGATACATATTTGGGAGGAAATGCATTTTTTATATGTGTGTTTATGAGAAACTTTGTTCATTATGTAATATTTTTTATGCCTAAAAAAGCTTCATACGTTATGTTTTTCCAAAAACATAATGGAATGGATCAAATAAATGTGAAACTGACACAGACTGGAAATTGGCAGGGCCCAATATATATTTTTGTACTAAGGTGGAACCCTGAGACTGGTCTTCCTGTCACTTGCTGTACCAGTTCAGACTGCAGGTGGGAGATCAAATATTCCTACTCTTTCTGTCTCTGCGGATGCTTAGGGAAAAGAGGCCTAGCCTTTTCCCCGAACTGCTAGTTTACTATGTGTATAAGAAGAGTCTGGCTGCTTGATCTGACCAAAGACCCACCTAGTCCAGCATTCTGACCTCACAGTGGGCAACCGGATACCCCAGTATTGGAAGCCTGAGCACAGCAACACTCTCCACATCTGTGGTTTCCAGCGACTGATATTCAGAAACATACTTCCTCTGACCATGGAGGAATCATAACTAGTAGACCTAATCTTCATGAATTTGTCTAATGCTCTTTCACAGCCATCAAAGTTAGTGGGCACCACTGCATCAGATGCAGTTTTTATCCAGCACCTCAGCTGCAATGAGTATTAGCTAGAGATGCTCGAGGAATTCTGTCTTTGCTAATTTATATACAGAGCAGCAGAAGAAAATAAGAAAAGCCCTGCTCCTAGATCAGGCCAAAGGCCCATCTAGTCCAGCATCTTGTTCTCACAGTGGCCAAACAGATGCCTATGGGAAGCCCACATACAGTGCATGAGTGCAACAGAGCTCTTGAACCACACACATCAGAGATCACATCACCATGTGGAGGGTAACACATTGTCTACCCCTGACACAGCCCCTTGCCTTAAGGATGTAAGTTGCCACTTAGTCCATTCTGTTATTGTTGTTCTAGTTTGCTTTGCCTAGTTTGCAACTCACCCTGAATTCCAATTTCGTTAGCAAATACTCCTGGCTTTTCAGTTGCCTGCAGAACACCTCTTTTGCACCCTCACTGTGCAATATTGGCTGCTTTCTGTTAGATAGGTCACTTGCTGTGATCATCACATGGTCTCTCCCTTTTTTAATTTGTTTCTTAATCTGATACATCAACATTGTGTTGGAGTTGCAACCACGAGCCTTGTATCTCATGCCAAAAGATCAATCAAGGGCAGCAACTTGCACTAGTAGGCCATGTTCCATTTGTAATGTGTCATATTTGAACAAGCTGGCACACAGCAGCTCAACAATTGTAAAACAGTCTCAGAGGATGGCCATCATTTTAAAAGCTCGTTGCTGAAGTCCTTCAAGGGTTCTCCTGGCAAATAAACCCTTGACCTCCCTATTAAATGATGAGCATCATTTTCAAAGCCCTCCCCAGTGTCTGAGATCTGGAAGAACTGACCCTCACTAAACAACCTAGGTTGACATGTGATTTTGAAGGGAAGAGGGGGAGAAAGAGAGCGGGGAGAATCCAGCACATTTTGCTCAACCTCGACATGACAAAGGTCATTTAGGGTTAAGAAGTGAAAGTACTTCAAGATTGCTGGGCATGCTCAAAGTTCATCTCTCAAGTCTCCCAGCCATAAATTAAATATGTTATGGCTTTCAGTTCCATTGGTTTATCTGGACGGGTTTACATATTACAGATACATTATTTATATTTTCCACTAAGTGCTCAGGGGTTGCCAAGGTTTCTTTTAAGTTGCACATTTAGCAAATGAAACAACAACAAAAAGTGAGAGAGAGGGAGCAGGTTTGGTGCTGCTTGAGTGCTTTGAAATTACTTCTTGATTTTTACACCAACCAAGCATTTTGTGAAACGGCTGAAAGTTTTTGTTCATATTTGGTACCATATTTTATTTACCCTAAATAAGACACTAAACACATCTCCTAATGCTTAGCTTTTATTGTTATCCAAATTACAAACCAAGATGTCAACTGAGCCATCAAGAGACCTTCTCTAGCTTTCCACTAGGGCTGCAAGCCAAAGATTCTGTTCTTCGCCTTTGTTTCAAACCAACTCCTTTGTGTTAAAGAACACATTATATATCCTGGAATCATAGATGTCTGAAATAATTTAATACAACAATTTTAAAAATTACAAAAAATAAAAGATAAAGCACTCTTCTTATCCTTCTCACTCTCCCTTTCTGCCTTTTGCCCTCTGCAGCTCAAAGCTCCCATTCACTTTGCCCAGAACCTGCTTCAGCTGTGCCAACTTCTGTTGATGACCCTCTCGCCTTGGGTCCTCCCCACTCCTTTTCCAATGTCACACTTCTCTTCTCTTTCTGCTCTACCCAGCTCCTTAACTATGAGGGCTGTTACACAGGCAGCACAGCTATTGGTGCCATGTGCTGCAAATTCTTGCCTTACGTATCTGAATATGTATTTGTAGGCAAATTTTCTAAACATACTTTCTAATACCAATTTCTAAATGTATTGTCTCTCAAGCTCTAAAAGTAATTTATCATGACATACACATTTTATATGTATTTCTTTTTTTAACCCACATTGTAAAATTTGGTGTAGTGAAGGAGGACGAGAACTGTATTTCATCAGCACATTACCTTTTGGAGTTGTAGATCAGGTCAGATCACATTCGAATCCACAGAGATCAAATTAATCAATGATTCTTAGCAGTAGCAGTCTGTGGGGCAGAGCAGGATGCAGTGTCCTGGTTCCCCTGGCTCACCCAAGCAGATGTCACTACTGGTAACTGCCCTTGCAGTGTTTTAATGATCCAACCATGTTGGCTCTCCCATCTAAATGGTACCCATGTGCTCCGGCTCTGCTCACATGGTTGGGACATCTAAACATTGTCCTAGCCAGTGGTATTTCCCCCCAGAAAAAGAGGTACCAGAAGTCACCATGAATGCCTCCCTCGTTCTCTTATAATGGCAATGGTGCCCATCTGAAAGGTGCTAGAACTGAGTTCTGGCTGGGAAAAAAAAGCCCTGGTCCTAGCAGCTCTAGAGTGCCAGGCCCGAGGAATTCCCTCTCTCCCCTTCCGATGGTTTCAAGGAGCCGGGAGGAAACAAGAAAGTTTTTACTTATGATTTATTCAGTCAATGTGGTAACAGACAAAGAACTTCAGTCTTTCCTCCATGATGGAGTTACTTACTCTGGCTCCTCCTTCTTCCACCTTCCCCAACAGCACAAGCCACTACGGAAGCCTCCCACTGACAAATGTCTCTGCGTACATTGTTCTTGTACCCTCAACGACTGTCACGTCCTAGGGGACAGAGGATCCTCTATGCTGTTTGTTGAAGTGTTTGCTGGCTGCTGTAACCCCTCCCTTACTTCACCTAACTCTGCATAGCTTGGATGCTCACCTGTCTCTGCTTTGTTATCTCCCTCATAGCTTGGCTGTGATTCAGTAATGTCTCTCTGCTCCCTCAAAATAAAAAAATTCCTTCCAGTAGCACCTTAAAGACCAACTAAGTTAGTTCTTGGTATGAGCTTTCGTGTGCATGCACACTTCTTCAGATACCCTGTAGCTCCCTGTCAGCTACAGGAGAAGGGGTGGGGCATCCCCACCATCCCTCTGCTTCTCCATTCCAGTCCCTGACATAGAGTAGGGATGGAGCAGTGGGACAAGAATTAAATTTAGTTCACATTTAACCATCAGAGAACCAGTACACTTTCCAAAACAATATGTGAACCAAAACACAGCCAGCCTTAAAAAAATGATATACTTCTCTGAATTTTATAATGTATTTGTCTAGCCACATATGGGTATAAAATGCTTGTATTCAAGTTTAGTGTCATAAAAAGGTGTATTTTTGCAACAACAACAAAAACCTCCACAAAAAAACACAAAAATGCATTAAGGGGAATTTATTTGGGGGGAAAAATAATGTTAGGCAAAACAGCATTGGGAAAAATGTGTGCCTTAGTCAAAATATACAGTTCAAGATAAATTCATCCCAAAATGAGTTTCCATACGAACTTTTTAGATAGATAAAATTGCAAACTGACGTGAAAATGTTCATAACCGAAATAAATCTAAATTAACACATTTGCCCATTACTTCTCAGGGGTTGGTAATGGGAAAGTGTGCCAGGGAAATGTTTACTAGACCCCTGACACTCACTCAAGTCCCTGATGTGAAATACACATACTGACCACTATTCAGGGTTTGCTTTACTGCCTGTAGAATAAGAGATGAAAACAGCCCATGAGGAAATGGACTTTTCATACCCACGTGGGACCTCCTCACTTCACAGCAGGTGGTCTAAAGGCACATGAGGCCACCACCTTGCTGAAGCTAAGCAGGTTTACAACTGGGAGACCATCTGGGGACCCACAAATATGCTGCCTTGGATGAAATATCAATGTATGGAATTTTGCTGAAGTGGTGGAATTCTGGGCTATACAGTTTCAATAGGAGGGAGCTGTATCACATTTTGAGTGTTATCACTCCTCTCATGTAGCAAGTTCCTGTGTGGGAAACACACTTTCTGATGTTTTCCCCACACAAGTCAGGGGTGAATCACCGCCAGCCATTTCCCCCAAATCACGCCTACCTGCTCCATACCTGAAATCATGTGTGGTATCTGGCATGTGGCAGGTACAGATGTGGCTGCCAATGCACAAGCAAGAACCTTAAAATTTGAAAGCCCTTGGGCCTGGTTCAGAAGCTCCAGCTGGTGCAGAATGTGGCAGCTAGAGAAACGGGGGCACCTGGCCACTGTGGCGCCACTGTTAAAACATTTGCACTGATTGCTCATCTGCTACAAAGCTGGGTTCAAGGTCCTTCTATTAATTTTCAAAGTTCAAACACCTTAGGTTCAGTGAACCCCAGAGACTGTCTGCTCAACCACTCAGATCATCTGCAGGAGCATTGTAGGCCCTTCCATGGGTTGGCAAGGCTCATTTGGCAAGAAAAAGAAACTGAGCTTTCAGTATCATCAGTTCTGTCCTGTGGAGTACTCTTGCTAATATAGATTCAGCAGTCACTTTCTGTTTTGACTTTTAAACACATACTGAAAACATTTCTATTCTGTCAAGCTTATGCAAGCAATTAAGAATATAACTCTCCATAATGTTGCTGTTGTTAAGTCATTTAGTCGTGTCCAACTCTTCGTGACCACATGGACCAGAGCACACCAGGCACTCCTGTCTTCCACTGCTCCCGCAGATTGGTCAAACTCATGTTTGCAACTTTGAGAACACTATCCAGCCATCTCATCCTCTGTCATCCCCTTCTCCTTGTGCCCTCCATCTTTCCCAACATCAGGGTATTTTCCAGGGAGTCTTCTCTTCTCATGAGGTGACCAAAGTATTGGAGCCTCAGCTTCAGGATCTGTCCTTCCAGTGAGCACTCAGGGCTGATTTCCTTAAGAATGGATAGGTTTGATCTTCTTGCAGTCCATGGGACTCTCAAGAGTCTCCTCCAGCAGTATAATAGTTAGTTGATGGTTAGCTAATTTCTGATTTCAACTTTCCGAATTTGGATTGGGTGTGTGATAGAATTCTTGTACATATTTTTTATTTAACCTATGTCTACTGTGGACGGATCTGTAGTATGTGCCAAGGCTGTGCATTCAGCTCACATGAGGTCTTCACCATACCATGAAAAAAATGCTGCGCCCTAGATCACACTCAACACTTTCCTCTATGGCTGCCCAGTGCAGGGAATTTTGTGGGGTGTAAGTTGACCTTCAGGGGGAAAAAAAGTTTGCCGTGACTGACCTTCCCATCAGAGAGCTTTGAGGAACTCTGAATGGTCCCCAGAACACTTTTCAAAACCACCAGCCATAAACAAACCCTCGGTATCAAAATCAGTGGGGGAAAATTGTTATCAAGAACCTTGAGCATTTGTTTCCTAGTGAGCTTCAGTAGGTATTTTTTTAATAAACACAAACACACGTTTCTGGGGCCCAGATCATCTTTTTGTTGCTGTTTTTAAAGTAAGATATTTTTGCTTATTGTGTAGAGAGGTGGTCTGTGGGAGCTGCAAGGGATGACAGATAATCCATAACTTCCCCTTCTCTCCATCACCTCACACACCCTTCATTTGAACTGGGGCATTTTTGATATCCTACCATCTCCCTTGGAATGCATGTCTCATTCCTCTGTTGCCTCTTTTGTAAATGCTTCAGATCTACACCTACAGCTCTGGACGTTTAGAAAGTTTGAAGGTTGACTTTCCTCTTGGAGATGGTGTTTAAAATACCCTGACTTTAAAAAAAGAGTTGCTACTCATTGCCCTTGTTAATGATTTTATTTAATACTATTAAAGCATAGTTGCAATTCAGGTTTGTTTGTTTTTAAATTAAAAAATAAAATAAAATCAGTGAGATATATCTGTACAGTAGGGTTGGGGAACCTCAATCCCAGGACTCAAACACATCCCTTTGGGATTCTCAGTTGGCTTATCAGACTTATCCCAGGCCACAATCTTCACCAGGCCCTGCTTGCACCTTCCCCAGGTAATTTTGCCTAGCTGAAATATGTCCTTGAGCTGTCTTAATGCCCTTTGCTAGCAGAGACAGATTTAGGGCAGTGTGATTGGTCCTGCCACACTGGGTGCTGAGTCAAGGGGCCCTGTAGGGCATTACAACTATGACATACTGAATAGAGCAAAATGGAAGGCGAGAGGTAGCAGGCACCAAATTTTGGTCTTGCACAGGGTACCGCTGAAATTTGAAAGATCAAAGCCTGCTCCTGTTGCTAGGCTAGCAGTTCAAAAGCATGTCAAAGTGCAAGTAGATAAATAGGTACCGCTCTGGTGGGAAGGTAAACCGTGTTTCCGTACGCTGCACTGGTTTCACCAGAAGCAGCTTAGTCATGCTGGCCACATGACCCAGAAAAACTGTCTGTGGACAAACGCCGGTTCCCTCAGCTGTAAAGAGTCATTCGCGACTGGACTTAACTGTCAGGGGTCTTTTACCTTTTTTTAATGTAGCGTCCTGGAGAGAGGTAAGAGTCATCTGTGCTGCAGCACCCACTGTTGCCTTTGACTCTACTCAGCAATGATATGCAGGTCTTTGGAAGGTTGCCAGTGAGGCAATGTGGTGCAGGTGCTGAAAAAGGGTTACAAGGCCCTTTGATAGATGTGGCAGTGGATGTGCCTCTATAACAGACTTGCTATGAGCCAATAAATGCAAGCTTAGTCCAGACAAGATTGAGTCACTGATGTTGGGTGGTTCCCTAGATCAGATGAATGGAATGGGACCTCTTCTGAATTGGGTTAGATTCCCTCTGATAGAGCAGCTTGGGTGCACTTCTAGAATGACCCATTGTTGTTGGTTGAGGCTCAAGCAGTCTTGGTGGCATAGTTTCGTTTATCAGCTACAGCTGGTGCACCATCTGGACAGGGATAGCCTAACTTCTGTTGTCTACACTCAGGTGACCTACATGGGGCTGCCTTCGAAGATTTTTTGGAAATTGCAGCAGGTGCTGGATTTAGTGGCCAGATTGTTCACTAGGCAGAATGGTCTGACCATATGGCATCACTTCTGACAGTATTGTTCTGGGTACCAATGTTTCTGGGCTCAATTCCAAGTGCCGATTTTGACCTATAAAGACTTGTACAGCTCAGGTCACCATATCACATGAACTGACATGGGCCCCCTGATTGTCATTTGAGGCCCTTCTCTCTCCATGGAGAGACACGATAATGGGTCTTTTCAGTGGTGGCTCCCTGCTTCTGGAATGTTCTCCCCAGGAAGATTTGCCTGGTACCATCTTTATCTACATTTAGGCACCAGGCAGAAGCTTTCCTTGTTACCTGGGCTTGTGGCTCTTACATTGAAGGGTTTCAAAATTTTGTGGTCGCTTTTAATGGGGTGGGATTTGTAATAACTGTATTTTATGTGTCTGGATGTGCTTCTTAGATATTTATTGGTTTTGTTTGTTATCACTGATGTGACTCTAACATTAGCATCACTAACACTAACATCAGTATAGTATATTTTTCGGAAGTCACACTGGGTCACTTTTGTGAGGAAAGCAACTTATAAATATGATAAATACTAATAGTTATATAATTGATAGTACTGATGCGTTTACAGGGGGCCATGTCCAAAGTGAGTTTGAAGGGCTTAAAATAATTGTTTTGTTTTGTTTGAAACATTTCTACTGTGCCTTACAATATTTAAAACGTCTAAGGTATCTTACGAATGGAACCTAAAGCAACCATAGCTTTGTAGAAGACATGAGCCAAAGATTTCAGATCCAGTCACAGCTCCTCAGTCTAAAAGGATCAGGTTAGAGGTTTGTCTTATGCAAGTCTATGCATATCTACTCAGCAGTGGTCGCTGGAGCCCATTGGGGCTGGTGGGGCAGAAGTCAGGGAGACCAACCATAGGTGGAGACAAAGCCCATGACAGGTAGAGCCAATTCATTCTAGGCTAGCCCTAAGCCTCCCCACTGTTGGGCTTCTTTCCCCCCTTTCTTATCCTGCTCTTCCTCTCAAAGGAGCCCAGGGTAGTAAACAGCAAGTGACAAAACAATAAAAGCATATTTAAATAATAATAATAAAAAACAGTTTAAATGCAGATGCAGACTGAAAAAAGATTTCAACTTAAAAGGCTTGTTGTTGCTGGGTTCTACAAGGAGGTACACTGAGATTGAAGAGGAGGGAGATGTCAGGCTGTGCCACACTCCCTGAACTGGTTGGGAACTGAAGGATTTTACAGGAGAGGAACCCAAACTGAAATCAATGGAAAACATAGGGAACCAAGTTCTGGATTGGTTGCAGTATTATTAGTTATATGACATTTTTAAATTAGATAGAAAGAATGGATTTCTGGACCAAAGCAGAAAGAATGGATTTCTGGACCAAAGTTCACAATTTGAAAAAGAGCTCTTACAAAATAAGGATAAACTTTTGTCTAAAATGTATAATTTTTTATTAGAATGGGAAACAATAGATGAGCTAGTTAGTTTCAGTGACACGGGCTATAGTTGTGTGTGAAGACCCCCAAAACCACCCCCAAATGAAGACACAATAGACACAGATTTTAGTTTAAGGTTTTTGGCATTAAATTTTGGCCACAACTTTATTGATTACAGCATGTGAGTGGTTGCTTAGGCATTGGTTCCAGACTACCTGAACCTGCACGGTGGCAGGAACAGGACTGACACTGGGCACCACCGTATGTCAGTAAAGGAAAGCATCTTGGGGGAGCAAGAACTCCTGCAATCTCACAGCTCACCCCAGATGCTCCCAGGGGCTCTGGTGTGGCCCTAGCCCCTTGACAGGGTTTGGACAAAAGCAAGGCGAGCCCCTGGATTCCTTTAACGGAATTCCCTAGCAGCAGCAATGGAGGGGCAGGCACAGCCAACCACGCCCCCTCCCCAAAACATTGAACCAAATGCCTAACCGCCAACCTTACAAAGTTGTGATGATTTGCTACACGGTAGGCAAAAACCAAGTGGCACCAGCCAATCGGCCAAATGGCAAAATTCCTACTGGGCCCCTGCTCCAAAACAGACAACCCCTAGACAAGCATAGTAAGGCCATAAGAACAACCCTAAATATAGGGAGAGGAGGGTGGGTGATCAGCTGCATGTCACAAGAAAGTGAAACTCTCCAGCGACGTGCAGCAGCTTAAGTAGCCCCTCAGCAGCCAATAGTCAACCCAACTGACCAAATTTCTGCCCCAGCAACAGAGGGGCAACCAATGGGGTGTTGCGGCCATCCAAACGCCCCCCCCCCCACAACAGGGAGGCAGTTTCTGGTGATCGCACTGCAACACGTGTTCTCCATGATGGAGGACCCGACATATAGGACACAATATAGATCTTAACCTCTGGGTTAGACAGCATCTTAAAAAGTAGAGACATCACCTTGCCAACAAAGGTCCGTATAGTAAAAGCTATGGTTTTCCCAGTAGTGATGTATGGAAGTGAGAGATTGACCATAAAGAAGGCTGATCGCCAAAGAATTGATGCTTTTGAATTATGGTGCTGGAGGAGACTCTTGAGAGTCCCATGGACTGCAAGAAGATCAAACGTATCCATTCTGAAGGAAATCAGCCCTGAGTGCTCACTGGAAGGACAGATCGTGAAGCTGAGGCTCCAATACTTTGGCCACCTCATGAGAAGAGAAGACTCCCTGGAAAAGACCCTGATGTTGGGAAAGATGGAGGGCACAAGGAGAAGGGGACGACAGAGGATGAGATGGTTGGATGGTGTTCTTGAAGCTACCAACATGAGTTTGATCAAACTGCGGGAGGCAGTGGAAGACAGGAGTGCCTGGCGTGCTCTGGTCCATGGGGTCACAAAGAGTCGGACACGACTAAACGACTAAACAACAAAAACCTCTGGGAGAAACTTTGGAAAAGTGACCTTAAATCCACTGCATGTTATTCAGTGAAAATTTGAAAATGATTCATAGATGGTACCTAACTCCAAGTAGGTTGGCTAAACAGAATAAGATATGTGTTTGAAGTGTAAAGAAGCTGAGGGAATCTTTTTTCACATGTGGGTGGACATGTAAAAAGACAAAAGTATATTGGGAAATGATATATAATGAATTGGGGGGGAGTTTAAAACTACTTCCCCCCAAAAAAACAGAGTTCTTTTTGTTAGACAGAAATTCCTAGGTGTCAGAAGAAGGTTATGTATGCAACAACTGCACCGTGTTTTGTTAGCCCCAAAATGGAAAGTGGGAAAGGTCCAAACTAAAGAGGATTGGCAACTTAATTTGACAGAATATGCAAAACTTGCAGATTTAACACATAAAATAAGAGAGCGAAAAGAACATATGTTTAAAGAAGATTGGAAAACATTTATTGAATATATTGTAAATAACTGAACACAGCTGAAAATGCTGGCAGCACTAAGATAAATTCAACAGGGTAAATAATTTTTGACAGGTGGAAAAGTGGAAAAATGATTTGAATGGTTATAGTAAAATATGCAGGAATGTATGATATGTAAAATAAACCATGGAAGGAGAAGGGAAGTCACTGTATATCTTAAAGTTCGTAAAATGTTTATTTTGAAATGTAAAAATGAAAACTTAACAGAAATTATTTTAAAAAATAGTTCTTATCACTGGATACACCAGAATCTGTTTTTGTCTCTGAATTACATTTGCCATGTGATCATCATGGGAAAAGGTACCATATTGATTACACTTCTAAAACTAATGATGATCAGCAAGGTAGGTAATTGCAATAGTTTTGTGTGTTCAGTGCTAATCTTTATAAAATGTCAAGGAAGACATTCTGCGCTGCAAACTGGTTGGCTGGCTAGCTAGCTAGCTAAGGAGAGGAGGAGAGTGTTGAATAATAAGGAAATACTATTCCAAAGGTTCTATGAAACAACATTTAATAAAATTCAATTGGTCTGGGAGCCCAAACGGTTTTGGCTAAAACTTTGTGAAACCAGCCTATAGTAGAAGTCAACTGAAAGCAGAGAACAGTGAGTTCTCTGGAACAGCAGGAAGTTGATCTGTGAAAGATCAATGCTTAGTTGAATCTTTATATACTTGGAGCAAGATGCCTTTCAAATCCCAACTATGCAAATGCGAAAGCAAGCTATTAAATTGAGGGTGAAGAGCCTCAGGGTGGGGATGAATTATACACTGTCTTTGTTCAGTTTCCTCAGTAAAGTGACACTAGACTTTCTTTTTTCCTCTGGACTTTGTTTGTATTACAGACAACTCCCAATTTGTGCAGGGGTTGCTTTCCTAGCTACCACATGCATTGACAGAGCATGCATAAGCCCGGCCCGCCATGTTCTGCCCCCCCATTCTTCCCTCCTCCGGGTGCAAACTACCCATGCATTGATTGTCACACACCAATTGAAGATGTGCAAAATGGTCACTACCTGACTTTAAGTGACTTTGCTAACATAGCTATCAGAAACGTGATGACTGGGAATCAATCATTTATTGTACAGTCACAGACTCATTAAAACAGAGCATACACAGATAATAAAAACATAAGCATTGAAACATACACTTCTTTAAAATACAATGCAATACTAAGGATAAAACACTCACAAATTCACAATACAAAAGCTGAAACATGAAATACAGTTTGCTAAATACATTTTCATTCTAATTGCAATTTGAATCATCTTACGAGACCTTTGAGCAAAGAAGAGAAACTTGGCCACTAACTCTGTTGCTACTTTGTTTTTTTTTTTGGTCAGCCAATAAATATTCCAGGTGCCATTCCACTGTCCTAGCAGGGTCTTTCTTCATAAGGGATGTTGGGCAAGAAGCAAAGTAACCTATTAGGTTCCTCTGCAGGAATATTACTTACAAATAAGACACGACTCAAACTTTTGACTACTTCTCCTCCCACAGGGTCATAAAACAATCATCATATGGGATACTTTGATAACCCCCTTGCGGAAGGTAGGCAGTTAAATCTGGCCCTAGAAAAGGCATGGTGATTTTTGAGGATAGTAAAATTATACAGAAATGTAGCATATCCAGTAAATTTTAAAATTAAACCAGTATATGTTTGCAAGCATGTTCTGTGGGCATTGGATATAAAATATTGGCAATCAATATCTTTGATTCGTTGTTCCAGAATAGATTTTACAGCGGCTGGGACTGGAGTTCTGAAGTCTGGATCTTGGTGGTTATGATATCAGTAGGCATGTTAGATCTACTGCATCTCACCTTTTCGTCTCCCCCTTCACTTTTCAGCTCCATGAGCTCCCATTCTGGATTGATCAGGACCCAGATTTCTCTCCTAAATTTCATTCTGCCACCATGGCTTTCTTTTGGCCTGTCTGCTCATCTTTCTCATATTGTTTACAGGCAACATGTCAATAATCCTTGCAAATTTCAGTCTTTGAAGACCTACTATTTTAACGTTTCTCCCCCCTACTCTTAATTCCTTGTAGCTTTCAAGACAGCAGATGAGTTGTGAAAGAGGTCAACTAAGGGTAAGTGTAACAATATGCAAATCCTTTTGGGCAATTGGTGAATTGTTCCTTGTTATTGGAAAGGACCTCTGTTGAAGAAATGGTTCTGTATTGTGTGTGTATGTGTTTTTAACTCAAGGGTGTATTTAATACATGCAAGGTCCCATGCTTGGCACTGGTCAGAGGTAATCAAGTACGGTATTATAAAGCATAGACTTTGTTTTCAGTTTATGATTAAGAGGGAGTATACTATTTCGAGAGGGGTATTGTGATAGACAGATTTTGTAATGCAACTTTAGAAAGGAGAACAAGAACTGATTTCTCATGTTGTGAGAAGGGTGAGCTTTGTACAGAATTGAAAGTCTTCTAGTGAGAGTCAGGTTGTACTTCTGTTTGGATGACAGCAAGGTCACAAAAGTCTTATTTTATCATCTGCTAAAGCAAACATAAACTCTTCCCAATGTTTTTTTTTGCAAAGGAACCCACTGAGTATCCACTTTACCACTAAATTATAGTTTCTCATCATCTCCTCTGCTGAAGGAGGTCTTGTTGATATCCATTTATTATTTATACATGCCGCAGTGAATATCCGGAATTTGGTTAATGTGACTTCCAGCCTTTACCTGGAGAGACAGGAGACAAGAAAATATTTATTTATTTATCCATTCATTCATTCTGTTATTTACTTGTCACACACATTTACCACCAGGCTTTTAACTTTTAATTATCTGTGGCCTTCTTCAGCGTTTGGAATAATTTATTCCTACCTTTTAAACATGATAATTTTAGATTTTTTTTTCTGATTTGTTCTATGCTGGTTTTAATGCATGTGTTGTTTATTTATTGTTATAAATCACTTTGAATTATTTTTTAATAATAATAAAAAGTGTCTAATAACAGTATAATAATACGGGCTGCTCTCATGGGGAAGGAAGAGCCCTCCTGAAGCAGAAGCTGTTTCCCCCAACTCCTCTCCTGTTTCTGAGCTTCTCTTAATGTATGCTGTTATTTTTCTTACTTGCTCTCTTAGAAATATATTTTGCTTCTTTTTTGCCCTCCCCCCCAATGTTTTTCTGGTGTTGTCACTGGTTGTACTGTGTGTGTCTGTGTGTGTGTGTGTGTCTGTGTTGGGGTCATCTTACAATTGACTCTACCTCCTTGGTCAGCATCATTCTCCCATTCCAAGAGCAAGGCATATAAATGCAATGGCTGTATCCAGTGCTAGCTGTACTCAGACCCATGGAAATTACTAGATATGCCTAACATGGGTTCATAAATTCCAGAGGTCTATTCTGAGTATAACTTGGTTGTATACATCCCCATGCTTTGAACAGGGAGGCAGGCAATCTACCCCACTTGCTATTTCACTCATGTTTGCTAGCAAAAATTCTTGGTGAAGGCTTCCTTTCGCAAATGTAATTCCACCTGTATTGTGCTCTGCCAGGCTGGACCGAGAGTCAGGTAATAAAAGGCAAAGATTTTCAGACGAAGACCAGCTAAAAAAGAGCCTTGTTGAGATTCCTCCTTTGAATAAGCCCTTCCCTTTCATCTATACCCTGAGCTCCCTTCTTCCTATTATACTCACCCCTGCTGCAAGTGATGTTATTCCAAATCACCCTCTCCCCACTTCCATTTTATATCTTCTGCATCTAGTCCCAAGATGTGCTTTAAAAAAACATTTCTCGCTGGCATGTTTTATTTCCCCCCATCCTCTGAATCTCATCTTGCTTCCTTGTTTTATGGAGGGGTCTTGTGGCACTGAATTCAATGCCCTATGCTGAAGCACCTCAAAAATGCTGGAGGAAACACACAACGTGTGTGTGTGTGTGTGTGTGTGTGTGTGTGTGTGTGTGTGTGTGTGTGTGGTGGCAGTGGTTGTTGTGTGTGTTCTTCCTATTTCATTTCACATTGTGGCTGAGGATGGGGGGGGGGGAGCCCAGACTTTGAAACATGAATCATACCCGTTTATTTAAGGCTGTGAAGCAGCTTAGGATCACAGCCTTAGGTAGAAATAAGCTGTAATTCATAAAGCTATAAAAAGCACAATGACAGCCCCAGAAGCCTGTCTTCAGCTTGTGTTTCGACTCCCTGAAAGGCTGAGACTTTTTAACCAAAAGCCTTGGCTTTGTCACAGCTGTAATGTTCTTGTTTAAACTGATGAAATAACTTCACTTGGGTCTATGGATTTGGATTGTTGGTCTATCTAGATAAGTTCCATCTGCCTCAACTTGCACCAGCTCCCAGGATTTCAGGCTGAGGTATGGCCTCAGCCCTATGTACTCATGAGATCCTGTAACTGTGATGTGGAGGGGAAGTGAATTCAGCCGGAGGGCACCATTTCCTTTTGGGCAACCTTCTGAGGCCTGTATGCTGGAGGGTGTGGTGGCAGAAGCAAAAGAGGGCAGAGCAAAAACTGTAACGTTGACTTTGGGGCAGGAAAAATAATTCCTACATATATTTACATACCCTTCTATATTCTGCACAAGAATGCTCTCTCGCCCTGTGATATCCAGCAAGTGGTATTCATAAGCCTTGCCTGCAGTCGTGGATGTTAAGTTGTGGGTGAACATATCAGATGACACAGCGATTCTTCATACAGCTCTTGTTTATTCACAGGCCAGGACAGAACTGAACTGAAGGGTTCAGTCAGCCTGCTTATAAAGAGCTCCAGTACAACGTAACTGTAACAACTTTCTAAAACTACCCAATCACTGAACGTCACTTTTGATCCCTTATTTGCATAACTATCTACAGTATCCCCCTGCTGGCCCAGGGTGAGAACTTCAGTACATAACAGTGGAGGCAGAGCTTTGGCCATCATGGCTTGTAGCCATCGATGGACTTCTCCATAAATTTGACTAATCCTTTTTAAAAACCATCCAAGTTGGTGGCCATCACTGCCCCTTGTGGAAGTGAGTTCTGTAGATAAACTATATGCTGCATAAATAAGTACTTTCTTTTGTGTGTCTTCCAACATTCATGGTTTGATCCAGCGGGGTTCTTAGGAGAGCTGAGATTAGCTGAGGCATTCTGTGGGGTGTGCAGTCACTCACTGCCCTTGTGAGTTGGAAGTGAGTGAAACCATCCCTATCTGCACTCCACACCTTTAGGTGTACATGTTTAACTATAATGTGTGATGGCCTCCCAGAATTCCCATTCTTGAATATTTTCATTTGTTCCAGGATTCCCATCCCCCCACCAAAAAAAAATTTAAAAAAAATTAAGCATCTCATCCCAGTAATTTCTTAATTGGCTGGTGTTAGGGTCAGTTTATCATTTGTTTTCATCTATGGATGCTAAGCATTCATCAAACTACCACAGAGGATTTTTTGTTCAAAACAAAAATCCATCTTTGTTAGGCGACCACAGTTGATAAAATTCCTCTTCTTCCTCAGCATCTGTTTATGACTTTCCTTTCTTTTTATAGAAATAGTAATAGCAATGGTAATAATAACAATAGTCACAGTAACAACAACAACAACAACATATCCATATGGCTTTCCCTACTTTTGCAGCAGTAGTAGGAAGCAGTAATGATAATAATAAATTACACATTTCAATAAGTCTTTCTCTTTTTTGTAGTAGTAGCACTACAAATGATAATACTAATTAATAATAGTAAACATGTGGCTTTTGTGGTAGTAAGATTTAATAAATACTACCACTGATGATGGTGATGATGATGATGTATCTATATGAATCCCCACCCCCTATTTGTTGCTTTATCTCCCTCCTTTCCAAGTATCTGCTGGCATAGCAATTGCATCTGCAGAACCCCAAGAAACACTGGAGGTTTCCCACAGCTCTTATTTTTCTACATCCTCGAGTTTCCATCACTGGCTCCTTCCAGTAAATAATGAATGGCACATTACCAGCACAGGGTACTGTGATCAAAACTGGGCCATCAGAGTTGATGTAAAGTGCAGATCACGGTGTTCGTATTTCTGTGCTTGGATATTGTAAGGGCACATACAAAACACTGCACAACATGAAGAGGAACGGAGGAAAATCTTGACATCTCCAGATAAGTATTCATCTGCTGCTCTCCAGCTGCAGACCAAAATCTGTAAGATTGTCACAAGTGTAAGATTAAGATGTGGCAAAGCAGGGGTGCAAAATTAGTTACATTCTCTGTAGCCCACCCAAATGGCAGGCTTTTTCCAGTTCCACTTTTGGAAAAGAGAAGGAACATTGATGTCCCAGAGATGGATAACAGAAATAATAATAGGTGATATAATAATACAGTGGTACCTCGGGTTAAGTACTTAATTCGTTCCGGAGGTCCGTTCTTAACCTGAAACTGTTCTTAACCTGAAGCACCACTTTAGCAAATGGGGCCTCCCACTGCCACCGCACCGCCAGAGCACAATTTCTGTTCTCATCCTGAAGCAAAGTTCTTAACCCGAGGTAATATTTCTGGGTTAGCGGAGTCTGTAACCTGAAGCATCTGTAACCTAAAGTGTATGTAACCTGAGGTATAATAATAATAATAATAATAATAATAATAATAATAATAATAATAAGTGCTCTGGGGAGACATCTGTGTCTGTTTACATTTTGGCAGAATGTCCTAAACCCTGTATTAAAGGCAGGAGTCAAAGTACATTTAGGGAACTGCAGAGAACTATGATGGAAGTGCAGCCATGTTCCCTGGCTTAAAACTGCACGATTAGCACATTCTCATCGGCTCTCTGAAACAGATGATTAAAGCACATAGATCTCAGTCTCTCGACCCTCTCTCTACGTCAAGATAGGTTTGCAGCTATATTTAAAGCAGGGAAGCTTTACTCAGCAGTCTCTTGACTCTGTTATGCTAATTCTATCTCCCCCCCACCCCCTCACCCCACATAAAATAACTGTTTCTAAAATAATCTTTTAAAAAGTGTTTTGCTTGCCAATCCATCCTCTTAACTGCATCAGTGAATAAATGGCAGCGGAATTGGCAATGTGAGCATTAGCATAGCAAACAAAGCCAAGGATTTATTTTTTTATTTATTTTTTAATGCTGGGAAGTAAGAGCAGCTGTATTAAGTCTGATCACATTTGGGTTCATTTGTTAGCTCCAGAAGCTAGTTCTGGAGGAAACATTCCTGAGCCCCTGGAGCTCCTGAGGTCCATGACTTGAGCTGAAAGCTGGAGCACTAATCAGAAAGGCTCCCAGTGCTTTCACCAGGGCTTGCCAACACTGAAGCTTCATACTGCAAGGTACTCTCAAGGGCTGATGTTACACTTCCTTTCTCTGCCTGAAGAAGGTGCCATAGCACAAACAGTAATTCCACAATAGCCCATTAGGTCCCTGCCACAGCTGGGGGGGGGGCAGCGGCACAGAGATCCTTGAGTAGTTTTTTATAGAAAATGCAATCTTCCTTTGTTCAAGAGTCATTTTGAGTGTGTGTTGGCGGCATAAAAGAACCACCTAGTTGAGAGCCATGTGTGTTTCAACATAGAACACTCTCAGTGATGTTGAAAAAAAGGTGCTCAGTTTTAACTATAAATTGATAATTATGGGTTGCATCTAATTTTCATCTTATACAGAGTAGACCTGTTGGAATCAATGGACATGGTTAACTTTGATATACTCATTTCAATGGGTCTACATCGAGTAAAATGTTAGCTAGATGCACTGCAATAAAAAAGTCACATAAAGTATATCCAAGTGATATGCAAACTTTTAGGAACAATAAGCATAACTGAAAAACAGAAAAGGAACCATATGCTAGAATAATAATAAAAAAGAAAAATGAACAGTACATAAGGATAAAAACCATGCAGGAAAAATAAACCAAATAAAACAGCAGAGAAAAAATATACAGTATTGTCAACCAACAACACAATGGCTGGGGAAAGTCTTTACTTGGAGCCAGAAAGGTGCCACTGATGGTGCCTGGTGTACCTCTCTGGAAAGAGCATCATATGTGTGGGGAGCCACTGCTGAAAAGGCCCTGTCCTTTATCATTGTCCTCTGAACCTCGCTCAGGGAGGGCACCGGGAGAAAGACCTCAGGAGAAGATGGAAGGGGCCAGAGTCTGAGCAGGTAAACACTGAAGTGGTGCTCCTAAAGGTGCAAATGGGTGAAGGGAGCAAGATCCTCCCCGCAGACTCCCACTTTCCTCCTTGCAGCCTTTTCCCCAGAGTGCTTATCTCTCAGCTTGCTTCCGGTGTTGGAGCTTGCTTTACTGAGAAGAAAAGTATACAGGGAGGAAATCTATAAGTGTGTGTGTGTGAGGAGGATGAGTGGAAGGGATAGATGTCTCTGTCAATTCTGGTGACTCTGTGTTTCTCATTTTAAGTTCAGTTTGCTCTAGTTCTGCGTATCTTTGTCTTTAGAAAGAAAAACAGGTCTACCTAAAAATTCAAACACATTTAGATGCACATTTTTCTTAGTATATTTTGTATGTAATTTTGCCTAATATATGCATTTTTTTGCAAACGATTTTCAGGTAATAGAATGCATTTTTGTATGTTTCTCTCTCTCTCTCTCTCTCTCTCTCTCTCTCTCTCTCTCTCACACACACACACACACACACACACACACATTCTTTTCACTAATATATACATTCTTATACACATTACTCAGTTGGAGAACTGTATTGTAAAACATAGAGAAGTGCAGATTTTGAAGGGAAGTTATGTTTAGGTTTGTGAATTGATTTGAGAAGTGCAAATTTTGTAAATATGCCTTAAAATGCAAACAAGGAAAATTTATCTCCCTTTGGGGTAGTTGTGCACACCTACTTCCTGTGTGTGTGGTTTTTTATTTTTAATAAAAAATATTATAATTATTTCATTACATTTATATCCCACCCCTTTCTCCAAGGAACTCAAGGTCATGTACCTGGACCACCCTCTTCACATTTTATCATCAAAACAACCCTGTGACGTAAGTTAGGCTGAGAAGTAGTGTGAGGCACACCAGTGGGTTCAGGGCCGGATTTAGGTTTGATGAGGCCCTAAGCTACTGGAGATAATGGGGCCCTTTATATGTCCAGCTGTCCTTTCTCAATAACAAGCTGTCGCTGGTTTTTGTGTGTTGAATATACGCTATATGGTAATTTATGGACCATACTATTTTAGGGAGCAGGCAGGGCCCATTACTTACATCATAGGAGCCTACACAACACAAAACACTTTTGTTGTATGTAGGTTTTATTTTATTTGTTTTTTTATCTTATATTTTGGAAATGTACATCCAGGGGTTTTTTTTCCTTTAATTCCCACCCCCCCAAGAGAGTGGGGCCCTAAGCTATAGCTTGTTTAGCTTATACGTAAATCCGGCACTGAGTGGGTTTCATAAATGAGTGGGAAGAAATGAAATTTTTTGAAAGAGCTCGAAGAAAATATTTTGAATTCTTGGATACAGAAAGTTTTTCCTTGTAAAAAGCATTTTTTTATTTTTTATTTTTGGTAGTTTTAACTCTGTTGCTCTGTTGCCATAACAATGGTGGTGATCAGTGGCCAGCGGGCTGCCAATTCGAAACACACACCCCGCCCCTATAAAAATACCATGACGTAGTGCCATTTTTCTTTCAGTGGCATTGCTGGAACATGAATGACAAATTTCAGCAAACCAATTATGAGGGAGAGTTATCTTTTACACAATGGTGCATTTTTGCAAGATACGGTGCAGGAAATACTCCATGCCCACCAGAATATGGGGTGTGAAATGGATCTTCAAAAGAGAGGAGAGGTCCCCAGCAGGCTTTTGTCACTTGGCATGCCTTCCTTTGTTTGCTGCTATGTCAAGATGGAAGGAAAAGAAGTTTCCTGCATCAAGTTAACTTTGCGGATATATCTTCAGCCAGGCACATGACAACAACTGGTTTGCTAAGTGTGGGCTGGAGGGAGGCGAGCCCATTAAAAGCGAAATAACAGCCTAAAGGAGTTGGCAATGAAACCTCCCCAAATCCCTGTGCATCGCCCTTAACATCTTCACTCTCATTCACTGGACTAGGAGGGCTCCCCTGGCATGTGATTGAAAGACAGCTCATGCTTGGAAACTCGCCTTTCTCAGAGGGAAATGGTGGATGAAAACAAAATACTTGTTAGGTCAAGGAAACAAGAGGAACTGGAGAACAGCCCTGTCTTTCAGTGGAGACACTAATGATGTCCCACTGTAGAATGTCTACAGAATGCTCTTTGTGAAGACATGATGGAATGCATGGGTATTCCACGCATGCCGTGCTTGGCTTGGACCTCAAGACAAATCTCTTTGAAAATGTGTTGTGCTTTTCGTATTTTAAAAAGTTAGCATTTCTACCAAGATATAAAAAGCCAGCATATACTGCCTGAACAATAAGAAAGCCGCTGGTTTTAGACAAATCAAAGGAGGCACTTCTTCACTTCACAGGATATGTAACCCACCTATGGATTTAATTGCCCCTGAGAGATGCAATCTTGTCACGTATACCCAAAGTAGGACCTGCAGCAGAAAGTTGAAGCATGTGCTGGTTTTATAGGAGGGACGGGCCTGTTCAGGTTTCTGCTGACCAGCCACACCCTCTCCCATATTGTTCCTATATCTATGTTTATTATATTCATTAGGGGGAAAAGGAAATATACAGATATCAGTAAATGTGAGAAAGATACTATTGTCCAGAGTAGAAAGCAAAATCATATATAAAAAAGACGCAAACATCTATCAAAGAATAAAAGTATAATTTAAATTCAAATCATGTGATATTTTATCATGATCTATCAGGTAAGTATATCTGCAGGTGTTCTGACATTGAATCCAAAATATTAACAAGACCTTCATTTAACAGCAGTTTTGTTCATTTACAGAAGAGGAAAAATGTTCAGATCAACCAAACCCATTTATATGGTGGCAGTGGAGTAACCTCCATGTTCCTCCATATTTCTGTATGTTATGAAGTCATACCACACGGAAATACATTTATCAGTCTTATTTTGGTGCCCCAAAACTCCAACTTTACAGGTCAGTTTTCCCAAATTGGGCCATATTCCAAGCCAAATTGTACACCAGGACATTACAAAGGCACCAGTTATATCTCTTCAATGTCAAGTGATGCTACTGTTTTTGGCTTCCAATAATTGACTAATAAGATCTTCACTATTCCCTCCTTCACATGAAGCTTAAGCATAAGAGTAGGAAAAAAGGCCTGCTAGATCAGGCCAGTGGACCATCATAGCTCAGCATCCTCTTCTGCCAGCTGCCAACCGGATGCCTCTGCAAGTAGGACCTGAGCACACAGCAGCTTTTCCCACTTACACTTCTCTGCAACTGGTACCCAAGGGCTTTAAAGAAGCAATACAGCCTCAGGCTGAAAATGGTTCTCCATCTCTACTTCAGAACTTGGTCAGAACTCTTTTCTAAGCATTCCTTCCCATCTCTTCAAGTTGAAAAATCTCTCTTCTCCACCCCCACCCCCCCAGTTTGCCCACACCTCCTTGCTTTTGTTTCATTTCCCCTCAGCTGCCCAAGCACTGTAAAAGGTAAAACGGGAAACTAATTATATAGGCTAGAATCGATTAACACAGACAAAAACAGAGCTGACATGAAGTGGCCAGGGTGTTCATGAGCCAGTGAGCAGCAGTGGGGTTCGATGGTTGTTTCAAAGCTTGGTTGACATCAATTCTCCTTAAAGTACTCTTCTGGAATATCCTTCACAGAGGTGGCTGGACTGGGCATCAAAAGAACTCTTTCCAAAACAAATGAAGCCATTTGCAGTCTTTCGGCGCTGACCTCCAAGCAGTATCCCACGATGGCCTCTTATTCAAATCGGCTCAAAAGGAACAAAATAGATCTTTACAGCCAGCCCACCAGGGAAACCTGCAAATTAAGCTGCAGTTAGAACTGCAGTTTTTTATTCTCTCTCCCCCCCCCCACTCCCCACTATAATTCCAAACCCATATTGAGCAGCTCTGCAACAGGGGCTCTGTGCTTTGAGTAACAGGCCCAATCACCAGTGACTAAATAGATTGCCGGAATAATTGTTTGACTTGTCCCAACTAGGGATAAGGGAGAAATTCAAGGCTGATTAATTTGGAAAGTGCAAACCAATTCAGGAAAGTTGCAAACAAAGTAGGCTTGCATTAAAATTAAAACATGTGGTACTTTGTTTGTTCTTTGCAAAACAACACAAGAACTGAAACACAGCTAACTTTGTATTTTATTTGTATTTATTTTATTAGATTTATATACCACCCTTCATCACTAGATCTCAGGGAGGCTGAAATATGTACTTTTTGGAATCTACAATACAATTTTCCAGTATTAGGAAAGTTTTAGGGGAAAGTATGTATAACATACAAAATTGCATTATATTGGATTGGCAGAAATTGCTTGGAAAGTGCAGCATATTATGCAAAATTGCATTAAAATGTGTATGTTAGGAGAAAGGTGCATGATAGTTTTTCGTGAAGCTTTTTGATGGTAGACTGGTTAAGAAATGTAACAAACTCAACTCAAGTTTGGAAAGAATAAAAACTGACAAATTACATTTTTGTCCATCTCTCCAGCTCCCACAACTATTTATCCAGCTTCCTTTATGGAACCAAATTAGACCTCTTGCTTCCCACCCCTCTTCCAATGCTCTGGCCGAATTTCATATCCCTTGCCAATGGCAACTGGTCTCTCAGTCATGAGTCAATGGTTTGGATCACACTGTTCCATCTTTCCCAACCTGGGTTCCTCCCTGGCTCCCCACAATTGTGTCACAAATGTAAATGCTACAGCTTGCAGAAACTCTTAGCTCAGTGCACTAGCAAACTTGACTATATACTCAGCAAGCTAATAGAAAGTGAAACAAAGCAACCTGAAAAATGTGGAATTCAGTTGACCGTGACAGTAGATGAGTAAGGTAATTGAGGTGAATGGTATTTGTACTTATTAAGAATCTACAGTTGGACCATATGGTTACCACTGATGTTTGTCACACTCTTCTCAGGACCTACTGTCTAGAACCTATGCTACTTACAGGGAGCTCTTGCCTGCCCCCCATGCGCCCCCCCAAAAAACCCTTTCATTCATTTCTGATAGGAAACATCCAGTAGATGGGTCTCTGTCACATACCTGAGGGTGGGCTGTGTGTTTGGAGGCCTGGTCCCCAAAGAAGGGCAAATAAAATAGCTCCCCCCCTTTCCTTTTGAGATGTTTTCCCGACTATGCATATCCTTGTACCTTAAAACATAACAGTGGGAAATGTACTGATGTCTTCATTTCTAATTAATGGTTAGAGATCACATGCTGGAATGTTTCCCCTTATTTTGTTGTTCTCTCTCTCTTTCTCTCTCTCTCTCCCCCCCCCCCCCGCATGAACAAAGCTAACATATCAGGAATATGAATAGCTTAGACCTCTTCTTATTAACACATGCTAATTTTCTGTGTGCAGGGATTATCAGTATTAGTATTTTGATGCAGGAGATCATTCAATGATGCACTTCCTGCCTTGAAGTAGGGTACCCAAGAGGGGCTGTACTACAAGGTTCTGATTGGCATGCTTCAGCTCTGAGTCCAAATCAGTGTAGAGAAAATAATTTCCTGTCTAAAACTATGCTTCATAATCTCAAAAGGAAAGCTCTGTACTTTCCTTGAATGGGTAGGAGAACCAGAGAGTGCCATTTGACTTGTTTCAGGGAAAAAGATGGGGGAAAATTGATTGGAGTAATCAATTTCATAATGAACAGAATTTCAAATACAGAAATAATTAGTTGACACAGCCCCGAGGCACAGTTCAGAGAACTTTTATATGCTGTCTGTGGAGTGCCTCTGCTCCAAAAACTGGGAAATTTTGATGTAAAAATGATTCATGTGCTATAACTGTGCATACTCCTTTATCGTATTAATAACATCTTTAAACGCCCTTTCGAAACTTCTGGAGCCTCATCCGCACTCCTGAGGCTCACAGAATCAGATTCACTAAAGCACTATCAGAAATTTTATTTTCAGTTTAACCACTGGAATCTAATTCCTTCTAATGTGATATTTGAAAATGCATTATTATCTAAGTTAATATGAAGTAATCTAATATATGGCACAGCAGCCACACTGAGTTGAGGGATCATTATTAAAAGTGAACAGGTTGGTCTCACTGGGTGTTGATTTCAGATGTCCTCATTGCTGACAGTTGTGTGGTAGCTGCATTTAGAGAAGCTTTATGCCGAGTCAAAAGAGGAAAGGATAAGCATTATTGTTATTAATTTTTTCCTTTATAATATTCTCCCTATGAAGAGCCTGAAGTGATTTCACAATGCGATGAAACCTATATAACACAATTACAACTATAACAGTTGAAACATTTATATTAAAACAATTTTAAATTTGATGCAAATACCAACTAGTCTAAAAATCTCCACTGAGAGGGTTTGTCGAAAGGGGAGAGAAGACCATAGATATGATACCTGAGTGTTGTGTAATGGGAGACAGTTCCAAATGGGAGGTGGTACCACATTAAGATCCCTTTCGGAAATGGACATCCTGACAAAATGCAGTGCAATGATTAGGTTGGGATAAGATACTTACTATATATTACTGCAACATAAACCTGAGCTGTAGTAGCTCAACACTCTTCTTCCCTAGTCATTATACCACCATATATGGGTTCTTAGTAAACCCTTCGGGTTTTTGTTGATACTTCTGGAACTCTCAGACTAGAGATGAATTGGGCGTTGGGGGTTGGGGATTTAATCTTTGAATGCCAATATAACCAAATCTGCTCCACACCTCCCATTCTAATGTTTCACTTGGAATTTGTTTATTTACCAGCTTCCTCATTTATTGAATGTTCTATATGGTTCTCAATTCAAAGGCAGAAACAAATGAATAACCACATATATTCTACATGTATTTGGAGACAAAATGTATTTCAATATGTGCGTTTGGAGAGGGAATGCATTTAGAAACACATATTTGAATTCCCTTTTAAATGTGAATTTTCGTGCAAAGTATTATTTCTTTGCAGATTGTTGCAGAAATGGGAAGGAATAAATTTAGGGGTGAACTCAGGCAAAGGTGGTCAGAGCCCAGCAAATATAGACTGATTTGCCCATTGAGTCTCTATTGACTTGGAGAGAAGGGAGAGGTGTTACAGAGGCACTGTGCGTTGCTCTGCTTCTGAATATATAACCACCTATTCAGCCTGTGTGGAATAGGCAAAAGTTAGCAAATTTAAAATGTATGTGTGTGTGTAGGGGTGGGTTGGGTGGCAGCTTAATTGCACAAGCTGTTTCATATTCCTCGTAAAATGTGCTAATGCATTTAGCCTGTATAGTTCAGAGGGAAGCCAGTTGTACATGTGATGGAAAACACTGATTCAAAACTGTGATTCCTCACCCCCCCTTGCTTCTGTGTGACAAGTACAATGAATGTTTGGGAACATTAAGATACATGCAGCAAACAACAGCAATTCAGAACTGTTCTGTGCATATCTTTGACAGTAGGTGTCTCAATCATGTGAGATAATTTTGAACTGCTTTGTGAAAACTGCATATCTCTTCAGTTGGTTTGGAATGCTTTAGTCAGCTTTGTCTCTGGGGGTTTGCAGAATGAGCCCTATTAGGACAACTTTATGACATCTTTGTTGGCTCCCCTTTTTTCTGGGGTCAATTCAAGGTGCTGGCTTTGGCCTTGAAATGAGCTTTTCCACTTTTCAGGAATCTCTTCCTCAAATCTACTTAAGATCTGCTGTTTGTGTCTGGGACCCTGCTCATGGTCGTTTTGCCAGCAGAAGTGTGCTGAGGGCTAGGGAACACACAGTTTTCATTGAGACACCTAAACTATAGGGATTGTGGTCTAGGGTCCTCTTTGCCTGTTTTAAAATAAGCCATGATACATTGTTCTGAGATATTATTATTGTTATTGTTTCTCAAATTGCGTTGCATTCATTTTCATCCTGGGTGAAGAGGAATCAAAATTCAGACCACGTGTATAGATTCATCTAGCTAGTGCCCTCCACATAGTGCGATGCCATAGGGCAACTTCTTATGAAGAGTGATTCACACTGGGATACCTGCAAGACTCTAAACTAGCTTCAAAGTAAAGCATCCCCTGACATCACCAGGGGTGGCGAGATAAAAATCTGGTCCACCAACCTGAAAAGCACCCCCCCACACACACACCAGTCTAAAGACTCTGCCTTCTCCTTCCTTGCCCCCCGTCTATGCTGTGCTTATTCAAGTCTTTGATTCAAGAATCACATATTCAGATAAATTACATATATGGGAAAGAAGCCTATTTTCAAATGCCCTTATATTAAGACAGTTGCTGGCGCTGAGATGCTTCTGTAGGATTTATCTATGACATTTATTAGTCACTTTTTGTTTTGATGATGTACCTCATGTACAACGGTGTGAATAAAATTAAGCAACAGGAAGATCTGTAAATAAAGAAGAACAGAACTGTCTGTCTCCCACAGGGAAATTGTTAAACTATGTTAAAATCTAAAAGTCCATAAAATAGTAAACAATGTCATCAAAAAGTTGTCAGCCAAGAGTCTTTATAAAAAAGGGGGGGAGTTTTAAGATGACACTTAAAGGTAAAAGTACCTTGCAGAAGTTTGGGGAGGTTTTCCCAGAGAAGAGGGGCCACCACTGAAAAGGTCTTCCCCCTGATAGCCAGCTGAGGGCACCAAAGTTCACCAAATGAAGATCTCAGTGGACTGTTGCAGGAATTAGCAGTTCTTTAGATACCTGATCCCCAACCATTTGCCTGTGTGCAGCCTCTGCACGAATATGCTTCTGGGTCTGCCATCTCCATCAAATAAAGCATAAAAGGCATTCTGGGTTTTGTGGCTGGGCTTTGTATGCATCTTGATGAGCCTGAATGGGATGGACAGGTTCACTTTATTTTATTTTTGGTCCCTTTTCTCATAATACTAGGACTGGGTCAATGATATTAATTTGCTGTGGATTCAGAAGAGACATTAAACAGCACACAATGCACAGTAATTAACTTAAGGACCACAATACCGGATATAGACTTAGAAGTGTTTGAAAAGGTGAATAAACAAATGCCTTGGGTAGGAAGGAGAATAGCTAAGTGGTGGAACCCATGCTTTGCTTGCTAAAGGGTTCCTTAAAACTCCAAACGAACCAGAACTTGAAACATGATTTTGTTGCGCAAGAAAGTGGTATTTAGTTAGTCTCAGGGAAGCGTAGTTTTATATGAGCATCCTAGGGTGGCACACTGAAATGCTTCCAGATGCCACAGTCTTTAAAGATCTCTCAACTGCTGTTCACTTCATCATCAAGATTTTAGTTTGTGCTCCCAAACGCCCCTTGCGATCATATCTCACAGCGAACCTCATTGTGGGCTGCTTTAGCAAGTGCCACTCCATTTGCCAATGGCCACAGCACACTGAATGATTCAACGATTTAGCTGATGTGTTTAAATTATTTACACAATATTTTGCCCTGTATGATTAAGCTGGAGATGTAGGTTCCCAGGGACTTCATTTAAGGCAGGACTTTGTCACCGGTTGACTGAGCACCCACAAATATAACTACATTTCCCCCTTAAATTAAAGGAGGGTCTGAATTAGGAGCCAGTTCTTTCAGTATGTATCTCTTCCCTTATTTCTCATATACAGGCTGTGAGTACGATTCATTATGTCACCAAAACTGCACTGCCCATATATAGAAAGATGGGAGAATCTGTTCACTTTGGTTTCTCTTAGGTTCAGTTCTCCACATTTATCCATCAATGTGCAATTTATTTTAAATAAAACAATTATCAAAAATTCATCAGCATTTCAATTCAATATTTGCTAATACATGTTTGCATTAATTTTTGCCTAATCAATACAATTTAGCAAACACCCCCCACAAAAAAATGTTATTTCCCCCTGATATGGCCATTTTTCAGACACTTTTCACCATATGGATTCTTATTCACATTACTTGGCTGGAAAACTGCATTGCAAAATTTGGAAAAGTGTGCATTTCAAAGGATAGCTGTGTTTTGGTTCTCATATCATTTCATAGTGTGGATTAGGTACCCTCATCTTTAAATGTGAACTGAATGGAATGCCTCCCCCAGTCTTATAAGAAGGAGACATTTATAAGCCTAGAGGAACTTCGAAGTTTGCAGGTGTACACAAAATATTTAGAAAGAAAAACAAAGGAAGGGGGGACCCCAAAATCAGCCCAGGAGAACAGTATGCTCAGAGGCCACTGGATGCTGATTAATGTTTGGGAGGGAGCAGATACCGAGGGAGAAGATGGAGTGGTTGATGTCATTGGTATTCTGAACAGCAGCATTCTGCACTTTAACATTTTGTTGCATGTCCCAGTTTTGCTTTAGAACTGTGTTTCCCAAGGATGAGCCTCATTCCCTGCATTTAATGTTCCCCATGTTCACTCTGCCCTGGATTCCAATTCTTTTGAATCCCCATTTAACTTGAGACCACTTCACTATGCATGAAGGCTTCTGCAATGTGTGGACCATAAATGTTATAAATTATGTGATGAGTCTCTGTGCATACAAAAGATCTCTGCCTACCCCCAGTAATGATAGCAGCAGGGGCAGGAGTTGTATAACTTGGGGTTGCGGGCACAGCCCCTGAGACCACTCTTTCCTGCTTCCTGACAGATATTTTCAAATGCAGCAAATGTTCTGGAAATGGAACATGTGCAGAGTGCTATTGCTTTCATTTGCTTCAGTTAATTTATATGCCCCTCTTCACCCCCATGCTACTGATCTTCACATGTGCCCCAATGAAGAAATATTGATGTGATTACACCTATGATTGCCTCAATATTCTTCTGCTGTGGTGTTTTTGCTGATGCCCACATTTGATGTGGCACATTCGTGAAACTCCAAAGGGGGTACAAGTTTGATGTGACCAAATGTACAAAACTGCTCCCTGTTCCCCTTTTGCTGTGTTTTTTTAATTAGTGCATGTCTGCACTGGTAAAATAAGGGGGAAAGGTACAAAGGAACTCAGCTGCAGCAAAGTGAGCTCACACAGAGCTCTGTACTAAATCCAGATATATAAAGCAGAACATTGGAAAAGGCCAAATGATTCTGTTTCACTTCAGAAAAAAAGGCCAGGCATTGTAGAACTTCAGAACCTGGGAAAAGTCAGATGGTCTTTTACTTATTTCAGTGATTTTTTTTAATATATATTTTGGCAAATAGAGACATATTTTTTGTTATCTGCTCCTCATTAATTACTCCTCCCCCCATGTGTTTTGGTGAGGATGCCTTTTCTCAATTTAGTTTTTGATGTTATTATTGTGGCTTTACTGTAAGTGTCATTCTGCAGGTTCTGCCCCCTTCCTCCAGCTCTATGGAAGTTAAATCTCTGAGTGCATATTTTCTTTAAAGCACATGCCACACACATGTCAGTTCATGGGCATGAGTTTTAACATTGCCCTGTTATGCATAGCTTGCCATTTCCCAGACTGCAGTTGGTGAAGTTTATGCTCAGCTGTTAAGGGTGATAATAGGCTTTACAACATTTGTAATTTCCCCACTCTATTTTTAACCAAAAATAAACAAACAGCCCCCCCCATTTTTTCTGCTTGTAAATTGGTTTTAAGTAGGCCATTGCAAAGTAAGTGTGCACTGTGTATCACAGGTCAAGAAGAGCCTTCAGCAATGTGAAACAATAGTGTTTGCCCACATACTGGGGGACCACTTATGCACCCCTCAAAATGGAGAAATGTGGCACCCTGCAAAAGAGGTTGATTTGCATATGCTAATATGCATGCATAGATGCAGATTAAGAAAGAGGACTGTCCTCTCTAAAGTAGGACACACATGCACCCAAGTATACCACATATGTGTGTGATGCTCAGAAAGATAACAGGACCACTTCCAGAACAGTTTGTTTTAATCTATGAAATGTTGCACAATCTACTGCCTGGTCACATCTTTCCAAATGCATGTATTGCAAAAGTTTAACCAATAATTGTCACTGGTTTTGATTATTTCATATCCTCCTGTTACAACGATCACTTATGTTGTCATTCTTTCATGCCCCTGCCCCAGGATGTGAAGTAGTATTTTATTAATTTATTATTTTCTAAAAACACACACATTGTTGGTGTTTTCCAGGATAAACGAGCCCAACATTGTATATTCCCATTGCACACTGCGTCTTTTGGTAGTGATTCATGCAATTTCACAAATTATAGTTTTGATATAACAGTTTAAATATGTTTGTTTTCTGAGCTGGACAAGTTTAAATTCTACACCACAGAATCCCAAGAAAGTGGTGCCCTTTTGAACCACATGTGTGTGTTTCTGTGTGTGCAAAGCCTGTTTTGATATGATGAATAATCTGCCTTCTATTGAAAACTATTGAGAAACTTGCCTTGATTTTTTTAAAAAAGGGGGGGGATTGCATTTATACTTGAAGGGTTTCTTCATCCTCTAACCACGAGTCTCCCAGCCATCTTCAGATATATATATTTTAAGAAATGAGAAGGGGGTGGAGAGAGAGAGAGAGAGAGAGAGAGAGAGAGAGAGAGAGAGAGAGAGAACGAACATTTCCCTGCTCCACATATACTCGGGTATCTCTCAGCAGGGCTTAAACAGCAGTGGCAATAGCACCATAAAGTCAGTAGATGGCTGTAGAAAAGTATGTTGAACACTCTTGTGTTAGAGTAATAAGATTGGTAAGGCCTTGACCTGTCTAGCAGCTGCTTTTATCTGAAGTACATTTAAAGAGATAAAGAGGGGATGCAGGGAGAATACTTTCTCTTCCATGGGATCATCACTTTGAGTTAAAGGGAGGGGGTTCTGAAATGTGAGATTTTATCATTATTTTAATAATAAAAAAAGGAAACAGGTTCCCTTTGCAGGAAAAAAAAAGAGGCGATGGCTTGAGAGCCATTAGGATCTCTTGCTTTGCTTTACTCTTTTTCTTTCTGTTCTTCAAGACGTTTTAAGGATTTTTATATCTTTTATGTAACATTCCTTCAGTCCATTGCGTGGAGTCTTCCTTAGTTATTTAATAATAATATTTTTCCCCCCTCTCTCTCTCTCACTCTCTCTCTCTCTCACACACACACACACAGTCTCTCTCACTCTCTTGATTCTACTACTGTAGTTGGCTGCCTTTTAGTGCACGGATCTGCTCATTAAACAGACACACCAAGAATTGTTACCTAAGGAAGCTTGACAGTCAAGAAAGGACAGCCAGAGTTAGGGAGGAAGAGAGGGAAGAAAGGAAGAAGGAAAAAAACGGAAGAGGAAAACGAGGAGGGGGGAAGCAGCCTGAAGCAATCACTTCTCCCACAGGGGGGGGGAAAGCGACTGAAACGTTGAACGAGTGTGTGCTATTCTCATAACCATACAAACAAACAGACTTGTATAAGAAAAAGAAGAAAACTGTAAAGACTTGACAGAAAAAGGCAAGATTTTTTTTAACTACCCACTGGGCACAGTTCTTTCTTTCTCTCTCTTTTTTCTCCTCTCTTTCCTTTCCGACATACTTAGTGAAGTAAAGGAGACTTCCGTTTTTGCTGGCAGAGTCCTTGATTTTCCCCCCTTTCAAGATGATGATGTATTTATGGGTAGGTAGTTTATTTCCATGTCAATCTCATTGTTTGCTGTTGTTTGTTGTTGTTTCTATTATATTGAGTTTGTTGGGAGTGATGTATAGCTTTTAAATGTGTCTAAATGCCGGTTGTGTGGTAGGAGAGTTGTCCAGCCAGGTTTGTGTGGAGTGGTTTTTATAAACAAGCTGCTTTCTGAAATATTGCACTATGCTCATTTTGAATACGCAGCCTTTGTAGTAAAATGTTGCTGGGTCTCAGTGTGACTGTGTGTGCATGTGCTTGGGTTTTTTGAAACACATTTCCAAACAGTATGCGTCTGAGATTTTTCAGGGGATGCCAATAAAACAAAAACGGAAAACGCATGATTCTTCACTTGTGGGCACACAGAATTTGCTCTCTCTTTTTTTTTAACCAAGGAATGTTCATGCCGAGATGCTGATTAGAACTTCTGAATTGCACTCCTGAAACCGGATGTCAGTGATAGCTGTAATCTTGTCGCTTATCCTAGGTTGCTTCACGTAAATGACAACTATAAATGTGCAGGAAAGCAACCCTATGCAGTTGTATGTTCAGCACTGTCCTGTTGTTGTCGTCCCACCCACCCCCCGTCTGCAACACCCCCTTGGATTCAATTCTCTTAGAAAGTGTAAGGAGCTAGAATAAGGTTGCAATGTGTGCTAAGGGATGTGGTCAAATACGGGAACGAATTAGTGTGATAAATCATGTGGTTGTTCTTAAGCACACAAGCAGAGTCATTTGTAAGCAATGCAGATGTGCTCCTGCTCTACAATCAAAAGAGTGCAATCTTTGGGGACTTTTCATGGGTACCGTTCGTTCGCGTTGTAAATGGCTAAATATGTAGCAGAAATGCCGTACGACTTTTCCTTGTGAATTTTCTGCTTTTCTTTGCAAACTGCTCTTGGTTAGGAGTCCTGGACTTCCACCTCCCGCCCAGCTTTCTCATTTCTGTTGACCCTGTGATAAATTGTTTTAACTTGTCACAGATGTACAAAAGGCATCGTGTTTCGGCATTTACACGACTTATTTATGTTCCTTGACCTGTGCGGTGCTTTCAAAAGCTTCACCAATCAGCAAGTCTGATTATTTCTGACGGTCCCTTTTACACGGCAGACTCTGTCCAGCTTAGTTCCCCTCAGTAATATCTATTCATGCAGTTCCCAAACGGAGGCACGCTGTGAATTGTGACTTCTTTATTTTGCTAACCCCATTCTTTTTTCTTTTCATTAAAAAGGAAAAGGAATCCAGTCACTGACTATGCTTTTCATTGGTGAATTTGATATCAGCTGGCCGTCAGAAGCATGCATATATACATCCTTCCTTTAACAAATCCTCACAATTTTGCATTTGCAAACTCTGTGAAATTGGATCCTGCCCCTTTCTCTTTCTCTATCCCCCCTCCCACTCCCCAGCTTTCACTTAGAATATAACAGACAGATTTATTGGGGCAGAGAAATAAAAGTCACGAGGCCACTGGTAGTTCCACATTTGCATTGCATATGGACAGAATTGATTAAAACACAATATTAGTACCTTCTGGCCTGTGGTGTGTATGTGAGTGTGTGTTATGCCTGCATGTGACTTTTGGCTACATAAAGCTTTGCTGATTAGAAAACTTTTTTTTTTAAAAAAAAAGTTTAATTACAGGTAGCAATTCAGCCTTTCATTATCTGCAGAGGAGAGATGAAGAGGTGTAATTCATATTATTTATGAACTTTTTTTCCCTAGCCATTCCTGGTACCTTCTGTTTGTTATAACCCAATGCACAATAACACATAGGTTTCTACAGCATGCTCTCCTGGGTTCAGAAAACTCACTGACCTGCTTTCTTAGTAATTAATCTTTGACCTTTAAAAGCCAAGTCTTTCAATTTCTATTTTCTTCTTTTTGACCAGTATTTTACAGCAGTTCAGATTTTTATTAGCAACATTCATCAATGTGAAGAGGGTTGCTCTCTTTAAATATATATCACCCCGCAAACTCCCTCCCCCACCATCCAATCCAAGTACTCAGCACCATTTCCCAATATTAATTTGGCTATGCGGGTATATCAGCCACTATTTTAAAATAAATAAATAAAATAAAATCTCAAAATCAGATTAGCTGGCTTCACGCTGGGAATTAAGTGCTTTCATTATCCTCAGATGCTGTTGCTCCCAGAAATAAGAAAATATCCCACAAGCAGCTTATAACTAGAATCTAATTGTATTATTTATTTATTTTGCATAGTGGTAGTTTTAAGACTCACAGACATCTAATATATAGATCTTTGAGTCTCTCTCTCTCTCTCTCTCTTCCTTCCTTCCTTCCTTCCTTCCTTCCTTCCTTCCTTCCTTCCTTCCTTCCTTCCTTCCTTTCTTTCTCTCTCTCTCCCTACGTGTTTAAATTCTTTCAGTGAGCAGAGATCTTGTGTCTTGGAAATACAATGTGGAAATCCCTAAAACAGTCTGATGTGAGGGGACTCCATGTTGACACTAACATCAGTATTTCATATAATTATGCCTCTGCTAGCCAATAATATGAATATTACTTGGAGTGCATAGCCCGTGTGAAAATTAAGTTGGTTCTCTTAGTGGTATTTCACTCTTTGTTTCCATTAGTAATGCAAACAGGAAATCACTTGATAGTGGTGGTGTGATGCCTCTTATTATGTACATAGTGGATGCATTAACTTTTTTGCAGTCAGTGAAGTTTTTCTCAGACTATGAAGGTCTCCTATTTGGAATTCATAATTCCCTCGCTCTCCAAGAATATCGTTTCCTCTAGTGTACATTGATAGTGTGGCATCTCCAGAACGATGAAGGGTTGAATTTTGAGAAACGTTGTGTGTGTGAAGAAGTTGTTAATCCAGTGTATGCTTTTAAGCTGTTTTGTGCAATATCCCCATGCGAGTGAATCTCGATATGTAGATATATATTTCTTACGGTTGTGCAAAACCCAGAAGATGCAGACAAGAAGTCAGTTTTAGAGTCTTATAGTCTGCTCAAATGCTCATTTTCTCATCAGAATTCAGATCTAGGCATGTGCAGAGTTAAAAACTGGGCTATATTCTAGCAATCAAATTGATTTCTGTAACACTCCCCCCAAAAGTAATAATAATGAGAGTGATCCCTAGCTTCATAAACATCTTTTTCATGCTGTCCAATGGCATAGGCACAGTGACTTTTCATACAGGAAGTTGATTTATTTCACACAGCACAGAAAGCCAATATGAAGTCCTTCAACAGGTAGAGAGATTAAAATTCAGGGTCTGATCTCAGATAAGGGCCTGAAAACCATTTTTTCATTATAGGATCTGAAAGACCCTCTGTGTATATAACATAGGGTCCCTCCACAGGATCAACATTATCCCAACCCTCAGTGTTGACACATGTGAGCCTGTTTTTCCTTATACATAGCCATTTAATGTGTGATATCAGTTTTAAGTTTTGATTCTCTGGCTGCTCAGTTTGAGTGCAAAAGACTTGCATGTTCCCTGGTGGTGCTATGGTCTCTCACACTCCCAGCAAGATCCGTGAGTTTGTGGATAGGTCTCTGTAGCATGGGAAGGATCTGTCTTAATTTTGAGCTGTCTGTGGGTGAATCTGTCAATTTTGGTTTTCTCTCTCTCTTTTTTCCACTGCTAAGCTTAGTTCTCAACATTACAGTTTGTGATTTTTTTAAAAGTTCTCAGGAAAGTTCATCAGCATTTCCATGCAAATTCCTCCCAATATACATATTTTTTTTTGCCTAATATACTCATTTCCCAGAACATAGTGTGTTTTTGCATGATATTTCCACTAATATACACGCTTTTATGCACACTTCACCTTAGTACATGCACCATTGAACAAGCTACTTGCCTGAAGGTTGCAAAATTCAGAGAAGTGCAAATTCCAATGGATGGCTGCATTTCAATTCTTGGATTGTTTCAGAAAGTGTAGATTACTGAAATGTGCTTTTAAATGCAAACTGCATCAAATCCAATCTATGGCACATCCTATATCCATTTATCAGTGATCAGTAACAAATTGGACTTGAGGAAGCTAGCCCATCTTTAGATGGAAACGGATAACTCTGCGTTCAAAGAGCAATATATAGTTACCTCAGTGTGGACTTTGGTGCATGGAATGACACATCTAGCTTTCAGAGTCCATGAGACAGAGTCCAGGGATGGTTTTGGTTTTTAACCACTTTCCCACTTGCTGTCTCTGCCACTGTTGCCATCAGCATTGCCATGCCTCAGACTGAGCCATTTTAGATTTAAAAATGAAGATTGAGGCCTTACTCTAGGGGAAAGTGGTTGGTGTGCCACTTATTACTGGGTGAAGCTTATTTTGATTGGTTTATACACAGTCTTTTATATATAAAATTAGTAGCCTTGTAGTCTGTGTTCTAAGGAACCATTTTTTAAAAAAAAGTGGTTAAAACAGTTAAGTTTTGAAAGGTTCAGTTCACCATCCTGATAGAAAATAGCATCCAGCTGTATCCAAACATAGACAAATACCTGCTCATTGATCTCAGTCACCGTCATGCACGATTTTGTCAGTAACACGGCAGTTTTGAAAAGTCTGCCATCTTGATTCAAAATTATGTCAAATTATACGCAAACACAGATGAAAACCTGCACTTTGATCTCAGGAACTAGCCTACAAAATTTGGTTACAATATCATAAGAAATGTCCAAATGCATAGTAAACACACACACACACACACACACCAACACACCTACTACTACTACTGCAGACTGTTTGCAGCTAAGGTGGAGAACCTTTGACCTTCCAGGTGTTCAGTGCCAGCAAGCATGGCCAATGGCCAATGGCCAGATGGGACAGGTAGTTCAGCCACATCCGTAACTAAATGGATCTCAGGTAACATGTTTCGGAAAGATCTCTGTTTAACACAAAACCCAAGGACCACATTCCCTTATGGCTAAACCCACCCCACCAGTAAGAGCAGTGGGTAGGGCCAGAACCAAATTTCTAAATTTTAATATACTTGATGCACAGTCATCAGATCCATGATATCTGCTCCTGACATCTGATTATACTTGACTTCGTTGATTTGGAATTACACACTGGTGTTTGTTTACAGTGTTTGACAGTTGGTGTGGCATCTTTAATGTTTGACTGTGTTTCATAAGAGCTGTGCAGTGGTATTTAGCAATTAACACTTCTATATACAGGAGATACAATGCTATGTGGTTTCTGACATTTGGCAGCTTATATTTTTTTTCATATTTGTTACCCACACACACACACACACACACACCCAAGTGATATGCTAGCAAGACTAGCAACGCAGACCTTTGTTTCCTTGAAATTTCCACTGTGTTCAGTGGGATCTATCCCTATGCAAGTGTGTACAAGTAATGCAGGTTCATTTTACAGAAGCTGGGCATTCATCCCCAATTGAAAATTTCACATGACAGTTTTCTTAATCTGGAGACAACTTGACATATTTGCAAATATTTCCCTCAGCGTGCTCCATTTCACAATATGGCACGGCATAAGGATCTCAGCTATCCTATGATTTCCACTCCTTGGACGATAATTTCTTTCACAGTCTTTCTGGCAAATCAGGGACCATCATTGGTGGCTCCATGAGTTATCCTCAGTTGTCAGCTGACAGGCCACTCTCAGCTATTAAAGGTACATTAGGAAGAACCTTGTGCTCAAATTCCAGGGGCACATCTCAGCTATGGGGGTATTTTGGGGAGGGAGTTGCAAACTTTTGAAGGAGGTGCACAGAGTCAGCTGAATTATTTCCCAGTGTTCCAGAAGACAAAGTTGGGAACCACTGGATCTCCAGTGGCTTCATCTGATACACACAGAGCAGTAAAGTTGAGGATAGGGCTTGTTCCAGATTTGATGAGGATTTAGAATGTGTCTTCCGATGGGTCCTTTCCTCTATTGGGTGTAGCAGCCTGAGACCAGAGGTCACCAACCATGCACTGCAATCCTAATGACATATACTGCCTCAGAAGTAAATTCTGCTGGATTTAATGGGACTTATTCCCAGCGAAACTGGATTTATTAATTTCATAAAATGTATACACCATTTGACTGCTAAAGACAGCAACCCTCAAATCTGTTTACTGAAAAAGCTAAAACAATAAGAAAAATTAAGAATATCAGTAGACAAAAAAACAACAACAACCCAGATTAAAACTTGCATCACTTTTTAAACATCTGGGTAGGCTTTTCTAAGTAAGACTGTTTTTAGCAGGCACAGAAAAGAGTGCAGTGAACATGTTTGCCTGATATCAATAGGCAGGGAATTCCAAAGTGTAGGTACTGCCACATTAAAAGTTTGAGTCAGGATTGCATCATTAGGATTGTGACAATCCGAACTCCTCCTTTAGCCTAGCAGGGCTGCTGCTTCAATCACAGCCCTGCTGCTAAATATTATATAGCCAGGGGAGAATGCTGTTTTGTCACTTGTGTGTTTGCTGCCCTGGTCTCCTTTGGGAAGGAAGGAAACAAATTTAATCCATAAACAAATTTTAATAGTAAATAATCTGTGTTTGTGGAGGGGGTGATGAAATTACCCTGAGCATCTTAATAAAAGAAGTATTGCTTTTTTTAAAAAAAAGTACTATATTCTTTGAAATCCCTTCTAACAAATCAGGGAAGACCATTCAGAAGCCTCTTAAAACCCGGCTATTATCTCAGAAAATTCATTTCCAGGTAATTTTATCTCATGCTTCTCTCACATCAGTAGCCACTATTGCTGAACTTCATGTTTGGTATTGGCACTATGAAGACACTTTGATTCAAGGGGCACCACTTAGCTTTCCAGCACGTCAGGGGAGTAGGGGTTGGAAGGATGACAGGGGAGTGCAATAGAAAAAAGATACTTAACAGAGGTACCCCATCCAATAAAACCACATAAATTATTGCCGCCACGTTATGCCATTGCTGAAAGAATTGTCCTGCTTGCCAGTTACATAGTGGGCTAAGTCCAAGTGCTGGTTCTAGCTTGGGACTGGGATACATTAAAAAATAATCTCACCCATTATATACCCAATTCACCACTGAAGCTGCCTTATCAGTAAGTCCATTCCGCACAATAATAGGAATTGGGTCTTTAATGTTGTGGAACCTATTCTGAGACAAAAATGTGGAGAACTGAATTTGGCTTGAAAAATGACCCCCCAAAAATGACATATTCACCTATCCCTAATCAAAATGCATTGCGAAAATATAATGTAGGATAAATTACATTTGGAATTGTATGCATTGAGATAATATATATATATATGTTTACATTTTTATTCTGTTAAAAAATACATATTCAAATACTTTTTTAAAAAAAAATAGACCCATCAATTAATGTTAAAATGGGATATGACAAACTTATGAATACAATGCAAAATTGGCATGAGCTGCAGATAGGCAGATCCACCCATCTCCACTTAGCTATTTCTAGAAAATTGAAATAAGTCAAGACACTTCGAGAGGAAAGCCTTTAGTTCTAGACCTGTACACCCATACCCCCATACCACTGAACTAGTTTTGGAACACACTGCATACATAACCATAATGCCTAATAAATATTGAGGGAGGGCTATAGGTAGATCATATATTCTGCATGAAGAAGATCCCATGTTTGGTCCCTAAAATCTCCAGGTTGAGCTGGGAATGTTCCCACCCTGAATCCATTGAGAGCTGTTGCGAGTCAGTGTAGACATTGCTGGGCAAATCGATGGTCTAACTCCAGTTTAGGCAGTTTCCTGTGATCAAATGATAGCTTTGTGACCCATGCAGTTTTGAAGGTAGATCTCCTGTGTTTGGTAGTTCTGGTCCTTCACATGCTAATGCAGAAGCTTATTTCTTTCTGAAATTAAAACTCTGTTCAGCCATGGAAAAGGACAATGAACCATCGTAGTTTAGTTAGCAAGTATCCAGAGATTTCTCTTTTTGGTTCACTCCTGGAAACACAGATCCAAGATTTGATTTGTTTTCTTCCCAATTTGAAAATGGCAATATTTATGTTGTATTGGAGAGTGTCAGACATTTAAGGAGGATGCATAGGGAATTCCATGCAGCCTTAGCTTCTTCTTTTTCTGTGATGGGAGACCCCTCATTTCACAAAAGTGTTTACATCCTTTGAAAAAATGTGCCCTGGCTGAGCAATTCCACATTGCATTTTCCTTCCTTCCTTCCTTCCTTCCTTCCTTCCTTCCTTCCTTCCTTCCTTCCTCTCTCTCTCCCCTTTTCTTTCAAAATAACTTTGTGAGTGGTTATGTAGTTGTCTGAACTCAGTGCACAGTTAAGAGGTATCAAACATATTACTGTAGTTGGAAATTGCCAACGCTTCTCAAGTTCTCACAACTATTGGGTAAGACTTTACAGAAAGGGAATGAAAAAGCTTCTTGTTTGGTAGCTGACGGCATGACCACAGTGGTTTAATAATATGTGTCTTTTGCTATTTACATGGCGGGGGGAGAAAAAGCAGAACAGTTTAATAATTGGGAACACATATGAATTTCAAGCATCTTCAAGGGCATTTGACTCAATAACGCTGAATAATGGAGCAAGTCTGAATTCAAAGGAGCAATCTTGGGGCTGGGAATGAAAGGTCCAATTGAAAAGGCGCAAGCTGAATGAAGATGAAACCACAATTAGCTAACAGAGGATTCAAAAGCTTTCCCAGTAGGTAGCCTTTGTAATATTTGAAACTGACCTGTAGTTGTGTAGACTAAGCTAGTGCAGGGCCAATTCATAGCCAGAGACTGCCTTTAAAATGACTGGTTGTCTGTTTTGTTTCCCGGCCAGCGTTCCGTTTAAGATCTGTACACCAGGCAGTGATTCAACTGGTGCAGTTGAATTTCCCCATGATACAATGAAATGTGGAAAGAAAAATGGAAATATGATGAAGCAGCTTACGGTTTTACAGCCTGATAGGCCCCCTTTTCTTTGCACAGCCATTCATCAAAATTAAGGATGAACAAATTTGTCAGTTTTGATTTCCCTCCATTTCTCATTATTCCTGCCATCAGTTCTGCTCAAGACACTTGATTTTTTAAAGTCCTGGGGCAGTTCTTCCAGGTTTTTTTAAGCAAACAATTTCCCTAATATACAGATGTTTGTATGGAATTTTGCCTGCTCTAGCTGTTTAACCAAATATGGTGCATTCTTTTTGTATATTTATTTTCACTGATATATGCATTTTCATGTGTATATTCTATGGGGGGGGGGGTTGGGTTGGTTGGAGAACCCCATCAGAGAAGTGTGAATTTTGAAGCAGAACTCTAATTTGAAGGAGAGCTTCTGTATTGTTTTAGGAGGTGTGAATTAGATAAGAAACTTTTTAACAAAGACAAAAAAAGACATAGCACTGAAGTGCCTTTCCAAAAACTCAACTCTGCATTTGCTTCAGGCTGGCAGACTGCAGTTGGAGTGTGTGTGTGTGTGTGTCTTTCTGTGCCTGTGTGTGCACACATCTGATTCACCCCTTTTATGCACAGCCAAAGGGCAGGACATGTGTTACTGATCCTTCCAATACAGATAGACTTAGGGGTTCCCAAAGTGGAGCGCAGTAAATGGTAAGCCCTGGAGTCAAAATCAAGATCCTTTCTCCCCCCCCCCATTGCCGCCGCCCAATTCTTCAGTGGTTGAAACTCCCTGAAGCATGCATCCTAAGTGAATTTTCCTAGAAACTGACAATGAAAAATCCTGTATCAGCCTCTCAGTTTTAAACTACTTTTCCATAGTTGTAGCTTTGGGGAGACATAAACTACATTGTGTTATATCATGGTCCTTGTTGCAGGACAATGCAGAAACTCACAAACCATTTGCCTGGGTTTAAAGGGCTTGCCCAGGAAGGAGTCCGCCTGCTGCAGTTCTGCATGATCATCTACTCTGATGTTGCCTTTGTGTCTGTCTCTGATAACAGCAGATAATTTTGTACGCTACCTGCATGGGCCTGTTGGAGCACTTCAAGATGTAAGCAGATAGCAGAGTTTCCTAACAGGAGTCTGCATGATACACCCCTTTGTGATTTGTGACTACACATTCCAGTGCCGTCTTTAACATATGTGCTGCTGGAGTGCAAAGATCCTCCCAGCACTCCAAAATTTAGTTTAGCCCCCAAATTAACTTTTACTGTGTTTATGTCAGACACCACGCTTACGCCTTATCTCTTGTTTACCAAAGAAGGGAGGAAAAAGAGACAAACTTTTATTTGCTCTTTTAGCACCGACATTGTGAATGACAAGCGCTGCCGCTGATGTGGCACGTCTTTGGTAAATGAGCGCACAAAGTCCTTTAATGAAAAAGTAGGTATACATTTTGGTAATACCTAGGTATATATGTATTTTGTTTTTCTAGCTTGATCAAAATTATTTATTATTTCATAACAGGTAGATAGTTAAGAGCTTAGGCGGCTTCAGTGGTGGGTGCCTGGCGCCCCCCCGAATTTGGCGCCCGGGTGCCCCGCACCCCTTGCACTCCCGGGTAAAGACGGCCCTGACACCTTCCGTTCAGTCTCCATAAGGGATGAGTAGTGTAGGTCATTTTGCCATACACTGTGTGTGTTTGGATCATCCAGTCCCTTCTGATGCTCACAGATGCAACTAAATGCTGCAGCCACAGATGAATCATGCATAAAACAGCACATCATGCAAACCAGAGTGGGTAGCCTACTCTGAATATGGGCAGCCTTTTACTGTATTGGTATGTTAGCTGTTCCCTGACTGGCTTCAACTATAAGTCGGGCATTTTGTGTCACTGGTTCTGTCTTGTGGGACACTATTCCAGTAGATTTGGCAGGCATCCTGGTTTTTAACTCTCAGGCATCTCCTGAAGAATTTCCTATGCTGTCAGGCTTATGCAGTTGTTTGAGATTTTCTTGGGTAGCCATTTATTTGAATGATGGTTGCATACCACTTTCAATTGTTTGTGGAAGGTTTTTATATTGCTGTGCATCACCTTGATATTTTGTGAGAGGATGGTATAAAAATACAGAAAGAAAGAAAGAAAGAAAGAAAGAAAGAAAGAAAGAAAGAAAGAAAGAACTTTATGCTTGCAAAGGTTTATTGAGTTTCTCGTTTGTATCAATACAGAGGGGAGGGGAATGGAACAAAAACATGGGAGACGGAAATGGTTTAGCCAAAACTGAGTTCTTTTAAGTCCTATTGATTTCTAAAGGAGAGGGCTTCAAGTGATTATCTTTGGATGGATCACATCATAAGTACTCATGATTTCTACATCATTTTCCTTCTTAAATATTTGCACAGGATTTCTATGTGTATGTATACTCTCTCTCTCTCTCTCTCTCTCTCTCTCTCTCTGTGTGTGTGTGTGTGTGTGTGTGTGTGGTTTGTGTGTGTGTTTGCACATGTGTGTAGATAGATGATAGATAGATAGATAGATAGATAGATGATAGATGATAGATAGATGATAGACAGATAGATGGATAGATAGATTTAACAGAGACCAAGTAGATCTTATTATTGATGTGCTTACTGCTTCATTAAATTCTCCTTAAGATTTGCAGCATGGATATGGATCATTTGCAATAATAATTATGCAGTGATCGATTGATTGTGCCTGACATTGTACTTGTCACCTTGAAATGCAAAATCCATCCATTTTTAGCAGCCTGAACATTTTTCTCTAATCTTACACACCAGCATGCAAGAGTTTATTTTATGGAAAGAGGGCAATTTATAAAAGTTGGGAGACTTAGCATTAACCTTTTGCTAAAAATGAAGTATCACTTGTCATTTTGCAAAAATGAAAACTGTCCAAGCAGCAACTTTTGGGAGATTAGAAAACACAGCCTAATTTTCAGGAGAATTCTGCCCTCCCCTTCAAACCCAGCTGCATGTATTTCAATTGAGTTCCACATGTATATTGTAAATGTCTGTTCCCCTGATACCTTTGCTCTTGAGAGGGAGGGAGAGCAGAACAAGTGTCGCTGATGAAATTTCAGGCTTGAAGTCCTCTCTCTGCTTTAAAATGAGCTCTTCCATTTCAAGAGTTCTACTTATTCGTAACTACAAAATTCTTAGTCCCCCTAAACTCTCAATGTGCATTTCTTAAAGCAAAAGTTCAAATCCTTGTTTCCCATAAAAATACTATCCAAAGGCATAGTGATATATATGGCGATTCTCCAAGCCATGTTTGGAGGTGGATAAGGAAGCAAAGGGCAAGATCCAGCCCCTCTCATGCTTCTATGCAACAGGTGATTGATACTATTGCTGAGAGGAAGACAGAGACTCTGCCAGTATAGCTTTGATTCTTAGATTTGGGGTACCTGTTTGTGCATCCAGGCACATGTTTTTAAAGCCTGCTTCTTGTGGGTTCTTATTTATTTAAAGTATTTATATCTGTTCTTTCACCTGCACAGATAACAAGCCTGGGTACTGAACATAAATCAAATCATAAAATACACAACAAAAAAGGATGAAACACATTATTCAAAACAAATAAAATACCTAAGAACAAAACAAAATTGCCATCAGCTTAAAATGGTGGGGCAGATAAATTCCTTTTCAATCTGGCGCTAGAATGACAACAGTGTTGGCACCAGTCATATTTGTGGCTTGAGGATATTCCACAATCAAGGCACCACAACACAGAGAAGACTTCTATATGATTATAGTCCTGTTTAGATAGGAACAATTATATACTTCCAGATTTCCAGATTTTTTTTCTTTCAGATTTGCAGAGTTCCAGATTTAGTTTTTTTCTAAAGGGGAGCATACCTCGTGACCTGCAAATAATTTGGGCTAGAACTGGTGATGGAGGGATAAATTTGATTCAGTTCATGTTTAAAAACAAACCTTCCTAATTCATAGTTTCCAAATAAATACACAAACAGAAACGCAGGCATCCATTGAAAGCTACGCTTCTCCACAAGTTCTCATTCAGTTCTCTAGTCCCATACAGGACACCCAGGGCTGGATTTAGATTTGATGAGGCCCTAAGCTACTGAAGGTAATGGGGCCCGTTATATGTCCAGCTGTCCTTTGTCAACAACGAATTGTCTCTGTTTTTTGTGTTGAATATATATGTTATGTGGTAATTTATGGACCTAATAGGTATCTAAAGTCATTTGCACATAACAAATAGGAGCCTACACAACACAAAACACTGTTGCTGTATGTAGGTTTTATTTTATTTGTTTTTTATCTTAAATTTTGGAAATGTACATCCAGGTGTTTTTTCCTTTATTTTATTTGGGGGGGGCAAGAGAGTGGGGTCCTAAGCTATAGCTTGTTTGGCTTATACGTAAATCTGGCACTGAGGACATCCATGATAGCAGAGGCTCATGGGAATTGTAGTGCAAAAGATATGGAATATACCAGTCTGATGAAGGCTAGACTAGGGGATGTGAGAATCTTCCATAAAATATTATGCTGGTCTTTGTGGAGTTCCATTTGTCTTCCTTTTAAATTCCTGGGACTCTGTTGCCCAAGGAACTTGAAGCAAGTTTCATTGAATTAAGCATTAGCCAAAACCTGTTGTCCAGCCAGCATTGTGCAGAACTCACCCTGAGAGAACTTTCTCTACTATTTTTATTAGCTCCTTTGACTTCCCTTAGAATTCCTCTGAGGATTTCCTTAAGGGTGAATCTACAAGAACATACTGAATTTTGCTTTGGGCAACATGCCAGTGGCATAGCTAGTTGGGCATTTATTTCAAGCAGGCAAAGACTACTTTAAGCATTCCTAGTCTTTTGGGTTTGGTTTGGTTTTGTTTTTTTTTTGCTGTGTTTGATAAAGACCCATGTAAGAGTGTGTCGGGTTTCTGGCAACTTTGAAGACAAACAGGAAGAAAGAGTCCCCTTTAAAACATAAGAAGACCCTGCTGGATCTGACCAAACTGCCATGTGGTCCAGCATTCTTTTATCACAGTGGACAACCATATGTCTGTGGGAAGCGCACAAGCAGGACCAGTGCATGAGAGCACTCTCCCCACATGTACTCCCTGGCATCAGACATCCATAGGCATGCTTACTCTGACAATGGAGGTAAAACATAACCACTGACCAGGGCCGGATTTAGATTTGATGAGGCCCTAAGCTACTGAAGGTAATGAGGCCCTTTTTATATCCAGCTGTTGTTAACAACAAATTGCCACTGGTTTTTATGTTGAATATATGCCATATGGTAATTTATGGACCTAATAGGTATCTAAAGCCATTTGCACCTAACAAAATATGTATTTTATCAAAGTAATTGTTGAACTGAAATACAATTCAGAAGAAGTATATTAATAGTGAAATACAATTCAGAAGAAGTATATTGGGGGGGGCAAGAGAGTGGGGCCCTAAGCAATAGCTTGTTTAGCTTATACATAAATCCGATACCATCTCCAGATAGGGCTGGGACAGACTCCGTACCTGAAATCCTGGAGAGCTGTTGTCAGTCAGCAGAGATAATACTGAGCTTGTTGGAACATTGCTCTGAGTCAGTGTAAGGCAGATCCCTGTGTTTTATTTGGAGTGGACTGTATCATGGTGCTTAATGGCAAAGTAGGCTTACTATGAAGACATCCTCTCCACTTTTTCAAGGTTGTTCCTCATAGTTCTCAGTGGGAATAACAAAAATGTAGGCTCCCTAAAGAATGAACGTAGGTTGCTGGGTTCCAAATTTGAACCATGGACTATTACAAGTTGAAAATTACATTTTAAAATGAGCTCAAATCATATGTGTATGAAGGGGGGTGGGTGAAGTGATATATATTGTCTAGAGGGATGCCAAGGTACTGGCAATTAAATGATTCATTAAGCTGCTTTCCGCTGCTAACATCTAAGGTGGATGGAGCAGCCAGACTTGAAGGATGCTTAGTTAAGGATTAGTAAAACAAAGAACTTTCTGCCTTTGGATTCTATAGATTCATTTGTCACAGTTTCATTTCCTGTGTGCAAGTATTTAGTAAAGAGGCATGGTGAACCTAATATTTCTAGGGCTGTGCGTCCTTCATATGACTTCTGCAGGAATATCTGGACATTGACTAGAAAGTGACTTTGTAATGATTACTATTATTGGTATAGCTATTATGGTTGTGATGCTTTTAATAATATCTTACTGAAAACAACTTATGCTTACATAGGTATGTAATATAGTACATGGCAGTAACATGAATAAATTATATGGATGTGTATTCTCCTGAAAAATATCATTCCAAAAGATAAAAAAACTAATGTTCAGTGTTCTAAAAACCTGTTTATTTCCCCATTATTTTCTCTCCAATAATGATCTGCATTATGATTATTACTTTATTATTGTTGTTGGTGATGCTGATGCTGTTGTTGATTTATAAACTGCTTCAGCAAAAAAATTATCCAAGCTATGTATCAATCACACTATAGATAAAACATGGCTAAAAGCTTCAAACCAACTACAAGTATATACATGAAACCATCCTAATTATTTCTTAAAAAGATAAAATCAATAAAACCTTTGGAACAGATATAGGAAACTAAATTGTGTGTCTATATATATATATATATCTATATCTATATCTATATCTATATCTATATCTATATATATATATATATATAGAGAGAGAGAGAGAGAGAGAGATATATATATATATAGATATATATATATAAAATAAATAAATTTCCAACCTGCCGTTCCCTACAAAAACATTACAGCATCTGATCATGATGAATATGCTGATGATTGCACCATCAGTGGACATGGACATTACAGAGCAAAAAAAAGTAAATGCCAAGTCTGTCCTAAAGAGCTTACAATTTGAAGAAACATTCTATCACTTCTTAGAGTCTAGAAGTGAAATTGTCTACTTCCCACAACTGCTGAAAGTGCTCTCCATGTTCTATGTTTGCTGTTGTCAGGTTGTGCATTGGTAAAATTTTGTCTGTGAATATAAATATTTAATTGCTACGTAACATACTTAAAGAGGATGATGTGTGCCAGTTGTGTACAGGGCTCAACCCCCACCTTCAGCTCAAGCCTAACAGTTAGGGATCCTTTGGTAATCAAGTTTGATACACACACCCCGGCCTCAACCTGCAGAGACTGTAGTTCCTAAGCCAGGTTTCAATATCCAGGACACAGAGCTGTCTCAGGGAGTAGGAAAGAGCTCAGTTGAAAAAGGAAAAAAAGGGGGGAAGAGGAGCTATCAGAGCCAATTTTCTCCTCCTTGGGCTCTGTCCAGGGTACTGAAAGAGCTGCCACCGATTCCCCACAGCAGACTAGGTTATCAATAGTTGATGTCACTGTGGATTAAGTTAGGGAAAAGTCCGCAGCTCATGGATAAAGTGCCTGCTTTGCTTGCAGAAGGTCCCAGGTCCAATATCTAGCATCTCCAGGGTAGGGCTGGGGTGAAGCTGCCCCCTGTATAAAAACCTATCACAGCCAAGATGCATTTAAATAATGGCTGCTTATTTGTTCCTATGAGGTAAATTAAAGCACAGCAACTGAATTTACAGTTGCAGTGAGGGCAGAAACCATCTGCCAGAATGGCTGTCCCAGAAAAAGAGATGTTTATGGCATTTAGACACAATGTATGGCTATAGGAAGCTATTTTATACCAAGAGTGACCATCAAGTCATCTAGCTTTATAAAGTCTCAGGCAGCTGCTCTACCCCATTTGCATGTTTTCTGCGCACACACATTTGCATGTGTGTTTTTAACCCGTAATATTATTCTATTTGATTTCCGCATGAATATACTTTCCCAGCCACACCCTTCTCCAAATCTCCACTAAAATGGTTATTACGTGGTCCCAATACAGAATGGGATTTTAAAATAGGAAAATATCCACTGCAAAGACTTGTTGGAAGGGGAGGGTGTTTGGTAAGCACCAAAAAGAAGAGACCGTGCATGCTTAATATGTGACAGGGCATGTTATATCTCTTTCTTTCTTTCTTTCTTTCTTTCTTTCTTTCTTTCTTTCTTTCTTTTAAAAAAGGTCATTTTCTGTTTTTACTTTTTCTGAAGTTGTCAAACATATTGAGACTGGTGGAGTAGGTAGTATGGAAATGTTATAATAAATAAATGTGTCAGGTGACATTCAGCAAAGGGCACAGTTTTGCACCATTATCCCAGGCTGCCGTGCAAATTGTTCCTTGACTTCAGATACACTTTGCTACTTGGCACAGGGATGGGTGTGACGTGATGGGAGTGTTTGAGAAACTCGAGCCTAAAGTAATTTTCACACAGAACTAGTTGGGTAGTTTTCTGAATAGGAAAACACAGCAAGACAAGCCCAAACCTCACTCCACATCTGAATAAGTGACTGCTACTTAATCGGTCAATGTCTTTGTCAGGTTGACGACATTAAGCCCAGCGACATTTGATTCTCAACCTTGCAATATCTGAAGTCCGATATTGCGCTTCACTAAATCTAATACATGGGCCTCAGTAATAGAGGAAACCACTTTAGCACTCGGCAGTTTATTACGCTGTATAAAACTGACTTCCCTGCAAATCCAATAGCGATAATAAAAATTGTGGTCAGCCGAAGTGGGGATGGTAATGCATTTTGCTGCTCCAGAAAAGGGCTAGATGAAATTTATTGAGAATTCTCTTCCTTCTTTCTCATGCACAAAAGCATCAACACAGCCATGCAGTCTCACTCACACACCATTTGACTGAAGAAGATCAATAGGCATTGCTTAATCATTGGTTGTGAGGGCATCATCTAGGAAGATGACATGATTATACTTAAAAACAACAACACCTTTCAGTAGTTTCAAACTAGGACTGCTGATAATGTGATGCATCATCAACCATTTTTTATTTTTTTGTATAGGCCTATTGTGACCCAATAATTTTGCAGTCCATTAATGCCTCCTGTTCCCCAGCTAGCCATGCCATTGATGGGGTTTCACCACTAGGTGAAAACTCATTTGTATTTGTTTTTTTCTTCTTCTATATGTTGAGAGCTGTGGTAGTACTACTTTGAGCCTTGAGTCTGTTTTATTTTGCTGTCAATGATTTAACTGTGCTCTGTGAAATTGTTATGATATTGTTTCCCCTTGATCTTCTGGAAATCACTCTGATGTCACCTGGTGCTGTAAAGTTGTTTCAAAAGACATGGAATGAATGAATTAAATAAAACCAGTCCCCTTTTCCTTTTGGTCTGCTCATTGGGAGAAGCCAGCAGCAACCTCTGGAAGCTTAGCAGGTCTGGGCTAGGTTACTACTTAGATGGGTGATTATCTGAGTCAGACAAATAGTCTATCTAGCTCAGTATTGTCTGCGCTGACTGGCAGAGGCTCAGGAGAAGATAAGAAAAGCCCTATGCCAACTGGCCACTGACTCATGTAATCCAACTCCCTTTTCTCAAAGTGACCAATCTGTAGGAAGCCCACAAGCAAGACCTGAGCGCAACAGCACTCTCCCCAGCAACCGATATTCAGAGGCATACTGCCTTCCACAGTGGAGGAAGAACACAGACATTGTGGATACTAGCCCTTGATCTTCCATTAATTTCTTCTATCTTCTTAGGCAAACAGGGAAGCTACATGTACACCATTTTGGGTTCCGTGGTGGAGGAAAGGCACAATATAAATGTAAGAAAATAAATAGCACCTAGCAGTTCATTTGAGTGTCTGGCCATACTCCAAAAGGGTTTGGAATCTGGTTTTCTTCAAACACCTGTCCTGGTTCCTGAACTGGGATTCAGCAGAGGTACAGGGAGGCTGTTTGGGAGCCCTGCCAATGTTTTGTCTCTCTGTGCAGGTGTTGCAGATTGGGCCGCCTGCATGGGCGCCAATTACTGATAACGAGTGTTTGAGAATTCTGTTGCATAATCCGCCCGGCATGTACAATTTGCAGCAGATTATTTCGAGTATCCTTCTAGCACTGTGTCTTAATTGTTGCTTTTATTCCCAGCCTTTATTTAAATATCAAATAATGTTTCCTCTCCTAGAGATAATCAACATGAATGCTTCGTAATTTTAATCACATTATTTGGCTGAGGCTTTGCATTTTGTCTCTGCCTCTTTTCCTGCTTTCCTCAATGGCAAAATAATAATAATAAAAACTTAAACAAGTATGAATGCACATTGCTTCTTTATCAAGAAAGACTCTCTGTCAACCTTATTTTACGTCTCAGTTGTCAATTTTTATTTTTAATATTTAGATGTCTTAGGTTACAATGCTGTACTCTCTTACCTGGCAATAGGCCCCATTGAACTATGTGGGACTTATGTCTGTGTAATCATGCATAAGAATTGCTCTGTTAATTCAATCTTATTATGAAAATTGAATAGCTTAATATTTTGTGGCTTAATATGGTATTATAATGAAAGATTGTTTGGAGAAGTCAGACAAATCACTTACATTCCAATCTTCTCTCCCCCCTGCCAACACACTTAGCAAAATTATCTTCATTGGATCCGGGGTGGGGAATAGCTGAATGACTGTCTCCCCAGCAGTCTCTCAAGAGCCATTGTGGCCTGAGAGCAACTGCCCCTATTGCCCAATGGGTGGGCTAGCCCTTCATTTCAAACGGAAGTTTTCCACTGTCTTTATGTGCTGGGAGATGGAGAAAATGCATTTTCCGTTTTCAGATTTGATAGACATTACTGATTGTTTGTAGGGAAATAGAAATTTGTCAGCACTTTCCAGTACGAACACTGGGACTAGGTACAGTGGAACAATTTATTTTCAATGAGCATGCACAAAGTAAGATTTATGACTTTTGCCGCTTGGATGACATTTCCCACATACTTGCCGAGCTGCAGCAAATTAAATAGATCCGTGAATACTAAGGGGTGTGTTTTTGTAATGAGGGAGAAGAGACAGAGGCAATAAGAAGATAATTAAGGTAACAACTTGTGAAAAATTAAAGTGTTTCTGTCTTTCATTTTTTGAATCTCCGAGCATAAACTTTGTAGTTGTTAATTTAATTGCTGATGTTCGCTGTGTCCCTGAAGAATATTAAGGATTAATCATCTGGTTCATTTCGACAAGAGATAAGGCCTAAGTGAATTGAAATTTTACCAATTTAACCCTGTCTGCCTCCTAATAAGACATGATTAACATTTTTTCAATTAACAACACATAATTATTCCAAAGGCCTTCTTGCTTATAGTCTGTTTTCACGTGTCTTGTATTTCCTCTTCAGGTATTTAAAAATGGGGAAATTGTTTTTAAAATTCTTTACTGTCCATTAAACATGTTGATATACAATCATAAAATTTCTCTTTCTTTTTCAGGAAAACTCTTATTACTTCTGTAGCCTTTTTGTATTTTCTTTTGTACAAATTCTGAAAGAGATTATTCAGATTAACTGATGCAATGCAATAGTGTTTCCTTCAGGAGCAAGGGAAAATAAGAGTTATATATTTATTTTCTACAGCACTTATTTTTAAGGGGGGGAACAAAGACTTTGATTTCTTTCTTAATTAATTTTGACAGATGAATGAAAGGAATATTGGTAACCTAAAACAGTATTTTTTTAAAAAAATAAATAAATAAATAAATAAGAGTGACACCATTTGGGACTATTACATGAGAGGCTAGTTGAGCACTCTGATCCTCACCAGCAGGGTCTTACTTCCTTGAAAGGAGCAATTGCTCCCCTTTTATTTATTTCAGAAGGCTCCACTGATTTTTTTTCAGTTCACAATGAAGCTGTATCTGTGTCAGTCAGTAAAAGAAGAGTATAACACATGCCAGTCTTTGCAAACCTGGTGCCTTCCAGATGTCTTGAACTACAATATCCAGCATCCCCACCTTTCACAGCTGTGCTGGCTGGAGCTAGTGGAAGTTGTAGTCCTAAACATCAGGAGGGCAACAGGTTGGTAGGGGCAGAAATGTTGGGATGCCACTCTCAAATAGCAATTGAGTGAGCTGCCATTTCTGTATTGTGGAGGTACCATTTCTGTATTATGAAGGTGAATATTTCATTGCCTTTCTGGCCTCCTTTGTCCACCTCCTAGCTAGGAAGCAATGTGCTGAGAACCCTGTTAAGGGCATATGAAATTCCTTGCCATTTGTGGCATTACTAGTCTTCAGCCTCTACATACTTTTGCCCTTCCACCCCTCATCTTGTTTCTTTGGTCTGCATCACCTGTTCTGCTGAGTCATCCTAAACTGAGCAAACTCATATCAGCCGTCACTCCTCTCCCTCCCTGAAAGATAGTAGCTTCTTCTACATTGCAGTCCTTCTGTCTTCTGCTTTTGTTCACCTGTCATTATACTCTTCAACTTCCCAACCAAACTCCTCCTTAATCCTTTCTCTCTTTCCTCTTCATGCTGTGCCCTGAAGCAGAAGTTGAGAAGGGGGTCCTCTGAACACTCTGGGTGGCTCCTTCCCATTTATGATTTCCCAATCCACTTCCCAATTCAGTCGCAGGAACAATACCTAGGTCAAGGGTTCCCAAACTGTGATTGTGGACCACCAATGGATCACAAGCTTTGTTCAGGTGGTTATAGGCATGCCCACATTAAATATTCACATTGATTTGTATTGCTTATTTTATTGCTTATTTTTTTGTATTGTATTTTCTTGTATTACACCTGAAATTCTATGGAATGTGAATTGCAATGCAATAAAATGCAACACAACAAATTAAAAAGCAGTAAAAGTAGAATTAGAAACCATGCAGTACCTAGCGCAGTGCACTGCAATTGCTACAACAGACCAAAAATAATTAAGTGATATTCAAGACGGTCAGGAATTTTCAAGCAGCCCATGAAGGAAAAAGAACAATTGCTCTGGGTGGAGTTGCCTTGTTGACTGATTTATATTCAAACAAATAAATACAGTTGACCAACAGAAAGCTACATGAAATAGTAAAGTAATGCACTTTAAAAAAAAAAAAAGAACACTGAATGTTTTCCTTACAATGAAGAGACTTTTTGTGTTCTACTAGGGATGGGGCAGAAATTAGACTCATTAATGTGAACATACCTAATTCACATTTCTGAAACAATACACCAACTGCAATGCAGCTATCCTGCAAAATCCACACTACCCCAGATTTTGCAATGCAGTTCTCCAAAAGAGCAATGTATGTAAAAAGCACATATTTTGGAGGATAAAAAATGCATGCATACAAATATGCATTTTATTAGGCAAAATTGCATGCAAACATATTATATCAAGAGAAATACACACTAAACTGATATGAATTTTAACGAGGCTTTTTTTTAAAGTCACAAACTTAATGTGAAAATGTGGGGAACTGAACATAAGGTTGGAAACATGAAAAAACTGATAAAAACTGAAATTGCCACATTCCCCCATCCCTCTGTTCAGCACTTTGGAATGGCCAGATAAATGTTGCATATTCTTTCAGATCCCATAGTTGCTTTGCTAAATAACAAGTCAATTAAATGGTTTTGCATTTACAGTCTAGCAGCGTTCAGGTCTATCTGCAATATAAAAGTTTGCTCTTCTGAAATCTTTTGTTAGGTTTCCAGGGTATTGCCTAAATGGCTTCCCCGTGGTCTTAGTTATATGATGTTCAGAGGGTTCCCTGACTTGCTAGTGAATAATCCAGTAGCAGGTAACTGGAAAGACTCATTAACAGATGTTTATGGTAATTTAAAAGAAAGCAAAACAAAAGCCCACCGCTTGTCTAATGGGCAGCCGATCTAATGTCTTGGCTTAATGGACAGGAGGTCTGTATAATTTGCTGCCTGGCAGATACAGAAAAACAAAGTGAGAGTGAGAGGGGAAAGAGAGGCTTTGTTAGCATTTCATTTAATTCTCTCTCTAGTGTGGGAAGACCCAGATATTTTTATCTGAAACATTTTGCTTCAGAAGTGCTTTTTCCTTGTTCTTTTGGATGCATTTTGTCAATAACATTGCATGCATTATTATTAATATTATAAAGGTATTAACATTATAGCAGATCTGAATTCATGAGTATGATATTTCTGGACAAATGTTTTGAAATTGTAACTTTGTTTTGAGCTCTGCCTGAATTGTTGGAGAATCTCAGCCCTCCGCTGGAGAATATTCAGTGGACCCATCACCCCCATTTTTGCAACTAATACATAGCATCAAAATTTTGGAATGCTGTTTTTGCCCAGGCCTCATTAAAATTGCACCTTAGGGCATGAACAGGAGCATCTAAAGGTGAACACATTTTGACAACAGGTAGATAGTTGATTGTGGCATGTACTCTAGCAAGTTGGTTGAGGAATATAACAGAGAGGGTAAAACAAAGGATAATGTTGAAGGCAAACTGGGGGTGGAGGTGCAAAGCCAAAAGACAGCTTTGACACTTTGAAATTAAAGAGGTACAGAACTGCCTTGTTCAGATTGGCTCCACTGGCAGAACAGGTGCCCTGACTATGGAATTATAAGGCTTCACTCACAACAAGAGGGTGATTCTGTTCTACCCACTGAGCTAAGATTCTAGTCCTCATGGTTTGAATGAAGGGCTGATTTAAATAGGAGTTGCCTTATGCTGAGTCAGACCACTGGTTCATCTAGCTCCATATCCTCTATGCCAGTGGTTCCTAAACTCTTCCCCCTCACAAACACAGACAACTTGAAAACTGATGAGGCCCTTGGGGGATAACTTGTTTTTTTCTGTCTGTGGTAGTAATAATAATGTTGTGTTCAACATGCTATATGGTTTTCAGATTGTAAGCTTTATTCACAGACATGTCACAGACCACTGGTGGCCCACAAAGGCTTGGCCCACCCATATGGTGGGGTGAAGCAGGTGCCTTGGATGACAGAAGCCTCCAGGGTGCACAACCATGGGCACCTGCTGCCAGTGGAGAAGCGTCACCTGCATCAGTGTCAATTTCTGGCCAGATCTCTTCAAGATCTCGTGAGAAAACCAGTGTAGATGCTGAAGCTACTTCTGTGGCAGTGCTGGCAGGTGGGACAGAACTTCCTGTTTCACCTGAAGCTATGAAACAGGTGCACTGGCCCTGGGTCCTTGGACCATAGTTTGGAAAAGCTGGAGCAGCTTTCTAGAGTTTTAGATTGGAATCTACTAGTCTTGGAGATGCTGGAGTTTACAACTGAGCCTTTCAGCACACAAAGCTCTACTGCTGACAGTTCTTCTCCCCGTCTTTCGGAGAGGAGATGGTCGAACCCTCCAAACCACTCTGGCAGCTAATCTCAGATTGCATAGAGATCTGGATGGTGGGAGATGTCCACAGCTCTCACCTGGAAATGGTAGCAGTGAGACGTTAGCTGGGTTGGTCACAGCAATGGTGGTTATGCAAGGACACATGACACTAAAACAAGACAAGGAGGAGTGCTATTTCTCCTACTTCATCCAAATATCTACTCCTTTTTCTACCTTTAGTAGACTGGGTTAAGTCAATACTGGTGGTCAGGCAGAAAACAATCTGCAGTAAAGAGCTTCAGAACAAAGGAGTCGTGTCTGAGTGATTTGTGGGTTGGTTACAAAGTGCCTTACAAAGTAAGCCGCTTCGGTTTTCAGGTTCCATAGATGAAAAGCACCAGAGACGTTTAAGTCAAAAGCTTAAGTGCAGCATCGTCCTTTGTCAGCTCTTCGGGAGCCAGCCAGTCTGCGGCATGAGTAATTCCTAATGCTTTCATAAGCAAGCAAAGGGAGAAAAGCATCTCGCAGTTGATGCTTCCTGCTGCATCAGCTTAATATGACAGCCAGATAATAAAAACCTCTCCTCCATACTACCAGTTGAAATATTGATGAATTTGAGCTGGACTTATGGTCAATGGCAGTGGATAATCCCAGGGTGTGCTTGAAATTTCTTCCCTACCCCCGTGCTACAATTTTCATTTGCAGCAATGATTCCTTAGATTTCCAACTCTTGCTTTTTATTTAAATCTAGTACCTGGGGCAGGTCAAGCAAGCAGGGCCACATAGGGGAAGTGAGCATGTGTATGACCACCCCATCATCCTGCTATCAGGAGAAAGACACTGCAGCTCATTGGTAGAGTCCAACTTGTCCTGTTTATTAAATAAAGTTCACTGTCTCTACCTCCCTCACTGATTTGTAAGAACAGAATAAAAGCCCTGCTGGATCAGGCTAAACAGTGACCAACTAGATGTCCAGTAGAAACCCCCAAGCAGGACTTGAACACAGAAGCAATCTCCCCTCCTACCGTTTCAGGAACTGGCATTCAGACAGAGGCAGGGCAAACTGCCTCCGAGAGTGGAGGCAGAACATAGCCATCATGACTAGCAGCCATGGACAGCCCTAGCCTACATGTATTTGTCCAATCTTCTTTTGAAGCCCTCCAGCTTGGTGGCCATTGCTACATCTTGTGGGAGCAAACTTCAGAGTTTAATTATTTGCTGTGTGGAGAAGCACTTTCTTATAGATTTGAGACCACAGCGTGGGGGAGAAGAGGGGACTTAAACACTTTGCTTTACTGCTGTTCCAATATACACTGGGGAACTGCCCTAGGAGGCAAGCTGTGTCCCCCTCCCCTTAACTGCAGTTTTCCAGTGGAGCAAAGAATATTAATAGAGATTCCCACCAAACCCCCACCCTACCACTCTGGACAGAGACCTCAGTAGAATCCAAGGTTTAAATCCCATCCCTTACCTTCAGCCTAGATTTGAACACATGCTCTCCCTGCTAACAAAAGCCAAATATACAAGGTTTAGCCACCACATTCTCCACTAGCTATAGTTTTCATACAATCTTCAAAGGCAGCACCTTGTAGAATACACTGCAGCAGTCAAACCTGGAGGTTTCCATATCACCAGATAAATCCAGCCTATCCCTCTCCTAATGGGATCACAACTTGGCTATCAGCCAAAGGTGCTAGAAGAAATGCTTGCATTTGTAAAGAAACCAGAAGCTTTTCTTTTAGGGATTACAGGAAAAGAAATAAGAAGGAAGGATTGTAAACTTTTTCAGTATGCAGTGACAGCAGCAAGGATTTTATTGGCCCAGAAATGGAAACAAGAGGAAATACCGACGATACAAGAATGGAGAATGAAATTGACAGATTACGAGGAATTGGATAAACTAACTGGGAAAATTAGATACATACGAAACCAAAAGTTCATCGAAGACTGGGGAAAGTTTGTAGAATATCTGAAAAATGTATTTGATGTGCAAACAACGCTAGTGGGGTTTCAAGTAGCACTGTAAAAGTTAAGATGTATTGTCAAAAAGAAATAGAAGGGGGAGGGAAGCCAAATGGCAATACAATGAAGTACACCGTACTAAAGAATAATAATGGATGATTACCAGAGAAGCTGAAGGAAGTCCAAAAAGATTTAATTTGTTAAAATTTGGATAAAATTGTATAAGTTTGTTGGAAAATCAATAAAAATTTATTTAAAAAAATAAAAAAGGAAGAAATGCTTGCAAGCAGACAGCATGCTTGCCTCATTGAAAGCAGAACCATGAAGTGTGTGTGCATGGGGGGGGTCAAAGTCCCTCTCCCCCATGCCACAGTCCTGATCCAATTGTTACACACACACATATGGCAGCTATTTATTGGGAACGATTATTAACTCTGTGGTTATGACTTTAATATCATATGTAGTTTGTCTCTGAGATTTTCTTTTAAGAAGCCTTAAATTGTGTGTTTGCCATTTGGGCGTGCATATATTTGTTCTGCTTGCATATATTAATGGAAGATTGCATCTTTCATTTTATAAATATGTCTCTTGAGATGCAGGTCAGTACCAATTTGGCCATCATTCGTGAATGAATGGGACTTTGTGTACAAGTTTAATGGTAATGCACTGTTGTTGTTGTTGTTGTTGTTGTTGTTGTTGTTGTTGTTGTTGTTGTCGTCGTCGTCGTCATTGTCAAATAAATATAGTTTTACTGATTTCCAATATATAACAATTAGGTGGGGGAGGAACCAACAGAAAAAGAGACAAAAACAAATGCATTGTTGACTAATAGTTGGTTTCTTAGTCTGCGCAATCCCCATGTTTTTGTCATCAATACTGCTATCTATAAACTTTCTATTCTGTTGGTCCCTCTATCCTACATGAAATGTGCTTTGATGGTATTTGCCCTGTTCTGCTGTACAGAGTGAATGTATCGTTCCTACTAATGTTGGATTCCAACAGCTTATTGGACCCTTCTGCCCTTGGTAGTTTAATACTATATCTGAAAAGTCAGAAGAAAGAGCTGGGCAACTGGTGCTTGGGGGGGTTCCTTTGTGCTAATAAGCTTCTTTGTAAAGGCAATCCCTTTTTGCTATAGACTGCCACTTAGCAGCAACTGGAATGAATCCCAACCTTTATTAAATCAAGATTAGCACTTGGAGGTGGGCTTTAAGGAACTGTGAAACTTTGCTAAGGTGAGAATAATAAAACGATTCAAAATGCTTTTTTATTGCAAGGATCCATGTATTATTATGGTACAGATGTTCAGGACTCAGGATGAGGTTCTGCAATGACCTTGGATGATGTCTGAAGTAGAGAAGAATTTTGTGTTGTTGTTGTTTAGTTTGAGAATGTTAAATAAGGAGTTATGCAATTTTCTGCATTGTTTTTGACATACCCCTTTCATTGAAATTACTTCTATAACTGCTAGTGTTAAATATGATCATAGTAGATAAGCTACCATTCAATAGAAGCTAAATGGTAGCAGAACAGGAACAGTGCTAATTGGGTCCACAGCACTAAATGCATGGCTTTTGGTGGTTATGAGCTTTCTTAATTGTTACAGCAAACCATAATGCATTCCCAGGCAAATCAGCCTCACCAATGGCCAAAGCAGAAATGTATTCATTGATTCATTTGTTGCTTGTTTATTTAAGGCCATGTATATACTCATATGTTTGAATCTATTGTGGGAAAATGAGGTTCTAGAGCTAGAAACTCCTCTGTGATGAAAGGTTACAGCATTGGGAGCTTTCTGGATAAAGAACATGCAAGAGTCCACATAGCAGAAATGTGTAAAACTATGCATCACATGGAGAAAGCAGAGAGAAGGGCCTCTACTGAAAAGACGTTCATTGTTACCCTCTGAATGTCAGATGGAAATGGTGGGCTCATGAAAGTGACTCAACTAATGGGCACTAATTGTTGGGGGAAATCCTCAGGAACTGGAACTTATCTCAGTTTGTGGTACATTTGTCCGGTAGCTGCTGTTGCTGTTTTTAAAACAAATCATAAGTTTGTATTTAGAGGCGATCAACACCATGGAGTAAAAGCTTATTATCTCCCATTCCATGTAACTTCACATTATCCTTTAAGGGAATTGGATAGGAGATTTAAAGGTGGCCATTGCCTGACACCGGCAGGGGAGTGCCAACTCTCTCAGCTCAGAAATGAGTAGGTGGTAGAAAAGATGGTTAACTACATTAAATGTACAAATGAGGGCTCTTTTCCCTACCTACTGCTTTTCTTCTGTTGCTTTCTATGAAATTAACCAAGACATACTTCTTTTCTCTTTTTTCATTAGCTTAAATGTTCTGTGAAGTTCTTTGGGACAAGGGGGAAATCTTTCTTTTTTATTATCTTGATGGTTTGGATTAATTAAAGAAATTAGAAAAGGGGGGAAGGAAGAAGATACTGTACAGTGCTTGCTGAAATCAATCTTCATCAACCAAGTGACCATCACATATCAGTCAGCGGCTGATGGGAGTTGCATCCCAAAATGTCTGCAGAGCAGAAGTTTTGTGCAGGCTGTCATTCTGGGGAGTGCTCCTGGTGCTTTGAAGTGCAGCTTTATCAGTCCTAACAAGCATGGTCAGTTCTTGAAGATGATAGTCCACTTCATCTGCAGGGCACCATGTTGGCTACCTTTGATTAACTAGAACAGTACAATCATTTAATTGCAGAGTTGGAAAGAACACCAAGAGTCATCTAGTACAACTCCCTACAATGCACGGTAAAGGTAAAGGTACCCCTGACCGTTAGGTCCAGTCGCGGACGACTCTGGGGTTGCGGCGCTCATCTCACTTTATTGGCCAAGGGAGCCAGTGTACAGCTTCCAGGTCATGTGGCCAGCATGACTAAGCCACTTCTGGCGAACCAGAGCAGCGCATGGAAATGCCGTTTACCTTCCCGCCGGAGTGGTACCTATTTATCTACTTGCATTTTGATGTGCTTTCGAACTGCTAGGTTGGCAGGAGCTGGGACAGAGCAACGGGAGCTCACCTCGTCACGGGGATTCAAACCGCAGACCTTTTGATCGGCAAGCACTAGGCTCTGTGGTTTAACCCACAGCTCCACCTGCATCTCACACACAATGCACAGATCACAGCTAAATAATCCCTGACAGATGGCCATTCAACCTCTGTTTAAAAACCTCCTATGAAGGAGAGTCCAGCACCTTCTGAGGTAGTCAATTCCACAGTTCAAATTCTTACCCTCAGAAGGTTCTTCCTAATATTTTGTCAGAATCTCCTTTCTTATCATTTCAATCCTAACTTCTGGAGTAGCAGAAAACAAGCTTGCTCCTTCTTCCTTGTGACATCCCTTTAGTTATTTGAATATGAGTATCATGTCATCTCTCAGTCTTCTCTTCTTCAGGCCAAATAAACCAAACTCTCTTAACCAGTCCTATAAGTCTTGATTTCCAGACCCTTTATAATCTTGATTGCCCTCCTCTGCACATGTTCTAACTATTTCATTTATAGTTGTGGAACCTTTAGGTGTGACTTCAGTGCTCACTCCTTTTAAAAACTAGTTGTTGTTTTTCAAATATAAGCAATTATCTGTATCTCTTTTGATGGTTCCCATTTCTCTGTTGTACAGGTTCCTTATGCCTTGGCTGTGAGGTTTTACAAGGACGGGAGAGATTCCATTGTGCCTGCCCCTATTACAGTCGATTATGTCACTAAATATTCCCAGGCTTCAGCATCATTAAGTGGATCTAAGTGAGATGACATGGGCCATGGTGTTCTCATCAGCGTAGGTTAATAGAAGGAAACTCATCTGATCATTTCTTCGGCAGCTTTTCCTCATGCATATGCACAGAGCGACAGTGCTGCAAAAGAGGCCAGGCTTTCAGGATAGGAAGGTAGCCCACATCCCCCTGGTTTCTTAATGAATTCCTAGGACAAACTCCATCACCGATAGCATGTGTAGTACAAGATACCATTTCAATTTGAAAATGCATTTAGGGCAAACAGAAGGTTGTAGCCCAACACACAATGCATCGCTGGGGATGCTGTGTTGCTGCTATGCAGTCAAAAGAAATTATGCAAACTTGGTGAATAATAATGTTCTATTTTGGAATGTTGGTATATTGCATTTTCATGGGGATAGGAAGTAGGGGGTATCTGAATTTGAATGAATCCAGATTCAGCCGGGCATCCCGTTCCCAGGTGATGAATGCAAATTGCATAGAGGTCTTGAGGCTCAAAAGAAGGCAGCTCAAAATTGGTGGCAAGAAGTTAATGATCTAAACACACATGCAGAGTTAATATTTGGTTGTGGTTTTCTGAATGGCTGGTTCAGCCATGTTGTCCTGATTATTGAAAATACTTTACTGTGCTACTCCCCCACCCTATTTTATTTGCACACCAGCTCTCTTGTGTACTCTTTATGTAATTAAGGGTTATTTGTATTGTTTTCATAGCATTCTTTGTATATTGTCCACTGCCTTGATGTTTTATATGAGTTAGGAGCATGTAAATAATTTTAGAATTAAGTAAATTTGTGGGTCATACTGCCTTGGTAACAGAGCTTTTTAAAGGAACACCAGGGACTCCCTGAGTCACTCCAATAACCACCTGGAGCAGGGCATTTAGCATACTCCACTCCCATTCGACATCCAGTACACCTTACAGTGTTATGCTTTAGCTCAGGGATGAGGGACCTCAGGCCTGGTTGCTGAATCTGGTCTTCCAGGCCTATCTATCCAACCCTCAGGACCCACACCACTTCTCTTGAGGTGACATCCCTCACCAGCCCTGCTCTGCAACCTCCTTGAATGCTTTTTGCATAGCAGGAATGTATCTTTGAACTCTGATAGTGTTCCTTGCTTCAAAGAAAGAAATATAAAGAGAGATGTGTGGCTGTTTGTAGAAACTAGCCTCCTGTACAAAGGTGAAATTTACATTCATTGTTCCTGACCCCTGGCATGTGATGTGGTCCTTGGAAGGTTGGATTAAAACTTCCTTAAGCACACAGGCTTTCCCTGATATAAAATGTTCTTTGAGTATCTGCACTTTTGAGCAGATGAATGAATAAATGAATGAATCTTTATTTGCATCAGCCATCGGCCATAGCAATAAAATTACAATACCATATACAAAGAATATAAATAAAGTCAATCATATAAAATACATTTTTAGGGTTTTGAATCAATAGTCAAATAGTGGATCTTATTCTGATTGCCCCAGCTAAAAACCTTGCAACCTTTGCTATCACCTGCTCATCTTGATCTGCGAAGAGAAAGGACACTGTGGCAGTGGTTGGGCAACCTGGAATGGACAATAAAAGAGGAGTGATAATCTCATTCCTCAGGTCTTTATAAAGAGTGCAAGCCAAAAGGGCATTGCCACTGATTCAGTACTGCCATCTCCACAGGGATCAGTCTTTTGAGCAGATGTTTTTGAACCCAGAACTGCCTCTGAAAACTTTGGAAGTGCGGAAGCCAATTCCATTTCACACATTTGGCTGGGTGGTGTGGATCAAGGCCCATTCCCATTGGTAGGGATAGCACAATACATTTTGGTACCTGAGGCAATCCAGAAAATGACACTTCCCTAGCCAGATAAGAAGGGATGAGTGAAGGTGAGGAATAAAGATCTACAAAGGGGACTACCATCCCTGTGGATTCTAATGTCTGAGGCAGTCTCCTCGCCTTTCCTCATGGGTGGGCTGGCTCTGCCCATTGGCATTTGCTAAAATTGAATTCCTCAAGCATACTTAGTGCAGGCTGTTTAGGCGAAGAGTAACACACACAGCTATGGATGTTGGAGAATTCTGAAAGAAATGGGAGCAGAAATTGCCCGTGTTCACTTATTTATTCTGTGTCCATAACAAAAATCAATCCAGTATTTGTTGTGGTCGCTTTTAGTCTACAAACAATATGGAATTCATTACAAACTCCCATTTGCATTGTGCTTCCTTTGCATTGAAATGAAAGGTGCAGAATATCATAATGCCAGTGTAATTTGCATAATTTATGTAATTAATTGCATAGATAACGTAAGTTAAGTAATTTCTCCATATTCAACAGTGAGGTGAATAACCCAGTTTTTCCTGGAAGAGGAATCACAGCAGAGTGGGAACACTGTTGCATATGGCAAACACAGGGCAGAACAGAAAATGGATTCCTGAAGTGGCAGTTGGTGGCCCTTCAGACTTTCCAACCCATCTGTAACTGGCACACAGCTTGATTGGTCACTGCAAAAGGCTTCACCAGCAGCATCAGAAACAGAACATTTCTTATTCCCTCTCTCTCTCTATATATATATAATTACACATCTTTGAAGTCATAAAGAAGGTCTCACATTGGGGCAAATGCAGCACTGAAAGTATAAAACCTGAAGCCCAAGAAAGGATTCATAGGTTTTTCAAACAGCTTTCTGTCCTCATTAAAATTATTTGTCTTCCACAATTGCTATTAGAATTTTATTGTCCAGTTTAGGCTGTGAAGTACATGAATGACTTGTAATAGTCAGACATATTGATGATTCCCAATTTTGATTTGTTTTTTGTTATTCCCCCTAGTTGACATACATCATTGCACTGGTAAAATAAAAATGAATTAGAGAAAGGGGGAAATGGGCTTGTGGGCTGACCATTTATAGCACTTTAGTGGGACCTGAGTAGCAAGTAAGGTTGCTGATTTATTTTGAGAGTACCGCGGGCAATTTTAACACTATATTTTCATGACAAAGATAGTTGCAAGGAAATAAAATTGTTATGTGTGAATTTATTCACTTGATAATACCTGCAAATGAAAGAAAAAGGTGGGGGGGGGAGCATAAAACTTTGCTACTCTCATTGGAACTATAAAATTACAAGAAAAGTCTTGTTCCAAGACACTGGCCCAGACATCTACTGTGGTATACATTATTTGTGTATCTGTTGTTGTTTGGCCAATTTTTAAAGTTACGGTTTCACTGGGCAGAGGTATGGATGATCAAAGTATGCTTTCTGTTTTTGACGGCAGTGGTGGTTGCGGCCTGGTGCGGCCATGGGAGAGCTGGGAGGGGGAAGCTTCTGCCCGTACGGTTAACTGGCGTCATTGTCTGCCAGTCGTGGGGGCTGGCAGGATTTCCACTGGAAAATTCAAATTCAAATGTGCTAATCACAGCCATAGAAGCTTGCCTATGAGGGAATAAGCCTAAAAAGTTCCCTCACCCGTGAATTAGATAATATTTTTGGCTGTAGCAGTTAACTCTGAGGCTGCCGTTGTCTCCCTGGAGAGGTGGGATAACCTTGGGAACATTGTCAGCTTGTCCCACATAAACGTGGAATTGATTCCATTATAGATCCATCAAGAGTTGTTGTTCTTGGTGGCTACATGGAATTTATTTCTTCAGGTGGAGTAGAGCACTGTATGCCAGATGCTGAGGGTTTGACCTCCTTGTATGGGTATGTCCATGGTTCAGTGACAGAGCATCTCCTTTGCATACAGAAGGTCTCTTTCAATCCCTGGTATCTCCAAGGGCTAGGAATATCTCATCTCAAACCTGGGAGAGTTGGTGCCAGGTGGTGCAGACAGTACTGTCAGTGGTGTGGCTCAGCATAAGGCAGTTCTGGATTTTTCTATGCTTCCCAGAAGCATAAAAGCACGAGACTCTTCATTTCAGGGTTGTAGCTTCAAGTCCCATGCTGGATAAAGGATTCCTGCATTGCAGGGGGTTGGACTAGATTCCCTTCCCTTGTATTCCCTTCCAACTCTACAGTTCTATCATTCAAATCCATTTAGTGCATCTAGTGAGCAGGATTGGTGAGCAATGTCCTTCAGTAACACAGTGGGTTGTTTTTTGTGTGTGTGTGTTTTTAATGGCAGCTTTCAGATTAAGCTGCAGGCGTCTTGCATAACCCAAGGCCACTGGGTTCTCACCGCTGTTGGGAATCACAGGTGAAGAGAGTACTCTTGCCCTCAGGCCCTGCTTGTGGGCTTCCCACAGGCATCTGGTTAGCCACTGTGAGAACAGGATGCCAGACTATATGGTCCCTTGTTCTGATCCATCCATGGTTTTTTTTACTTTATGTTGTCCTTAGGGTACAGATGTTCCTCTTCCAACAAACCTTCTGAAATCTTTATCCCAATTGGGCACCTGTCCAGAATATGAAATGGTTTCATGTATAGGGTTTTTATAAGGTTTTTATCTGCAGGTGTTTTTTTTAAACTGTTTATAGCTGCAACTGTTCCATACTTTGTCATTATCTTGTAAATCACTTTGAGATGGCTCATGGGGCATGGTCTATTAAATAAATGAATAAATGTTCTTAGTGGCAGCAAAGAGTAGGGTGTCCTCCCAAGGTGCTGGGTCCCAGCTGCTGTCCAGGGATTCCCTCCACCACCACCACCCCATTTATTAGCAGTAACACACGTTTTAGCAAAGTGATCGGTTTTTATTTGAGCAGGTTGATAGTTTCTGGGGCTTTCTGCACTGAATTTGTTGGGGATACATGAAGTGGTGCAGAACTTATTTAAGGCAAGCTGAACACCCCCTCCCCCGAACGGTGCTGGCATTTACTGTAGCTTACATTTGTGAATCTATCTTGTAGTGTCAGTGAGATGTTTGCAACGGAGCTGAACTCTTGTAAATCAGACCTTCCAGAATTGATTGGGTAGAGACCCAGAGATTTCAAGGCACTTCTCCAGATAGGCTGGGGATAGAAATCAACTTGGACATGCTCTGTATATTTAAATTTTGGAGGACTGTGTGTAAAGATTTGTTTCTTTAGTCGCCCTGCTACACACTTCTGAAAGATGTCAGGATCAATGTGGATTAGCACCAGAGACCTCCTGATCTGTTTTCTACTGTCCTATAGTGAGCCACTTGAGAAGGAAAGTTAAAAGAGATTATCCTCCCTGATATCAGCACAGGGTCTCCTGACCAGGGATGGAGGAAGAATCTGTTTTAAACCCAAGTTATCAATTGCTGGAGAAAAGCATTGAAATGTTCAGAGAACGAATTCCAAGGGATGGATGTGTTTTACTTTGTGCATTCTTTTGAAATATGCAAGTTTTGTAAGTTCACCTTTACATGAGAACTGCATTGGATTTCTCCCTCATCCCTACTCTGTACCACTGCTATTTACTGTAGCAGGAAACCCCTGGTTCAAATATGACATTTGAGAGTAACTGATGGAATGATCTGAGGCACCACTTGCCACATAGAGTTGATAACAATGACCTGCCTTGTAGGGATGGTGGGTGTGCAAAGGAATTAATGTATGTCATGCACTATCTAAACACTAATTTGATTCCCTGGAATCAAAATTTTCTAGTCATTTGCATTATTTCACACATTAAGGCTTCCCTTTAAACATCTCTCTCATGGGAACATTGTCTTTCAAAGCCAGGGGAATCTTCAGAAAAACACTGGTGTGCGTACCTTTCCCTCCTTATCCTTTATCATTACAGTTGCACAGGTTATATTTGCAAATCCCCATTGACTTCGGTGACTTTGAGTGAGTACAATTTATGTTCTGTTATGATTAAGGACCTGCCAAATTATAGATCTTTGTTGCTTTATTTTCTCTTTCTTGCCTATCACAAAGCAGCAATGATGAAGTTGCTCAACAATGACTGAAACCACTCATTTGCTAAAGAAAGAGGTTGCATATAAATACGTATTTCCATCATTATAATTTCTTTTGATTGCATTTACAGTTTCCCTTCACACAAAGAAAACAAACAGCAGCTGTTCAATGTGTATGTGTGTGTTTGCAGACACACTTACTTACCTGCTTACAAAACAGATAAAGAGCAAGAAGCTCCATTTTAAAGTGCTAATTTATTTATAAAACTATCCCTGCCTTTCTGAGATTCTCAAGGCAGTGGATGACCATCATGAACACAATACTGATTAAAAGGTTAAATAATAAGAACTGTCATACCAACATCAACGACAAGAATAAATAAGGAAATGTATGTCATGTTCTCCCCAAAATCAGAGGCAGTAATGCTTCTGAATACCAATTGTTGGAAACTGCAGGAGGGGAGAAGGCTCAGATCCTGTTTGCAAGTTTCTCACAGGCATCTGGTTGGCCACTCCGAGAACGGATTGCTGAAATAGATGGACCACTGACCTGACCCAGCAGACTCTTCTGATGTTCTTATATTCCCAGAAAACCTAACAAAACACTTGTCTGAAAATATAGCAGGCTTGAGCACTGTTGTTTTTTGAGAGGGAATCAGCTTCCCTGAGATGAAGAATTCCAAAGACTGGACCCTTCTACTGAGAAATGTCTACCCTTGTAGATGCTGGGCCAGAGGTTGCCAACATGGTATCTGAAGAAGAAGAAGAAGTGTTTGGATTTGATATCCCGCCTTTCACTCCTTTTAAGGAGTTTCAAAGTGACTAACATTCTCCTTTCCCTTCCTCCCCCACAACAAACACTCTGTGAGGTGAGTGAGGCTGAGAGACTTCAGAGAAGTGTGACTAGCCCAAGGTCACCCAGCAGCTGCATGTGGAGGAGTGGAGACGCGAACCCGGTTCCCCAGATTATGTGTCTACCGCTCTTAACCACTACACCACATTGGCTCTCTGACCACCAGTTTCTCTTACCTTGCCCATGAAAGGTCTCGGTAAATACTCCCCCCACCTGAGAAACAACCTATGATAGACTAGAGACTATTTGTTCTGTCTGCTCAGATCCTGTTTGCACTGGCTCAGCCCCTCAGAGGTTTGAATATTCCCCCTTAAACATGCCCACATTTCATTGGATCTCAGGACTGGATGCCTACCCTCCCTCTTTTCCATTTGAAACAGATTGGAGGTGGCAATAGCTTCTTTCTAGTGAGCAAGCTGATGTGGGTGCCTCTACCCTACCCCCCCCCCCATTGATGAGAAGGAGGACATGTCTGCATCATTTTATGGCTCTTTCTCTTTTTCTGCTCCATTAGATATGGCAGCCATTGTGACACATCCTTGCAGTGGCCATCTTGTGAGGCATTGCACCCCACAGAGCAGACATTTTGAATGGCGCTTACAGCACTTTCTCAACATTTCTCATGTGCCCATTGGCTAAGAAGGGTTGATGACTTCCAGAGAAGGGACACTTGAAAATGTTGATGTGATTCATTTTTCTAAAATAATAATAATAAGGTTTTACCCAGCTGGAACATATTATTGACCTCTTGTTTGACAGGATGGTGGATAAAGCTGTGTGTAGGGAGAGCAAGCAGCTTACTATACAAAGGTAAAATTTACATTAATTGCACTTTTGCCTCTGGCCCTGCCTACTAGTGGCATGTCTCTCTCAGAAGGCTGAACCAAAATGAATGCAGTCCTTAAGCTGAAGAAGTTTATCCACCCTGCCCTTGGTCTGCAGTGGTTGAGCCTTCGTACTCTTGCCGACTCCAATGTCAGAGGCAAAAGGCGTGTCAGAGGACATTTGTGGCATTAACTGAACTTGTTCATTCACAGACTGTGGTGGATATTAAGGGCCTTGCTCCACAATCCTCTCCCAAGACTGGGGTGGTGTTCAGATGTTACAATATCCCCCCCCCCATATTTTCTCACCTAAAGTACTATACTCACAAAAAGGGAAGAAACCTCTGAAGTGCTCACACCAAACACATGAAGCAATTCCCTCTACTAAGGAAGCAAATTTATTTTCATTTTGCTTAAAATAAAGGAAAAGCAAACACAATTTGCTCTGCTTCCTACAGGAGGAATAAAATCCCTTGGAATATCTTAAAACATTAACTATGTTTAAGGGAGTAAATGAAATGAAATGGTTTACTGTGTGCTGAATCAATCAGAATTAAATTTCATTTACAGATGGCAGTTGGGTGGTGGTTAGTTTTTTTATTATTTAAAAAATGCATAGCAACTTTTACTACCTTTGCTATTGTGTGTGTGTGTGTGTGTGTGTGTGTGTGTGTGTTTACTGTGTTACCTGTGTTTAATGAAATGAGGTAGGCATCTTGTGTGGGTTTATTTGTGAATTTGAATTCCAAATGAGGTGAAGATTGAATTTCCCCAGCCTAGCTGTAGGAGGAGTTAGCTTTTTCAATATGAGCTAGGTGGCAGAATTGACTAAGAATGTGGTGCTCAGCAATTCTGATTTTTTATTTTATTTTTTTGGATTGCCAGCTTGTTCGGTGAGTCACATAAAGTGCGGCACAAAGTAACATTCTATTTTTGGTGAAGTGGGAGATGCCGGAGGTGGGTGGGTGGGTGAGGTGAGAGAGAGAAATGTTCCTTCATATGATTTGAAAGTATTTTAGAACAATACCTTTTAAGCAGCTGGGTCTTAATTTGTGAAGAGCGATAAGCTGTTGATGAGGTTAGGGAATCCCAAGATTCTGTCTCGGTTTTCCCATCCAGCATAATTATTTAAGAGCTCTCAGTCTGTGTATTACCATCTGTAAGGCTTACATAATAATTTGTTATGCAGAGGCTACATGAGCAATCAAATGGTAAGTTCTCCAGAACGTGCCCCATGGAAATAAACATCAGCTGCATGAGAGCATGTGCTGATGACTACTGTTATTTCTTAGCTTTCTATATACCACCTCCATTCCATCACAGAACCCTAATCTGACTGTCAAAGGACTGGATTAGGGAAAACAAAGTGAATGGTTGGGGTAAGGCTGATACGTAGCTCAGTGGTAAATTATTGGCTCTGCCTGCTGAAACTCCCAGTATCTCATACCCTGGAATCTACAGATAAGGCTAGGAAAGACTCCTTCCTGAAACTATGGAGTGCTGCTGCCAGCCAGTCTTGACACTACTGAGCCAAATGGACCAATAGTCTGATTACGTGTAAGGCAGCTTCATATATTCCTAATGAGAAGGACCACAGATCAGTGGTGGAACATCAGCCTTGCATGCAAAATGTCCCAGGTTCAATCCCTGGCATCTCCAGGTAGAGTCAGTGTTCCAGGAGTCAGCAAACATTTTCAGCAGGGGGCTGGTCCACTGTCCCTCAGACCTTGTGGGGGACCAGACTATTTTTTTTGGGGGGGGATGAACGAATTCCTATGCCCCACAAATAACCCAGAGGTGCATTTTAAATAAAAGGATACATTCTACTCATGTAAAAACATGCTGATTCCTGGACCGTCCGCGGGCCGGATTTAGAAGGTGATTGGGCTGGATCCGGTCCCCAGGCCTTAGTTTGCCTACCCATGTTTAGACAACAGTGAGGTAGATGAACCAATTACCTGACTTGGTATACGGCATCTTCTTGTATTCCTAACATGAATCCAGGCAATAAAGAGTATTTTCTGGTCAGTCAAATGGTTAATTTGAAAATAGGAGTTCAATCAGTCTTGGATGGGAAATTTGTTCCCTTGGAAACTAGAGTTCACAGTTAGAAGAAGAAGAAGAGTTTGGATTTGATATCCCGCCTTTCACCCCCCTTCAGGAGTCTCAAAGCGGCTAACATTCTCCTTTCCCTTCCTCCCCCACAACAAACACTCTGTGAGGTGAGTGGGGCTGAGAGACTTCAAAGAAGTGTGACTGGCCCAAGGTCACCCAGCAGCTGCATGTGGAGGAGCGGAGACTCGAACCCGGTTCCCCAGATTACAAGACTACCGCTCTTAACCACTACACCACACTGGCTCTCAAGTTAGGGTGTAGTCCTGGGCTCACCACTAGGTATGTTAGTGCAATTAAGTACTACTCAGAGTTAGACCTACTGAAATTAATTAATCAAACGAAGTTAATTGTGTCCATCCATTTCAACGTGCATACTCAGGGTAGGACTAGCATTGGATGCAACTAAGCCTGGATGCTCAGGTGATTATTTATAAACTGCTTAATGCCAAAATAGGCTTCTAAAATGAAGATGGGGTGTTGCTTTTACAATATTTATTTAAAATTTAAATGTGACACATTTAAAAATGCTTTAAAAAATGAAGAAGGAAAAAATAAAAAGGGGAAAAAATGTTCTTGTGGCATTCTTGTGGGGAGGGAGCATTCTGAGAGCTGCTCAGCAACCCAGGTGGTTGGTGCAGGGACCTCCAGTTCTGGGGCAGGATGTCCAGATCCATTTCCTCAGGGTCGCTGCAAGTGTAGAGATATGCTGGAGGATCCTGTTCTCCCTCCGGGATACTGGAGTAGATAAGCCACTGGCTTGGTCCAGAAGAGCTGTTCTTATATATTTTTTATGAATGGTGAATGATAGAGGTGTATAATTTAGTAAGCAACTCAGGAGAGCAAATGGAAGGTATACCCCAGATCACTTTGATTCTCCCTTAACATGGAAAAATCCCTACACAATATGACATCAAAAGGATATGTTTCACTACACCAGTGTCAGCCAATGTGTTGTCAGCCAATGTGTTGTCAGCCAATGTGTTGGTCTTTTAGATGTTGTTGGAGGACAATTTCGATCAGCTCCAGCCAGCATGGCCAGTAGTCAAGGATGGTGGGAGTTTCTCTCCCAAACATCTGGGTGGTACCACATTGGCTGCCCCTGCATCACACATTCTAGGAAAGGAGAGTTTGTCAAGGGCTATGGTTTTCATTGGTACCCTCCCATGTTTTCTGTAATGTGAAGTTGCACCCATAAAGTAAAGAAGTGGGAACTGAATGTGTTAGAGTAAAACAGGGTTAGTGGATGAGATGCCATCCATATGTTGTGGGATCTAACCCCCATCAGATCCAGTCACCATGGCCAAATGTTCAGGGATGGTGGCAGTTGTGGATGCAAAATATATGAAGGGAACAACATGGGCTACCCTTGGAGTTAAAAATGCAGCATACTCCATCTTACCGTTTAATTCAAGTAAAATGAAAGTGAATTTTCAGATGTGTCATTTTCAGTTTCAAATAGACTTTATATTAAAAAGAAACCAGCACAACCAAAAAACCCAATTTCTAGTATGTGGGCCATGCTAAAAGGGAGAGTGGAGGTGCGGACAAAACCACTATAAATATTTCATTCCATTTTCAGTGGGAAATACACAAATTCCATTGCTTTTGAAATGCACTTATTTAATGCAGTCTGGCAAGAACTAAACACCAAACCTGATTCTGTACCTGCTGGATTAGATTAGAATTGGCTTGTGTTCCATCTCTGATGCCCAAAGTGCTGGGGAAATATATTGGAAGTGCAGAGAAATAAGAAATACAATTTTAAAAATGGCAACCATTAGATACCCAGCACTGACTCAGTCACAGCTGGACACATCTCCAATGGGATAAGAGAGTTGGGCAAAACTCCGCTTGGTTATTGGTCTTTATTCTCTTTGAAAAGTTACCAACTAGAACTCAAAGCTGATTTGAATTAATGTAGCTGTCAGAGCTACCAGTGGGCTTGAACTCTGGGCCTTCCAGGATCTGACCTGGAGGCTCACTCCTCAAGGAATTATATACCTTTTGGAAATCACAGACCAGGGTCAGCAAACTTTTTCAACAGGGGGCCTCAAACCTTGTGGGGGGGGCAGACTATATTTTGAAAAAACAACAAACAAATTCCTATGCCCCACAAATAACCCAGAGATGCATTTTAAATAAAAGCACACATTCTACTCATGTAAAAACACCAGGCAGGCCCCACAAATAACCCAGAGATGCATTTTAAATAAAATGAGACATTCTACTCATGTAAAAACATGATTCTTGGACCATCCATGGGCTGGATTTAGAAGGCGATTGGGCCATATTCGGCCCCTGGGTCTTAGTTTGCCTACCCATGCCATAGACCATGTGTGGGGAACATCTAACCCTCCAATGTTGCTGAACTATAACTCCCTTCAGCCCTAACAAAAATGGCCTATTACCAGGGATTATAGGAAATGTAATTCAGAAACTTCTGGAAGGCCAAAGGTTCCTCCCACTTCTCACAGACACTCAAAGAGTCAAGGAGCTGTTCCTCCTGCTTCCTTTGCTTTGTCTCTTCCCTCTATAATTGGTCATTGGCATTTCCTATCTCTAGATCTGATAAACTCTCCCTCCCTTTCAAGCAGTGTGGCCACTTAGAAACACACACCCCAAAAACCCCCCTCAAAAGCACAAAAGAGGATGCAAAATTGTATAACAAATTCATTTGTGTACATTTAAATGTAGACTTTGTGTGAGATCTAATTGCATCTACTCGCTTGCACAAAAGGAATTCTGCTAGCCTGATGGGACTTTGGATTCTCCCCTCCAGCGCCTGCCCACCACAAATCTGCTGTGGAGGTTCCTCCAAGTTTCCTATGACAGTGATTACAATAGAGGACTGCCCCCTTTGAATATAGGACACATGGCCAGCCACCTAGAAATAGACGCAGTTATGTAGTATGTTAAGGTATGAGAGAAGTAAGCAACCTTTCAGCTTGTTACTGGAGCAGGCTATCATGACAGATGGGAGACATGAGGACTGGTTTCCTAGCAGGGCCTAAATCTGCAGATGCCTCTAGGCTGCATCAACACACTTATTGGTAAGAGATGCTTTGTGAAATCCCCAACCTGACTCCCTACCATCGTGACCCAGTTCTTCTGAGTTTACTAATTTGGATAACAAGACTATAAATAATAATTCAGAGTCTTGGTTTATCGTTAGCAGCGGTAGGCTATTATGATTTTGCTTGGCAGCCCATATGGCGGGTGATAAACTAACTAATAAAACTGCCAAATGGACCACAGGTCCGCTTTTATGTTTTTATGACTGTTTCCTTCGTCTGAAGCATAATTAATATGCAGGGTTCAAAAATGTTTTCTGTCTGGGATTCCTCTGTGGCATGGTGCATTTGGAGCTGTGAATGTTATTTGGAAGCAATCTTCTTTAGTTTTTCATTAAGAAAAAACAGACACTGAAGCACGGTAGAGAGTCTCTTTTAACAACAGCAGCAGCAACAACAACATTGAGAACAATATGGTCAATCATCCCATCCTCCCCAGTTTTCCTGAACTCTCTGTTTAATATAGGGATGGGAGAAAAATCTGTAAATAGAGGGCATCCGGGTTTCTGGAGTGCCCAAGATCCTTTTTTAGGATTGTATCTTATGTTAGCTCACAAAATGTTGGGTACAATCGTCTGTACCCATTTGCAAAATTTCCCAAGGCTAAGTTGTTCTGTTGATCTTACCAGCATACTTTGGGGGCTGGGATAGTGCTAGTGATAAATCCCCCTCCACCCTGTACTACCTGCTTTCCTCTGGTGCTGCCATGACCACTCCACCTGGATGCTCTCTACTGGAGATGAGTGGTGGTGCTTTTGAATAGGAGCTAAATTTATTTCCCATCTGGCCACCATCTGAAGTTACCCAAAACTCTTGCAGTAGAGACTGATGAATGCCAGTTGTTGTGAATCACAAATAGGGACAGACTGCTGTTGTGCTTAGAGCCTTTTTCTTGATTTCCATGGGTATCTGGATGACCACTGTGAGAACAGAATGTTGGCCGTGATGGACTTTTGGCCAGAACCAGCAGAGATTGTCTTACAATCGGTTTTAAAATCTATACACCCCACTGTAATTGAACTGTGCATCTATGCAGTCAATAAATGTCATAGGTCTATTTGTTTATTTTATTTTATTTTTGCATGGGTGTCCACTGCAAATTGAAGCTGAGCTTGAATACCATTCAAAAGGAGCACCAGTCCCAGTCACTGAAAAGCATCAGGGGGCCCAGTGGGGAAGGCAATGAATGGGAGTGTGACTGGTTTGGTTTGGTGAGGGGGCCTTCCAAGTCCTTGAGGACCTTAGTCAGTAACCAATATGGCTGGCCACTGATGCCAAGTAGCCAGTGACCAATATGGCAGGCCACTGGTGCCAAGCCTGATTGCAAGTGCTGCTACTTGATCTGTTGGAAATTCTAGAATGTCTTCATTACATCCTTATTTTCTGAATAAGGAAAAAGTGGGGGAATAAATAAGCTGTTCTTTCTTGAACTGATTTACTAGATACCAAATTTCATGCAAGGTTGTGCCAAACGGAGACCACTTAATTATTTCAATTACTTTGTTCCCTGAAAAAATGCTGCAGTCTCAGGGCTTTTCTTAATATATAATGTAATGAATGCAGACAACTGGCAGGTAACTGATCTGTTTTCCAAGCTGAATGCTTAAGTGCTTTGCATATAAGCAGTGCAACTCATGTAGAATGCATGATTTTACATATTAATACCCCCCCCCTTTAAAAAAACAAAGGTGTCAATGAGACTAGAATTCAATAACACTAGATGTGTTGACGGCTGCTAGCTTAGATGGCAGTACAAACAAATGAATAGATGAATTCATGAACAATGTTTCTACCAAGGAATGTTAGCCACAGTAGCTGATATGGAACCTGGTCTTATATCTAGGATTGACCTTTGGCAACCTTAGGCAATTCAGTCATCAGCACTGGATTAAGAGCAATATGGACAGTTCCTCCGCACAGCGTGCCAAGTCAGGCAGGGGGCAAAAATGAGAAGAGCCATAATTGTGAAGCTCCATTTGGGGATGCCAAATTTTGGCCTCACATAGGCTACCATAATATGAAAGATTACTGAAGTCTGTCCCTGCAGTCATTGTTGTGGAGCGTTGAAAATCACCAAAGAGCCGTAGCTCAGTGGTAGAATACAGGTGTTTCATGCAGAAGGTCCCCAAACAACACCCCAGCCATAGCCATAGAGGTTGGGTGGCCATCTGCCATGGATGCTTTAGCTAAGAATCCTGCATTGCAGGGGGTTGGGCTAGATGACCCCTGGGGTCCCTTCCAAATCCAATATTCTATGATTCCATGATATTGTAATAATAGTTAAGAATGCATTGCAACAATTAATGAATATCACTATGTGATATGTGCGGCCTTTTGACTAGATCTGCTATTTTCTATGCACATACAGTAGCTTCATTTGGAGTGACCCATTTTTTCCATTGTACATAGAAGAACTTGCACACTGTTATCTTGAAACTGAAGTAAGGTAAAATGGAACTTCACAATAATGTCTCTATTTGATTTTTATTTATTTTTTTGTAAAATTTATAGCCTGCTTGAGTGTAAAAGAGTGGGGGGGGGGCAACAACGCTTGTTCACAACGAGGATAAACCAATGAAATTATCAGCAGAAAACAGGTAAAATAAACTGTTTTAAATGTTTGTTGTTGTTTTTTTTTAAAAAGTCATAAGCTAAAAACCAGATGAGCTAAAAACCAGGTTCAAATACATGTCAGCATTTTACATGGCTAACTAGGCTGACCTAAACAAACGAAAAAATGCTTTTAGCAAGTCCCAAGAAAAAGTACAGTGAAGGTACTTGTCGTATGTCAATAGGCCAGGAGTTTCAATGTGAAGGTACATTTCAAATGTGGAACAAATGTTATGTGACATCTGTAAAAGTACCAGTTCAGCAGATCAAGGTAGTTGAGTGGGCATATATGGGGTAAGGCACAGGTAAAGTGGTTCCAAGCTCTTAAGGGATTTTATATACTGATAGTAAAAACCTGAACCTGTCCTGAAAAAAAATTGTTAACCACTGCAAATCTCTGTGTGCAGGTGTTAACATGCTGAAAGGGTCTGCAGCTTCCACACAAAGGAAGTCCTGCATACATAGAATTGCAGTAATCTGGTCTTGATGTATCCAACACACAGACAACTGTTACTATACATTAATAACCCATTAAATGTAAAATAAGTCACAAAAATGAATATGTGAACAATGTCCTTATTTATACCCATTCACACAGGATATGTGTGTTACGTTTCACATAACCTTTCTACATAACGGATGTGGGTCTGCATTTTCTTTTACTGTGTTACACCAGCACATAATGAAAACTGTTTTTCAATAAAAAAGATTCTTAAGCTGACCCCATCCCCAACTTTACATAAGTTTATTTCACCATGCATAAAACCCATACTTTTGATATCTAGCCCTCTAATGTCAGTGTCCTATTTCTGCTCCCTACCCTATTATAAAAGTTGGTGTATGAGAACTGTGGTTAGTAAATATACAAGAATTCCTCAAGTATCCCAAGAAAGAGCTGGCAAGAAACAACCTGACCAGCCTTTTCTACACGTAACGAATATTATCTAGAAATCTGAGGACAGGATTTGGCTAAGAGCTACACAGAACACATATAATACTATTCTGTAGCTGCACATTGTAAGAGAAGATGGATAGAGGGTGGCAAGTTTTCATGAAAGCCATTACTGAACCTTAATAAGCTTCCAAGGAACCCCAGGGCATTCTGGAACACAGTTTAAAAAATCACTGGCCTAAATCAGCCTTTCAAGGTAAATTTTTGAGGCTGCTGCTCAGAGATATTACACACAAACACAGCTTTTAATTCACGTTAAGATCAATTTTTGAAAAGCGTGCTTCAAATTGCCGAATAAATAAATAAAATGGTATACAAATCATCTGAGAGATTTCAAGGCGAGCCGAATGAAATTCTTATAATGTTAGCGATATCTTTCAAGAATGGTCACAGCTAAAAAACAATGGCAAGCATTGCCACATGTCATTTATTGAGATATGTTAAGGTTTCCTGCTGCCTCTTAATCAGTGCTTAACATTCTGATATGATTCTGGTGCAGCTATGGGAACGTTCTGAAGTCCGTAGATTTCCTACTATTTGGAACTAGAGAGGAAACTGTGTTTGTTTGTTACGTTTTTATCCCACCTTTCCTTTAGGAGCTTGGTTCCCTCCTCCACATTTTTAACCACTCCCCCTTTTAATGCTCATAAGAACCCTGTGAGCTAGGTTGGGCTGAGAAACTAGTGCAAATTCACCCAATTAGCTTTATGACTGACTGGGTATTTGAACCGTAGCCTTCCAGGTCGTAGTCTAGCACTCTAATCACTACTGGCGCTCTAAAGTGAAATTTTGAAATACTTTTAGAGGTGCATTTGTAGAGAATGTTTAACAGTCTTGCTGGGATCAAGAAACATTTCAATAAGACAAGCAGCATTGCTTAGAGAGGTATATATACTAGGGATGGGAAGGAAATTCAAAGGTGGGGTGGGTTTTTTCCGTCTATTAATGGGAATCTTCCTGTTTCCCACTTTTTCAAACTGAAGCATAATTCTCCTTTGTAATTCAAACTTTGCCAAATATTTTGATGCAGTTCTCCAATAACAACAACAAACAAGTGTGTGGAAGTCTATATATTAGGGGAAAGTGTGCATAAGAATGTGTGCAATGGTGAAATAACACACCAAAATGCTTGCAAATATGTGCATATTAGTAAAAATGTGTCTATTAGGATAAATTCCCACTAACATGCTTATGAATTTTCATTATAATGTTAAAAAATAAAACCTCAAATTAATGTAGAGAACTGAATTTATCTATATCTATCAGGGCCGGCTCACTTATGTGGCAGGGTGTGGTTACTTCCTCCAGCGGCAGTATCCACCAGGACAGTAGCTTCCAATGTCAATATTTCACCCCCCTTAGTAGATCTTCCCTCACCTATTTTTTCCTGCCACGGAGGGGAGGCACATTTGGGGGTCCACCTCAGGTGCCAAAATGTATTGGGTCAGCCTTGATATCCATACATGCAAGAAAGGTGAGCAAAATTATTCACTTTGATCCAAACTTGAGGAAACGTAAGTCTGTTACACAGATTTTCAGATCATGCAAGAATAACATTCTCTCTCTTGGAAACTGACAAAGAGAGTCAATTTTAATAACCAGCATAAAACTTCCAAAGCCTAGAATGCAACTCTACTCTTGGGGTCATTTATCTTTGGGCAGTCAAACTGACTGGGGTAACTGGCCAACTAAACTGCTACAAGGCTTTTGTGTGTGTACATCTGTGCTTTTTCTCCTCTTTTCCTTTTATGAAACTGAGAGGAATCCAATTTGAGTAGTTGACTGCAAATTACTGCTCTTTTAGGATGGAAATGGCTTCAGCTTCGTTATAAAGTTGCAATTGCAAATTTAGCTGCTCCTTGTGGGTAAGCAAGTTTAATTTGCAAATCAATCCTTTAGTTACAACCCTACCACCAAATGACCAGCTATTGATATTGAAGGGCTGCTTTGCATTCTGAGCACGGCCTCATTTTTATCTATGAGCAAACTACTTTCTGTTTGCTGAGTCCCTAGCTGTATTTGGTTGGGCAGTGTGAATCTGTACAAAAAATACTGATGCGAAGTGTGCTTATGTTCTTCTGTTGCCATTGTTTATCCCAACAGGTGAACAGACAGACAAGTTCTGAAATAGCTCACGTAAAAATAATAATCATCCACATATATGGATTTGCTTTGGGAACCAACCCTGTCTCACCCATCCATCATTGTTTGGCCACGAGGACAGCTGATGCAGGAAGGCTTACCTATGCACCTGAAAAGGTGTGGATTTGGGAAATGGCTAGTCAGAGCTGCTGCTGGACCTCACCTGGGAAAAGCTTGTCTTAATAAGTTGTAGGCAGGGATATCAGGAATTCTGATAAAAATGTGAGTGGAAATTGCTGGTATTCATTTATTTATCTCATGTCTACAACATAAATCAGACCAGCAAATAAGATTGACAAGACCATAAGAATAACCTGCTGGATCTGGGTCAATGGCCCATTTAGTCCAGTTCTTACAGTGGCCAAACAGATGCCTCTGAACATCTCCACCTGTGGTTTCTAGCAACTGGTATTCAGAAGCACTGAATATTATCTGCTACTGTTGTTTTCGGTCTAAAACAAATTTGATTACCACTGTTGATTACCACATTTCCATTGTGCTTCCTTTGCATTAAAATGAATGGCATTTGCATTGAAATGAATGGTGTGGACAAACACACTAATAGCATAACTAATTGCATAAAATAATGTCGTTTTGGTTCGAAGCTGAACTGCAGCAGAATAGAAAGATAACAGAAATAAATACATTCTTACATCCCTAGTTGCAGGCTAGGCCTACAATTGAAGATAGAACTAGTTCCTGTAACATTCGTCTCCTCTCTGCAGATGCGTTGCAACTTTGAATTCCCATGCCCCTAGTTTTCAACCTAAGTACCTGCATCCGACCTTTTCATATCTGCCCCTGGTGGCAAAAAGCAACGTCACGGAATGCTGATAGTTTTTAAAGATTTCCTTTTGTTACCTTTGGCTACTTAACACGCTTGTTTGATAAATGACATTATTCTTTCCATCCCTCCCACCTCCCCTGTTTGCTCCTGGGCACAAAATTAATAATGGTAAAAATCAAATTGAAATCAGTTTTATGTAGCTCTTCAAGTCTATCCTTGAGCCTTTTCTCTCTGCCCCCCCTTCCTCCACCCAAGTTTGTTTTTAATCACAGGATCTGGGCCATGATATTTTTGACAGGTAATTTCCTTAATGCAGTTGACAGAGATTTATTACATAGAGTCCTATTGGATCACATGCTTTTGTCTGCAAGTGATAAGACTAGATTAGGGTTATCTTGCTCTGAGTGCCTGAAATGATATAGTTTCCTAATAATTCCCTGTATAATATGGATAGTCCTCTGCAGGAACAGAAAATCATAGCTGGATAGATGGAAGATGTTAGGCTGGGGAAAAGAGTAGTAAAAGTCCAGCCAGATTTAATGCCTCTTGAAACATTGAGAAGCACAGTGTATGGAAATGATAAACCAACATACAGGATTGTCATCTCTAAATGACTGTTCTTGGTCTATAGCAGAATTCTGAACTATTATGGAAGTCTTTACTCTGCAGGATCACTTTAACAACTTTGAGGAAAGAGATATCACCATTTCTTTTTAAGGAGACTTTCCAATACGTACAGTTTGTGACCAAAAATTTGGAAAATGCCAAAACTTAAGGGAATTTGGATGCTTCATTGCAAGCAAAACATATGCAGCATTGTGATGGAATGCAAAATAATTTTGGTAAGACTTGCAAAATTTCTTACATGAGAAGGGTCCTGAGTATTAGCACTGAGTATTATAACTTGAAGTGTCCAGAGGCTCCTGTTTGCTCAAGACAACTAGAGACAATTGAGGGGAGCCACAAATCCTTGATGTGACTGATGGCATTGCTGAAAAAGAAGGCTGAGGTGTCCCTCTACTCTAAATCCTAAATTTGCCATCTGAAACTGAAAACTGAAAAAAATATTTATACCCCACACACCTAGCTGGGTTTCCCCAGCCACTCTGGGCAGCTTACTGTACATATAAAAACATAATAAAACATCAAACATTTTAAACTTCCCGATACAGGACTGCCTTCAGATGTCTTCTAAAAGTTGTGTAGTTCTTTATTTCCTTGATATCTGATGGGAGGGCATTCCACAGAAAAGGCAACACTGCCGAGAATGCCTTCTGCCTGGTTCCCTGTAACTTCACTTCTTGCAGTGAAGGAACCACCAGACCTCAGAGCAGGACCCCAGGCTGAGCAATGGGGATGGAGACATTCCATCAGGTACACTGGGTAAAGGCCATTTAGGGCTTTAAAGGTAAGCACTAACAATTCCATCAAATAGGGATAAGGACCCTCTTGGTGTTGCTGGACTCAAACTCCTTTCATCCACAGCCAGCATGTCAAATGGCCAGTGCTGGTGGAAGTTGTAGCCAACAATTTTTGAAAAGCCATTGATTACTCATCCCTGTGTATAGAGGGAGATCTAAACAGGATGCACCGGAAAGTTTGTTTGTGCCTTGAAATTTTGACTTGGCTTGGAGATGAGTCAAACCATTTCCCAGTTTGGGGGGGGGGGGGAGATGTATGTAAGCTACAGGTGACTTCCCCATCTACCACTGATCATGCTTGAAGCAGTGATTGTTAAACCAAACATGCTGGAGATTTGGCTTGTGGATTTTCTCCTAACTCTGTTTTTATTTTTTACAAAATTGTGGACCGATGAAGGGCAGGATATAAATTTACTAAACAAACAATAGGTTGCTTTTATGCCTGTCCTCCTCCAACTGGTTCAAGTAACTTGTTACGAGCATTGCTGATTTATTCCCAACAAGACTATGGAACTCTGTGACCTATCCCTTTAAGATTCGGTGGGAAATGATTCTGGTTATGCAGTATCAAAACGCTTCCTCTCTTTTCCCCATGTAAAAAATGCTAACCCATTGATTGTGGGTGGGGGGGGGGACCACCGTCATCCTCTAAAGCATTTCCTTGGTGCTTTATAGCGCATTGTGACGAATTATGTTTCAGGAGTTGTAAAATTTTCTCATCACTCGTAATACCTCATTTAATAAATTGATCAAACTGAAATGTAAAGATGTAGCAGCATTTATTTTGTGTATTATATTACGTATAATTTTTAGGCTTGACGTTTATCACCATGGAAGCTGTTATTTTACATATCATTTTCAAACCGTATCAGCCTTAAACACATTTAAATTTAATAAGCAAGTAGATTAGATTTGCTTTAAAGCTAGGCATATCATTACAGTTTGTGCCTTCGCCGGTCAGGCGGGTGCTTGCTATTAAATGCAGCATTTAGCTTCCCTTCCAAAACCTAGAAATATTTTATTCAAATAGGAAAGTATATTAAGTCAAGTGATTGAATATATAGCTGCTTTTGAGGATGGTGTGAATGAGTGATACTTTTACTATGTGTGTCAGGGCGAAAGTTCAGATGTTTCCTTCTTGATTTGTTAACTACCTTCTTTTGAAGGCATTTGAAGAGAGGAAAATATAAATATATAAAGACCTCACAGATTCTGTAACCCCTCCTGTGTCCTCCAGGGGCAAACTCCACAGGTAGGGAAGAATTTGTTGGAAAGGGGAAGGGAAATATTGTAGTCCACTTGAATTTTGTTTTTGCTGTTAAAGTTGTTAGGAGACCCCTATCCACAGAGCCACAATTCCTCAGGGTGGTTTAACAATCAGTCCCTCTTCCCAGGCTACCCTTGGAATTGTAACTCTCTGAGGGGAATAGGGGTCTTCTAACAACTCTTAGCACCTATAAAAAACTAGTCTTCCCAGGAATCTTTGGGGGGAGGCCATGACTGTTTAATGTGGTGTGATACCACTTTAAATGTATAGTGCAGATGAAGCCATAATTTTATTTGCTGTAAACAGCAATTTTTCCATTCACCTAGTGGTGAGTGAGAATCCACTTCAGGCTACAAGACAAGGAAAGCTATGGAGAATGTTTGTTGTATTTTCTTTTCCCTTTGACCAATGAATTTCTATCCTATGAACTACTAATACAGAACTGTGCTGGTTGTTGTGTCCAGCTAAGTTCTAGTCAGTGCAGTCCCACTGCAATTAATGAACCTAAGTTAGCCCATTATTTTGAATGGGTTTATTAACATGGGCGCGGGTGGCGCTGTGGGTATACGGGTGGCGCTGTGGGTAAAACCTCAGTGCCTAGGACTTGCTGATCGTAAGGTCGGCGGTTCGAATCCCCACGGCGGGGTGAGCTCCCGTCGTTTGGTCACAGCTCCTGCCCACCTAGCAGTTCGAAAGCACTCCTAAGTGCAAGTAGATAAATAGGTACTGCTTTATAGCGGGAAGGTAAATGGCGTTTCCCTGTGCGGCACTGGTGCTGGCTCGCCAGTTGCAGCTTCGTCACGCTGGCCACGTGACCCAGAAGTGTCTTCAGACGGCGCCGGCTCCCGGCCTCTTGAGCGAGATGAGCGCGCAACCCTAGAGTCGGACACGACTGGCCCATATGGGCAGGGGTACCTTTACTTTTACTATTAACATGGGCTACAACCCATGTCCTCTGCTAATAGGCAGAAGCAGGTAGGCAATGGGGAAATCTTCATTGCTACATTTGAACACTAAAGTTTTATGTCCATAGAAAGGCAATTAAGAAGATTCAGTTGTTGCCCTGTTCCTCAGAAAATTCTAGCATAGTTCTACCAAGATCTGAGCTTTGATGGCTTTCCAGAAGAACTGAATAGCTTCCTCATTAGTCCTGAGTGCGGGGCAAATTCACTCCTCCAACCTAAATTCATTAATTGCCCCCCCCCCCATTTTCCACCTGCTATCTAGTCTGAACACTAGGGAAGTTAATAGGCTGGTTATTTGATTTACCTAACAGTATCAATATCTTTGTGGGACCACTTTTTGATGGAAAAGTTCTAAACTGGATAGAAATTGAAGTCTATAATAGATCAATTTATTTGGCAATAAATTTTACCCTGATACACACATACACACAGACACAAACAAAATAAACGCACTTGTCTGTCTCTGTCTTTTCCACCATACAGCTGTTATGGTGCTACTTAGTGTGGGTTGGTGGGAGATGGGGGCAGGGAGGGGAGAGAGAGAGAGAGAGAGAGAGAGAGAGAGAGAGAGAGAGAGAGAGAGAGACCTGCTTGAAAGTGTCAACCCCAAGCAATTATCCCTAATGGACTGGAAGGCAGATCTCCCCATCCAAGCAATTAATCACAAGAGGAAGAGGTGGACAGCATCTTTGCAGGGGGTTCAGGACTGGTCTGTTTCCAAGAAAGTGGAGGATTTGAAAAGTCAGCAGAAAATAATCAGCGATGTATGCAGGTGAAAATGCTGAGACAGAGAAAAGGGGGGGGGATCTACTTAAAGACTCTCAGTCCCCCCCCCAAAAAAATTTCAGATGACTTTCTCTATTAAAAAAAAAAATGTTTCTTAAAATGAAGTCTGTGCTTTGTTTCCACTAGGGTTGTTCCTCCCTTCACAGTCATTTTCAGGTGGGGATTCTGCAGAGATTTGGGTGGGATGAAGTAGGACTTACAAACGGCATCACAAGATGTTCTGAGGGCCTCACCACTTTTCTTCTTTTTCCCACCCTTCAAAGAGCACCACTGTGATTTGACTGAGTTCTCATGGACACAATTGGGAAATGGGACAGCAGTCACTACTGGGAAGATGCTCTGTGATAAACGGGGCATTGCATTGGAGTGGGGTGGGAGTGGACATGATTGTTCCTCCTACAGTGTTGTTGCTCTGTTATTGTTCTCAAATAGTTTTGTATGGTTTTATGGATAAAGTAATTGACAAACAAATTGACAAACAAAATTTAATTATTATTTTTAAGGACGATCCTATGACTTTTATGAGTTCTTATGTTAAACGGAAGAAGCCAAACATAGCTTTTCTCCCCCCCCCCTCTCTGTGTGTACACACCCCCAGAGTGGTTTAATGATCCACCCATCTTCAGAGGGAACTCTGGAAATTTGAACTCTGTGTGTTGAATAGGTGTCTCCTAACAACTCTTAAGTACTCTTAACAGTCTACGGTTCCCAGGATGCGTCCAATCATTTAAAAAGATATAAAGTGGCCTTAAATGTATAGAGCAGACGAAGCCATAAAGTTTAATTCCTTAGGACAAAGATCTGGCGTTTCTGTAAGTTTGTGTATGTGTCTTGTTTGTTTGTTGCTTACATTCCCCTTAGAGCTGTACTTACATTGCTGGTACTATTTCTCTAATTCTGCTCCTGTTATTGCTATTGTCATTATTCTTTGGCATAATATGATAGCTTCAGACCAACTGCAATTATTCTGCAAGAACGCTCATATATAACCAGGACAGCGATGGTTAAAGAAAGTCTTGTGTACAGCAAAGTGGTGGTTAATAATACTGGGAACAAAGTGCTATAAAACTGGAGCTGTGTTTGGAAGTTTATAGCACTGGATCTTGAAATTTACCTCAGTGGTGAGGGGGCCATTTAAAAAGATAAGAGCTTAATCCAGACATCTACAATGATGATTCCCTTCAGCACGATAATAAATATACCAAAGTACCTTTTATCTTTAATAATTCAGGATTCACTGAGTGTTTAAAGGTTTGCCTGTTCTATCATTTAAGAAATCTGATGGTAATCTGTTAAAAAATAATAGGAGACATATCTCAACAACAGACAAAAAATATATTGTGCAGTCTATAAAGCCTGTCTTTCAGAGTGGAAGTTGGGGCTCTGTACGCAGTTAACTACCAAGAGCACTCCCTTCTTTTAAAAGTGAGTAATGGTGTCTATAAATTAACATAGCAAAATGTTCATTGTTATTTTTTAGGGTGGGGGTGTGCAGGCAAAAGGGAAGGCATCACTGAAGACTTACCGGTCTTAATAGGTCAGGGATTGTGTTTGCCACCTGCTAGGTGTTTATTTATTTATTTATTTATTGCGTTTATCCCAATTTTTCCCCACCCCAGAGGTCAAGGTGGTATACATGGTTCTACCCCTCCTCATTCATTCTCCACAACAACCTTGTGAGGTAAGTTAGGTTAAGAGGCAGTGGCTGGCCGACTGGCCCAACATCACCCAGTGAGCTTCATGGCCAAAGAGGAATTTAAGCCTTTGTCTCCCAGGTCCTGATCCACACTCTAACCCCACACACACCAGGTTTCAGTGGGGGCAGCGGAAGAAGTTCTCTGCTTCTTCCAAGACAGCACAGGGGTATCTCCTGTGCTTTAATGAGAGCTGTCTGCCCCCAAACGGATCAGCTAGATGTTCTTTTCTGGAATGAATTCAATACCTCATCAGGCATGCATTTTCTTCTCTGAGGTGAGTATCACAAACTCTTGAAATTTGTATCTGAACTTGGAGGGCAGTCAGATACAAAAGTGGGAGATACATAGCTGCGGCAGCATAAAGGGTGAAAGGGAATGTAGACAATCCAGAAGAGGTTCCCTGCTCTTGCCCCTGAGCAATTTGAAAGACACTTCTGGCATATTTGCAAGGGGTAGTAGTCAGCTAACTTTAACTCAAAGTACACCCACTAAAATAAATGACCACAAGCAGAGGTGCCAACTTGAATAAAATATGGGAGGGGCAGGTAAGCCCCACCCCGCATAATCGATCACATAACATGGCGCACACACACCATTTGAATAGCAATGTCCATTAATTTTGGGAGGGCCCAGCCCTCCCAAATGTTTTATTGCAGGGGCCAAAGTGACCTTTGCCCCTAGGTGTTGGCTCCTATGAACATGAGTGTGTTTGGCCCCTGCAATAAATACGTCTGCTTGGAGTAAAACTTACTTGAGTATCACCCAAGCTGAGTGGTGCCCAGGGCAAGCCAACTTATTTTGGAACACTTCTTTCATGACAATAAAAATAAAATAATAGTAATAAATCCAGTGCCTAAGACCAGGAAAGCTCAGTCAGTAGAGCAGAAGACTTTTAATCTCAGATTTGTGGGTTTGAGTTCCATATTGGGCAAAAGATTCCTGCATTGCAGGGGGTTGGCTAGATGACCCCTGTGGTGCCTTCCAACTCTACAATTCTATGATTCTATGAATTTGCTGTTTTTGATATCAGTTTTATAAATTAGATAACTTTCAGTTTCTAAATTAGAGAACAATCACTACCCAAAGTCAGTTGCCCTCCTCTGCCTAATGTTCCGTTCAGCTCTGTGAAATGTTTATGGAAGAAAGTGGAACCTAAGTGGAACTTTTGTCTTCCTGTCTGGAAATAGCTGGCGCAGATTGTCCTTTTTCGAAAGCAGCAGCTTCCATCTTCCCTCACTCAGTGCTGTGATGCTAAGTAAGCCAAGACCTGTAAAACAGTATCTATTCTGAAGGGGAAAATATGTGGAGCGTGGTGTGTGTGTGTGTGTGTTTCAAAATAATCATCATTATTAGCAATCACAACAATAAATAAATCTAGGATTATAATGATTAAAAACTTGTTTCGCCTTCTGGAATTCCATGCAACTGAAAAGAGAGTGATCCCGACAGTACCTTTACAATGATTAAATGATTGCCTGAGTTAGTAGGATGCATACTGCTAATTAAAATTAATTAAAGAGCTCTCACTGTCTTGGTAAATTGCATTAGAGGTAGAGGGAGGGGAGAAATTGTTTAAACACACACATATATGCAGTGTTTGCTGTCTCAGGGATTTGGCTTTGTTTTAATTATAACTTCATCTATCTTATCCAGGGCAGTGCTGCAAGTTATGGCTGGCATTTTCAGCAACAAGTGTGCAAATTGTGGAAGTAAAATACACATGTATTACAGGAGTGTGTGTGTGTTGGAGACATTACCAATACATCTGAACTGGGGCCTCAGGTTCCTCTTAGTGGAGGCTCTACCAAGAAGAGTGTGTGTGTGAGAGAGAGAGGGAGAAGTTTGTTGTAACTCAAAGGTTACACAGACATATTAAGTGTGTTTTGCAGAGAACTGCAGTGGCACAACGCTGGTGTTAGCTGCATTATGCTTAGTAGGTGGAGAACCTCAGCCCTGGGGGGTGAAGGCCTCTCTTTCTAACATTTAGGACTCTCACCAGGTCACACACCCTCCCCATCTCTCTACAAGCCACATGGCCTTACTGCACACCCTCACTGGGTGCTTTTGCCCGGCTGGAAATGTGCCTTTGAACTCTAACAATGACTCTTGTTTTCCTCAATTTGGGTAGAAAGCAGTGTATGAATGCATGTAGAAACTAGCCTACTGTGCTAAGGAAAAATTTAGGTCAAATGTTTCATTGGCTTTTGCCTCTGGCCCTTCCCACAACTGCCATGTGGCACCTGGAAGGTTGTCCATGAGCGTATGTGGCCCTTGGATTTGAAATTCTTTGCATATTCAATGTCATTTCCAATAAAGGTAAAAAGAGTTTGTTTTAAATCAACTGGAATCCAGAGTGAGGCAGAGTGGGAAAAGGGGCCTGGCTTATTTCCAAACTTAAATTTACTCAAGCCAAATGAAGGAAGGCAATATTGTAAAACAATAACCAAATGTTACAATATCTGCAGTGGAACTATGTGTGATGATGAGGAAACGTTTGAGTTGACACAAGGCTTGGCTTGAAACAAACCATACAATTATTAGCCGCAACTTTCACGCAGTTGGTAACTGTGGGGCAATGATAGTGAGGGTCTCATAGCCTAGCTCAGGAAGTGGTGAATCACAGTATTGTAAAATTGGGGTGCCACCCATGGCGAGTGTCCCTGGGGTGTGTGGCGGCAATGTCACCCACCCCGGGATGACACCCGGGGCGGACCGTATCCACTGCACCCCCTTCCTCCGCCAGTAGTTGGAAGGGACCCTGAGGGTCATCTAGTTCTACTCCCTGTAAAGCAGGAATCTCAACCAAAGTTGGATGACAGATGGCCATCCAACCTCTGCTTAAAAACCTGCAAGGAAGGAGAGTCCACAGCCTCCTGAGGGAGTCCGTTCCATTGTTGAACAGTCCTTACTGTCAGAAAGCTCTCCCTGAACTGTGGCCCTCTAGATGTTGCTGAACTACAACTCCCATCATCCCTGGTTGAAGGGGTTAGTGAGAGTTGTAGTTCAGTAGCATCGCCACCCCTGGCTTAGCTGATGTCAGAAGATCTGTTGATGTTTCTGTTTGCTGGTGCACATTAAGCCTTACAAATGTATTTATGAAAGCACATCTTTGGGGGAATCTTTAATCTGGTGATAGCTGAGCAGCACAATAGTTGTTGTGTTACACTACTACCAGTTTGGAAATGCCAAGTGTCTTGTTTACCTTGGGGGAAAGTAGCAAGAACCAACAAATGTCAGGATAAATGAGGTTCATGGGCAACAGCAGTGGTGTAACATCCATGAATGAGAAACTTTGGAAGAAACAGAAACTTGGGCTATTTGTAAAAGTCTAAGAATCCAAAGCAAGACACTCTCCTCACTTGCTACACTGTTCCCAGAACCAGCACTGCAAAGAGGCAAGATCGCAGATGTGGAGACTGAATGCTTTGTATTTTAGTGTACTGTAAAGACAGTGACCTAAAACACCGGCCAGTTATCTAGAGTCGTATGCCCTTAATAATATGGTGGCCCTCCATGAGGTTAATTAAAGGGCAGCAGTGACTGAAATCTGAGCAGTGCCACCATTAAGCAGTTAAGGAACTGTATCATTGAGGCCTAGATGCTATATTGGGCACACACAAAGGACTCCCATTGAAATCCGCAAGAGGGAAAGATAGGTGCTCATCGCCACTTGGGTTCTGGCTCTTAGTCATTAGTGTCAGTTTGAGGGGCCTTTGTTTAGAAATATTGTCAGACGGTTAAGGTTTCTCTTTCAATGAAGTAATTTTTTAAAGGCTAAGTGCTGGATGTGAACTATGGATTGCATTTTCCTAAGTTGCCTTGAGTTGCCATGGCAACATTTTAAAATGGTGGTGGCTGTGGCTTGACACCAACTACATTCTTGTGCATAAGTGAAGCCCCCCACCCCCACCCCCCGCTCTCCTCCTCCACAAGATCATAATGGAGTGTTTTAACCGAGCAGACCTTTTGTACTCGATAAAATATTTAGTGGGTTGTAGTAAATATTCATTTGTCTTCCTTTCACAACATTACACATCTCTTGATTATTAACAGTTCTGCGGCGTATGTCTGTGTTTTGGGCAGGGGGGACGTCAGAGAAGAATTTTTATCTTTCATGAACAAACCAGCTCATTAAAACGAGATCTGCTAATCAGCCAGATGGCCTCGTGATAGTGTAAATATTGGTTGTTTAATTGGCTGACCTGCTTGACACTTTCCTCCTTTAAAAAGATCAAATGGTAGATAATAATTTATGAATCTCAAGAATATGATTTCCTGATTTCATCCATATTTCAGTGGCAAATCCTAATTTCCCATTAATGTCCATTGTAGCTGCAAGAGGCTGCAATATATTCCGTAAGCATGGATGAAGATGTTCATGCACCATATCCCTCAAGAGTTAGGATGTGTAACAATTAAACTCTGTAGCAAAAAAACCCACCACTTTATGTTCACATGAAAATTGGGACACTTCAGAATGCATGGCCTCCCTTTACTCATTTTATAAGAGTGAACTGCGAAATGGCTTGGACATCAATTTTTTGCACTGTTTTCATTTTAATGATTTTTTAATGTGTGCATTCACCTTGTATTGTGATTGTTTTTGTAATAACAATTGGAATTAAAATAGTTCTGCATTTGGATATCACAATAAACCATCATTTATTGTGATCTGAGCAAGCAACAGCAAGTCTCTGGCTTGTGCATTCTCCATTCCACTGCTCTGATGTGGTTGCAATAAGCTCAGAACCCCAATTACAGTTTAGCTTAACTGCAGCTTGTTATGCTTTCCAAACCCAACAAGCTGAGGTTAATCCTAACTATTGTTGGTTAGAAACAAGCCATGGGTTGTTAAGCTGACTTATTTCACCAATACATCCAAGTTGGTGGCCATCATTGCCTCCTGTGAGAGTGAGTTCCCTTGTTTAACTACGCACTGTGGAGAAGTGCTTCCTTTTATCTGTCCTGAATATTCAACATCCAGCTTCATTGGAGTTCTACTGTGATGAGAGGGGGAAAAAACATTTCTCTTTCCACTTGCTCCATGTTGTGCATAATTTTATAAACTGCTATATTGTCACCTCTTGCCCACTTTTACTCTAAACTAAAAAGTTCCAAATGCTGCAACCTTCCCTCAGTAGAGTTGTTCCATCCCCTTTAGCATTTTGGTTGCCCTTTCTTGAACCTTTTCCAACTCTTCACTTATGCATTATCATCTCTCTTCCATCCAGGATAGCATAAAGCATTATAAGAATTAAAGGACATGCAAAAACACTCAAGGAGGGTGCAAAGCAGACCTGGTGCATGGTGTGATGTGTGTGGCTTGGAGTCCTGAGGGCCGGAGGTATGGGGAGATACATTTGCCCCCCAAGCCTGAGGTCCCCTGCTATCTAAGAACCAGTGCAGATGCTATAATACCCTTTCCCCCTCTATGAACCTCTATTGTACCATCTTCCCCTTGAACACCTCCACCCTCCCCCTTAATGAATACACCCTCCCTATCAATTTAGCCTCTCCTCATAGGGAAGACACAACTACCCTTTGTCTTTATGTACCTTTCCCAACTCTGGGATTTCAAGAAGCAGGACACTGCATTCTGTATTACCTGAAGCTTCTGGGTTGAAAAATAAATATTTCCCCAAGCTGAATGGTAGGAATAATCAAAGCAGTGTGATTTCTGTGGTGCCTGGTCTGGAAACCTCAGGAAATGAACTTTTGACTGCCAGTCATGTTTCCGCATTTGCTGCTGGCCGTATCGTGGCAGAGTTAAAGCTTTGAAGGCTGCCTTTTCCCTCACTTAGATAAGCTTTAAGAGGTGATCTCCGAATCATGTCAAGCACAGAATGAGGATTTGAAGAGAGTGACAAACACAAGGCCCGTTGCAATTCCTGTGAGCCTTTCAATAACCAGAATCCCTGGGCTCTTGGCAGAAGGAAAATCTGTTTTACAGAAACTCTCAATAGCCCACTTCAGCATAACAGGATCTTCTTTGTTTTGTTTTTCAAGTCAGGATGTGTGAACTCAACCCAGTTACCACAAAAGGAGCACTGTATTATATATATAGAGAGAGGGGGGTCCTCTCTGGGGGAGTCCAAGCCCCTTTTTGGGGTGGGGGGTCCATTCTGCTTCTAGATTTCTGGAAACAATTTAGACCAGGGATTGAGACTATTTTACAACCTGAGGGCTACATTCCCTTTGTGAAGAAGTAATGGGTGGGGACATATGCAAAAGGAGGATAAGGCCAGAAGAATGGAGTATTCTTACTCTTGTACAAAAGCTTGCTTTCTAGCTGAACAAAAAAATAATATTTTTCTACACACTAACACATTGCAAGAAGCATTATGCAAGTTCAATAAGATATTCCAGCCTGGCAAAAGTAATCAAGGAGGAAACAGGGCAGGGCCAGTGAGAGTTGTGATCTGGGAATGGGGCATAGCCTAGGGAACACCCCCAGCAGGCCTAGAGAGCTGCATTTGGGCACTGGGTCTGAGTTCCCACCATCCCTGATTCAGAACTTTGCCACTTGACTTAAGTTTCGGAGACTGCAGGGAACTCCTGTAAAGATGTAAACAATGCTGATAGCAAAAGTCTCAAATATGATAATGAGTACAAAAGTTATTGTTATACCATTTGCTTTGCAGCTTAATCATACCTCCTTGCCTGCCCCCTGTCCCCCATTTAAGTATTGGGCCATTCAAATGAATTACAGAAATGATGACAGACAACTCTCATTTTCCCAGCAACAATGCATATTCTATCTTTCCAAAATGGACACTGACATTTTATAGACATTTCTTGGCTTGAAGGTGGGGCAGAGCTGACACCCTGACTCCCTTTTCATCGTTCCTCATTGTGGGGTCCTGTGGTGATTGTGATTCCAGCGATCTCTTGGTGCCTTGCTTTGTTTTTTAACCTGTAAAATATTATTAGAGTTTAAACATCACCACGCCCTATCTTCATGAAGCCAAATCACAGTAAAGGCAAAGCTTCCAGATTTGTGGGTTAAAAAAAAGAAAAAAAGTGCCAAATAGCAGTTCACAACATGCTGATAGTATTACTGCCTAGATTATCTCAGTAATAGATGTTGGCACTAAACTATGGTCCCTTTTGGAGTAGGAGCTCATCATTAAAGCTCCCGTAGCCACACCCTCAAGGAGAGTCCAAAAATGCAGGCAGTACAGAGCATAATATACAATTAATTAGGATAAGCTAGCAGTCATATAATAGTGGGCTGGTAAAGGATAGTGTAATTGTTAGCATGCTGGAATTAGGCTGGGAAGATCTGGATTCACATTCCTGAAGACCTGTGGGAGGTGAGTGTAATCCTAAATTATGTGGGAGTAAGCTCCACTGACTTGGCTTGTCTGCTTGCATTTGAACATCTTTTAAAACTTTGCAGCTTACACTGAACTTCCTGGTGCTTGTTTGTGTCCATAATACAAACAGGCCTCTGATAGTCCTTACACTGTGAGCCTAACTAGTTGTCTGTAGCATTCTGAAGAGCTCTGGATGACTTCTATTTGTTTCTTTGTGTTAAAGCAGAGCAGTGTAGGGTGAAAATAAAATAAAAATAAATAAAATAAGCTTTTTAAAAATCCTCCAATGCTGGGCTTTAACAACTTGCTAATTATAGAAATCCAGATTCCTTCAGTTCTCTTCAGGTAACATTTTTGCCAGCCTCACTTCTTGCCAAGTCCATGGACCGATAATAACACAGAGATAAAAGAAAACATAGAACTATACGGTCTGAAATTCACAAAACAGCTGAATGGCATGAAACCTTGTGGGGTCCCTGATCTGTTTTGGGATGGTGGTGGTTATTGACATCACACTTCAACTTGGAAATGTAAGAAAGTACCCCAAATCACTGTTATCAGCCACTGCATATCTTTACTGGACATGGTATTAGTACTCAAGTTGATGTGAGGGGCCTATAATACTATATCTGGTGGTCAATACCATGATCTTCCATTTTTAAATTTGCCTCTTCATTTAATTTTTTTAAATGTAGGTGATTTAAAAAGAAGAAGAAGAAGAAGAAGAAGTATTTATTGCAAAGCTGAATGTTTACAAAACATTTTCCAGCTCCCAATGTCAAAATGTTTTCTGTAAACATTGCTTACATCTTTCTAACTGTGGTTCACCATTCTTCTTCAGAGTCTTTGGTGCATATGCGATTGAATTTAATGAACACCCTGGTTCAGAGGTTTTGCAGGAAACAGGAAAGGTCTATGCTGTGCATTTTTCAAAAGGCATAAATATTTGTAATATAAGCAAGAAGAATAGAAGGCCTTTCAAATTCACTACAGTGTTGTTGTTTTTATATGGAGCTACTGCAATTATACTGTCACTTATGGGAGCCGAATGCAATAAAATTCAGCTTTCTCATACCAACTCCCAAACTTTTGAGGCACTCAGTCTGAAGTGTCACATATATTCACAATAGTATATAAACATTCCTTTATGCTCAACATCCCACCAGCCTCTAGCCTGACCAACAAATGGGGCCAAAGGGTGGGGAAATGCAAATACAATGAGGCTTGATCTAGTGCAGTCTTCCTAAATCTCCCAGATGTTTTGGAATATAATTCCCACTAGCTCTGACATTGGGTATACATATTGGAGCTGAATGAAGATTTCATCCAAAATATCTGTGGGCACCAGGTATTCTGTACCTAATGGTCTTGTCTGGTGCAGGTCAGGGGCATGGTAGATCAAGACAAATTGTATCAGGACCATGGACAGCTCCTGGTGGACCCTGCTAGCTGAGTTTGGGAAGGTGCTGCATCAGCAAAGATACAGAGTGGTCTGAAGCCTTAGAAAGGATGTGACGGCTTGACTTTTCCAGTTTTGTGCTCTTTTCCATGCTATATTTAAAGGGATAATCAGTCTATTTTGCAGTTGTATAGTACTGTGTGGTTGTGAAGGAGGGCAGACTGCAGCCTCACACATTGATGATGCAAGAGTGATGTCTCCATCCCAGAGCACCGTAGAAAGGGGTGATGACTGCTCCACCTCAAGAGGGACATTATCTGAACCAGAGTCCTCCTGAGACCAATAATGTGAACCTTAGGAAGTGGAAATGACTTCATGGACATTCAGGACACACACATACACCAGCATCCTTCAGTGTCACCCTTTTACTGTCCTCCATGCATGGGAATAGGTAAAGGTAAAGGGACCCCTGACCATTAGGTCCAGTCGTGACCGACTCTGGGGTTGCGGTGCTCATCTCGCTTTATTGGCTGAGGGAGCCAGCGTACAGCTTCCGGGTCATGTGGCCAGCATGACTAAGCCGCTTCTGGCGAACCAGAGCAGCGCAAGGAAACACCGTTTACCTTCCCACTGGAGTGGTACCTATTTATCTATTTGCACTTTGACGTGCTTTCGAACTGCTAGGTTGGCAGGAGCAGGGACCGAACTACGGGAGTTCACCCCGTCGCAGGGATTCGAACCGCCAACCTTTTGATCAGCAAGTCCTAGGCTCTGTGGTTTAACTCACAGCGCCACCTACTGTCTTCCATGCATGGGAATAGGTAGTAAAGGACAATACTGTGATGAAGGCTAACCCCCACCCCACACACAGAGTGATTGGGATTTTACTGATACAGTTTGTGTGGGTGAATGTGAGTGCACAAAATGTCTCTGTGTGCATAGAACCCTGGGGTTCATTGCAACACACCCTCCACACACATATCCACTCATCCTCTATAGGGCTTAGCTTTCTGAAAGAGCTTCGTTTAGTTGAGATTATTATGTTTATGGTCCAGAGAATGGCCTGAGGGCCTATAATACAATTTTCCTGCTGAAGGTAATAGGTTTTCCCCTATATGCCACCCATGCATGAGACCACCTGGGAAAGCATATGCACACTGTTCAGAGCTCTCCGAGATGCAAGTGACATAAATTGAAAGAAAGACAGAAGAGCCTTGGCCTTAGAGGCCTATGGGATTAAAATCACTGTGCCCTCATTCCTTTCTTTCCTCACACCATCTAATAAACTCAGCCCAATAAAAACTTTTCCCACAACAAGAGGTGCAGCCATTTGATAGAACCTTGTAATTATGTTAGGGGCAGGGGACAAATTTAGTTTGGTTCACAATTTAATACAACCAACCAAATACATATTTCCAAAAACAATATGCAAACAAAAGATAGAGCTAGATTTGAAAGCCACACTTCTCCACGTTTTGTAATGTAGTTCTACAACAGCAACAGCAACAAACCGGGTCTGTTAGGGGAAAGTGTACACTAAAATACATTTATGACTCAGTATAACAAGAAAAAAATCCATTGCACTTTTGAAAATTGCTTGCAACATTGTGTGTGGTTGACAATAATTGAATGCAAATATGCATATGCTAGGAGAAATTTTCAGTAAAATGCAGATGGGTTTTCATGAGTTTTTTATAATAAATAAAATAAAATAAATCACAAGTGGATGTAGAAATGTAGTGAACCAAATTTAAGATTGGAAAACTAAGAAGAAAAAAGAAACTGAAATGGTGTCATGGTTCAAAAATTGTTCAGCAAAGGGCAACCAAGGTGATCCTATTAGGAAATGTTGCAGTATTTAGGACTTTTTTGTTTAGAGAAAAGGCAAATAAGTCATGACAAGAGAGATGTTTGTGAAATTATTCATGGCATGGAGAAACTGGATAGAGAAAGTTTATTCTCCCTCTCGGAACTTGTGGTCATCCAGTGAAGCTGAATGCTGGAAGATTAATGACACATAAAAGAAAGTTCTTCACATATTACATAGTTAAACTAGATAGTGATCACCACCAAAATGGATGACTAAAAAGTATTGGGAAATTTCATGATGGCAATTATTTGTCTTCATAGACAGAGACAGTTAAGCTTCTGAATACCAGTTGTTAGAATCCACAGGAGGAGACAGTGCTCCTGTTCTCAGGTCCTGCTTGTGGATTTCCCACAAACATCTGTCTGGCTATTGTGAGAACAGGATACTGGACAAAATGGACATTGCCTTGTCCAGGAGGCTTTTATGTTCCATCCAGCTCTGAAGCAGATTCAGAGGGATGGGGTCACCATCTGCTATGTCATGAGGTCCCAAACCATTCATTCAGGCCAGAATATGTGGCCTCATCAGACTCCTACAACCCAAAAGTGAAAGCCTCTTGTGGAGGTAGCATCTCTCCATGAATAAGTTCCAGCAAGTACTGTATTTTGTGAGCAATCCAGTGTGCTGATAAGCTGCTTTTTTGCCTTACCTTGCCCTGGTTGGGATTTGACTGAACTACTAGACTTGCCTTGCCATGACCCTGTTCTTTGGGATGTGGCCTCTCGCCTGTCAGTGAGTGCCCCAATATCAACCTGGTCTCCCTTGCGAGCCTAAGCTGGAAGAAGGCAAGACAAAATCGACAGATTCATCCATCCCTAATTAATATTGATTTTCTTTATTTAGATTTTCTTTAGTTTCCAGACCATCTTGACTCATATATATTGACCCACAAACTCTTCACTATTTATTTTATACAAGTTTATGTTATAATTTAATCTGTTGGTTTCTAAGGCTGCATATGAATTGGTTGTGTGACAGGAGAAGTCCTAAGAATGATAGAAGTTTGGTTTATGTTCCTCTGAACAAATCCCACCCATTTATTATATGTAGTCTAGAATTGTGCTGGGACATGCTGGCTCAGCACTGGAGTTGGGAGCCAAAGGAAGCTCCAGTATCATAACCCAAACTAAGTTGGCAGATAAAGTATTTCCAATGTAAATAGAAGCATGACAGGGATTGCCAGGTGCTTGGGGGTTTCGTTTTGCCAGTGGGGACATTTGGGATTTTGAGAAAATAGCATGGGTATTGAAATGTGTGACATAGCACAAAATGGCCACCACAGCTGAAACAGAAGAAAGAGAGACAGAACCACAAAATGGTGCAGGCATCACACACACAACCATCAATTAAAAAGCACCCGCATTACCCACCATTTCTGCACCTATTATGCTTAGAATCAAAGATAGAGTTGGTGTCTGTTTTAGGAAATGTGTTCAGTGCAAGAGAGGGGGAGAAAGACCTGAACAAGATAAGTAAACATACTTAGATCAGGGAACATCCATGGACAGTTCCAAGTGGATCCACCATCTAAGTCTGGAAGAGTGTTGCTTCAGCAAAGGTATGTCTGAAGCCTTATGGAATCTCACAGGGCTTGTCCTTCCAATGAGCTCATGCATCCTCTCAAGCACTTTGATGGTGCAATTCTTAAGACCTTTTGCCGGCACCATAAGTGGTACTGGTTGACACACTGACACCCATGGGCATGGTATTGGCAGGAAAACATGACAAGCAAGCCAAAATGGGAACTCCAAGCATCAGGTTGATCATGTTTTGACCCTGGTTCTTCAACTTGGGGAGTCAAGGCAGGTTTCCAGAGAATGGCCAAACAACAAAAACTTGGGAACTTGAACTTGTATGGAAACACTTGGACTTACAGTGCAAAGCCTGCATATCTTTGTTGGTGTGGCTTGCTAAACTGCTAGGTATCAGACTAGAGTTGGTCAGCAAACAACAGGCAGAGAGACTGGGGCTCTGAACATAGGAAGGAATGTAGAAAACTTTCTTATACTAAGTCAGACCATTGTCAGCTCAGTATTGCCTGCTCTGACTGGCAGCTGCTCTCTAGGGTTTCAGGCTTGGAACATCCTTAGCCCTATTTGGAGATGTCAGGGATTGAACTTGGGATCTTCTGCATGCAAAGCAGTTGCTCAAACAATGAACTGCAGCTCTTCACACTTTGGCTTCTGCCATTGTCCAAGAGATCAAGGACTATTGATGGACTATTCCTCCCACTTTAAACAAACAAATATATAGGCAAGAGGGAGATCAGCCTGGCCCCATCCATCAGTATTATTACTGCATCCCATATTGTCATTATCCACTTGTCCATTGAAGGAGTTCAGAATTTCCCCCCAATTAAAACATATTAAATTCATACAGTATAGGACATGGGTGGCGCTGTGGTCTAAACCACAGAGCCTAGGGCTTGCCGATCAGAAGGTCGGCAGTTCAAATCCCAATGACGGGGTGAGCTCCCGTTACTCGATCCCTGCTCCTGCCAACCTAGCAGTTCGAAAGCACATCAAAGTGCAAGTAGATAAATAGGTACTGCTCCAGCAGGAAGGTAAACGGCGTTTCTGTGCGCTGCTCTGGTTCACCAGAAGTGGCTCAGTCATGCTGGCCACATGACCCGGAAGCTGTACACCAATAAAGCGAGATGAGCGCCGCAACCTCAGAGTCGTCCGCAACTGGACCTAATGGTCAGGGGTCCCTTTACCTTTACCTTTTAAATTCATACAATGCTTAGAAGATTAAGGCATATTGACCCACAAGAAAGTGACTTATTCTGAGTCAATCCCTTGGTCCATCTACCTCAGTAATGTCCACACATTGACAATGGCTCTCCAGGGTCTCAGGCAGGGATCTCTTCCAGAGTTACCTGGAGATGCATGGAAAGCAGATACTCTGCCACTGAGCTATGCCCCTTCCCCAAATGAAAAATGCCCAGAAAGAGCCAGTTAAAGCATTCCATTCAAACACACCAGTAGTCTCCTGAAATCAGGTCTCTGACATGTGTATTATTTGTGGCTGTGCAATTTACTTTCATCCAGAAATTTGATTGTTTACTTCTGACATGACTTTGCTGAAAGCTGGCAGCGACATCTGAGGAGTTAAACAGGGTGGTGAGGGGAGTACACTCTGTTCTGTTTGCAACAGATCCTCTTGCTTTGACCACCAATCGCTCCCATCAGCAACCCATCTTTTCCAAGCTGGTCTGGGTGGGTTTTTTCTTTTTCTGTGGTTTTTTTTTTGGGGGGGTGTCTTTTTTGGTCCATCTCATTCAGAAGCTTTGTTAATTCGCCGCCTTGAAATGGAAGTTTCATACACATTGACATAATTAATGAAGAGGCAGGCAGCATGCTCTACCAATTAACACCACAGGGAAAAGCAAAATTGGCTTCCTCTTCGCACATTGTGCCAAAGTTAAGGGCTGTAACACACAGCAAATAAATAGAGATGCTTTTAATGAGCTGCAAGATCGAGCCGAGGAAATCGGGAAGGATGTTGGGTAAACACTGCCAACTATTTAGACTGTTAAGAGTAATTGATGAGCTTAGTTAAAAGTTTGGGGCGGTGGGTGGGATGGGGGTGGGATTGTCAGGGGTTGAGTTTCATCTACTGTATGAATCGTTTGCCAATTAAGCAGGGTTTGCTAACAACTGAGGCTCAGCAGGCCTCAGGTTTACCATTCTTAGGACCCAAACCTGGAATCCATAAAATAGCAATAGTTGATCTGTTTATTTTTTAGGCATCCCATTTCAAGTGTGCACCTAAAAATCTAAATGGTGAATGGAGCAAGCAAGCATATCGTAAAACATGGTACCTTCCAACTCTACAATTCTATGATTGTATATGTTGAATCCTGCTTCCCTTGCTGGCTATTTTCTGATTCTTCAGTTAGAGGTATTAAATCCCTGAATATCAGTCGCTGGGACTCACAGAGTGCTATTGTCCTCAGGTCCTGCTTGCAGGCTTCCCACTGGAACATCTGGTTAGCCACTGTGAGAACAGAATGCTGGACTAGAAGGAGCATTGGCCTGATTCAGAAGGGCCTCTCATACATTCTTATGCATTCTCTCACTCATATCCAAATACCTTGCAATATTAAATGGCTCTCCTAGCAGTTTTATTTAGTTTTTCTCCCTCTTCTGGCCATTTTCCTTTATGACACTTTCACACGTATTCTTATACTGAGACAGACCATTGGTCTGTTCAGCTCAATATTGCCTACACTGACTGGCAGCAGCATGCCAGGATCCCAGAAACGATTATTTCGCCAGCCCTACATGCAAATGCTGGCAACTGAACCTGGGGCCTTCTGCATGCAAAGTATTGCAGGAACACTAGGCTGCGGCCCTTCCCAAAAGGGAGATGACTTGTGGTCAATGTATCTGAAGCACTGCCTTCACTCAGCCTCTCATTCTTCAGCAAAACTTGTTAAGCTGGTGAGAACCAGGGACAGAGGCTTTCTGTGTTATCTCTCATTGTGGATGCTGCCTCTGGTGGTATGTAGGTTTGGCATGTGAGGATGCTATGGGTGCAAGGCTCCTGCCCCAGGCCTCAGACAAGTTTCACACAGGCCTGGTATTGGGTGCTAAGACTGACAGAAGTGGCCCTGTTAATAGTTCCTCTGCCTTCAGAAGCTCAGGTTGGGGTGGCTTAGCCCAGAAGATGGCATTCTCTGTAGTAACCCCTAAATTGTGCAACTCCCTTCACACAGAGATGTTTGGGTTGCACAGTTTTCCACCCCTGCATTGTATTCTTGCAATAACCGTGTGGGGTATATTAGGCTGAGGAGCTGTGACTGGCCTAAAGTTACCCACTGAGCTTCATGGCCGAGTGGGACTAGAACCCTGGTCTCCCAGGTCCTACTCTGACACTCTAACCACTACACCACACTGGCTGTTTTGACACTTGAGATGCAAATTTTCAGGACACGCCTTATTTCTGTAATTGTAAGTTGTTTAAAATTATTTTTATTGTTGTGTTTTAATGTTGTAACCAACCTCGGGACCTTAGAGTGAAGGGCAGGTGAATGATGATGATGATGACCAGAGGCACCAGCTTGTGAGGGCAATTGGTGGTGGTGGGGGGACAGCATTGCACTAGTGATGTCAGGATGTTGGGAGGAGGCAGGGGTGGAGCCGAATGTGATGGCTACACTGCTCAATGGCCAGCAGCTCATCCTCCACTTCCTCTTGGTGCCGCCACCAACGGGAGGATGCTTTGACTCTCCTTCCCCTCTGCAGCAGGAGAAGGAAGAGAAGGAGCTTGTCTTTGGAGCACACAGTGCTTGGCTCTGTGTTTCAGCTGTTCACTTTTGGGACATTGGGGGGGGGGTAGCCCCTACCCCCAAAAAATATGGGGGGCAGAAGGGTTTGACCCTAGAAGCCAGCACCCGTAATGATAACACATTCCTCAGCAAACACAGACCCCCTGAATGTTGGAAGCTTGAAAGCCATTAGGTGAGGAACTTGTAACGTAAAACAAGATGGGTCTGCTGTATGCTGACAACTCAGTGTCAATGTCTGCTCTTTTCTAGGGGAAGAACAAACACTGTCACAAAAAATGATGATGGTCATGATGATGATATTCCCATGAAATAATTACCTTCCTTTCCCTTCCCTAACTTACTCTCTGTGACCCACCCCCTGCCAAATCCTTCAGAACCAAAGCATTGTGGTCAGTATGCAATTAATAAGGTCTAAGCCTTCATCATCCTACCTTTTGTTTGTAGGTAGTGGATGTGCCAGCTCTAATCACTAATAAATCCATCAGCTTTGAGGGTTTTCCCCGCTCACTTCTACTGAATTCTTAGTGTATGTGACAGCCTGTGGTTCTGTCAGAACGAATTGTCCCTTGTGGAAAGTTGGTGGCATGGGAAAGCGACAACTTAATGGAAGTTAAAACACTCTAATGGCAGTGTCTGGTGAAAGTAGGGGGGAGAGTCCTCCACAGCATGTGCCTCAGCTTTTGAGAGAGTCTCTTCACATTGCAAGCTCTGGGGCAGATATTAACAGCTTTCCAGAACTCTTGTTTACAGGTATTTATTAAGTGAAATACAACACACTGAATGCAGTTTACTGAAGAATTGGCCAGCATTCCTCTGGGCTCAAGGGGTCCCCCATAACCCTGTGATCATATCTGTGTGGACTACAGTGTTCAGAGAGTTGCTGAAAGGTGTTTTATTTCAAAAGCTATGTAGGCAGACAAGCTTACACACAAAGCTAAGATGTGTAAATGCCATCCTTGTACTGAAGAACTGTAAATAAGGTTGGAACCGGAACAGCAACAGCTGTAGAAAGCTATTCAGTGAAGCATAGCTTTCACGGAAGAAAGACCATCAATGGCCACTAGCCATGACTGCATTCTACCTCTCTGCTTCTGAATACCATTGCTAGGAATCACAAGCAGAGAATGGGCAATTTCACTCAGGCCCTGCTTACAGGCTTCTTGGTAGGGCATCTGCTTGGTCACTATGAGAACAAGATTAGGGGTTGCATGGGCCATTGACTGATTTAGCAGGCTACTGTGTTTTGACTTCCTTAAGCACTATCAATGACTGTCATCTGTGTTTTCAGGGATTGCAAATCTGTGGCACTCCAGATGTTGTTGAACTCCAGTGCCAGCATAGCCAATTAAGATGAATGATGGGAGTTGTAGTCAGCAACATCTGAAGGACCAAGGCTTCCCCACTGTTGTAGACAATATTGAGCTAGTTGGAGCAATGGCATAAGGCAACTTCCTGTGTTCTTTTGTAGCCCAGCAATATCCAGATAGCAACAGTTTTTCAGATATCTGCTGCTATTTCCCATTCCCTGCCTCAATAAAAAAATTACTTTTTGCATTAAGCCTATCAGGACTTTAGCCAGCTGGGGTACCTGTGTCTAAGGTGTGAGGCTGAAAAATTGGGCCAGGTTGATGGATCTTTTCTTTGCCCCCTGGTTTGGAAATAGTCCTAAAACCCAAGGGGAGTTCTCAATATATCCTCATCTCATTTAATAATAAATAAATCCAATTCTCTGATTTATATTATTTTTTGTGGCTTGTTTCTTTTTTTAAAATCATGGACACGTCTACTGTAGGTCAGAAGTGATATGCTTGTATAGACTTTGGGAAGCAGTGCATTCTGCTGTTCCAAAACCTGTCCTCCATTTTCTCAAAAGTTTCTTTCCCTGAGAAAGAGGCTTTCAGGGTATTTTTCTGCCTCACGGCATTATAGAAATTTTGGACAGTGTGGGATTTTAATCTATGTTATTGTTGTGAGGGGTGTGTGTGTGTGTTTTCTTCCCAGTAAACATAAACTTTGCAGCCTCCTCAGCTGTCATTGCTTTCTGATCTGAAAAATGTCCATAGGGATAATTGTCTCACATTGTTTTGCCATGAGCTTTAACTGAAGAATTAGCACCTGGGAAGGCTGCAGAGCACAGGGATATGATTTGCAGAATGAAAGAATGGACACTTATAGAACCCATGAGATTTTCACCAAAAAATTCTCTCCTCTTTGAGAATTCTTTGAACAAATTTTCTCATTAATTGATGGAGAGTGGGTGAGGATTTGTGGGTGGAGGGATAATTTTTTGCCCGGCCCAGCAGTAGCAGAGAGTGAGGAGCAGACAGTGAATGTCTGGAATTGAAGGCAGAAGAACTGGAGTCAATAAGTCTTAGGAAACACAAGAGCTGCTGCTGAATTTTTCTCAAGGTGGCCTGCAGGGTAGATCAATATGTTCCTCTTTGAGCAGAACTGGGATGGATTTATAAGGGGGAGAAGATGGGAATAATGCTTGGACCAATGAGCAGCATCTCCCAGCCAGTGATTAGTAGGTGGTCTACCTTTGTCTGTGCCATAAAATGGCGACATTCCTTCTAACCTCTGAACTCAAAGAAGGATCAGTTCGGGGACCTAAAAATTCAACAAGAATCCAGCATCCAAATTCAGGCCCACAAATTACACTGTATAATTCCTCTTCTTGGTCTTGAAAGAATACTGGAAAAAAAATTCACAGGTTTTCACTGAAACAGAAAGTTGTTATAGACCTTTCAGATAACCAAAGAGTTGTCTGGAAGCCAATCAGACCCTGATTTATATGGGGCCCCTTTCACTTCTGCAGCTAGCAGAGCATTCAATTGCCTTGTTCAGCTTTCCGCTGCTTTTCTTTTGAAGCAAACTGATACTATTAAGGAGAAGAGAGCTGATTAATTACTAGCTTCCTTTCTGCTGAACATAAGTGAGGGGTCCATCATCACTCTCCAGGACATTTTTCTCCCTGTAAAGCTACTGGATAATTCACTGTATTGACCAGTTTTACCTTGTCCTCCAAAGACAAATGCTGCTGTTGCTGATGATATTTTATTTTGTTTTATTTTGGCTTAAAACCAATAGGACACATGAGGCAAAGAAGCAGGGCAAAGTAAAATACAGGAAAAGTTAAGAAAACCTGAAAGTATGAAGTTAAATACAGTGGTACCTTGGTTCTCAAACTTAATCCGTTCCAGAAGTCCATTCCAAAACCAACGCGTTCGAAAACCAAGGCACACTTTCCTATGGAAAGTAATGCAAAATAGATTAATCTGTTCCAGACTTTTAAAAACAACCCCTAAAACAGCAATTTAACATGAATTTTACTATATAACGAGACCATTGATCCGTAAAATGAACGCAATAAACAATGTACTGCAATCACACAATCAATTAATCAGTAGCTGAACTGGGTTCCACACAGTCACAAAAACAAAACAAAAAGAGCTGCAGAAACAAAAACGCAATAATAAATAGCAAAATCAGACAGACGTCAGTGTAACACTCAAAATGGAAGTGTGGCACTCAAATCGGAAGCGTAACACTCAAAACGGAGCACGTTCAGCTTCCGAAAAAAAGTTCACAAACTGGAACACTTACTTCTGGGTTTGCAGTGTTTGGTTCCAAGTTGTTTGAGTGCTGAGGCATTTGAGAACCAAGGTACCACTGTATTGGCATTGAAATGAGTGGGAATTAAGGTGCTAGACGCCAGCAAATCGTCATCACCACCACCATCTGCTATATATGCCAAGACAATAAAGCAGGGTGTTAGTCTGGCACTGGCACCAAGTCAGTAATTCATATGGACTCTGGGCCCATCTGCACTATACATTTAAAGCAATAGCATGTCACTTGAAACAGCCATGGCTTCCCCCAAAGACTCCTCAGAAGAGCAGTCTGTGAAGGGTGCTGAGAGTTGTTAGGAAACCCCTTCTGCCACAGGTCCAAGAATCACAGCTCTATGAGGGAAATAGGAGTGTCCAGACAGCTGTCGGCACCATTACCAAGCCACAGTGCCCAGGATTCTTTGCCTGTTGTCTCAATCATGACACTGAAATGTGGCAGGTGGCTGTGCCAGGGATCAGCAAGTCACATTTGCCAGCATATTTTATTTTTAGGAGACTCACAATTGATTGAGTGGCTTTTTTTTTTTAACCACTCTCACAAGGACTCCCACATTAATGTCGCTTAGGTGCTAGATTGAAACTTTTCTCTTTTGAAGAGAAAAGTGTAAACTTGTGGCAGAGATGCTTACAGTGGCTACAGTGACTAGAAGGATCTTTGATCTGATCCAGCAGGACTCTTGGTTGGTGTAACATTGCAATGAAATTGGTTATTTGCTTTAAAAGGTTAATGATATTTTTAATTAGTTAACTTCCCTTAGTTTAATTAATGTATTGGAGATTTATACAGAGTTCTGATCTGCAGGAGTCAATAGGCTATATTTGAGAAATGTGTGGACCTTCTAAGATTAATTGCAGGGTGATCAGAAAGGTGTTATGAATATCCTGTTGACGCACACTCCCCCCCACCCCCCACTTCTTTCTTCCGACTGATCCCTGCTCTGTGCTCCTTAAAGATGTGCCCATAATGAAAAACTTCATATCTAAATAACATAATGTATCTCCACTGGTGTTTTTTTTATAAATGCTTTATTATCATTGTACTACTTTTGACAATTGAAGGCTATTAATCACTGAAGCAGCATGATTCATATGAATATTGATCTTAATCTCCTCACCCGGCCTGTTAAGAGTTCTGCTTAATTACAGTTGATTTCAATATTAATTAGAAAATAAATGCCTTTGCTGTGGTTGCTGAAAGAATTTGTGAGAATGTTTCCACATGAATTTTATAGTTCATGTCGGGGGTAATAATAATAATAATAATAATAATAATAATAATAATTATTATTATTATTATTTTATTATTTATACCCCACCCATCTGGCTGGGTTGCCCCTGTGTACACTCCTGCCAGATTCTGCCCCTGTGATTCTTTTTATTCTTAAAAACACATGAGCATAATCTGTCACAATCAGCTCCAAATCCTCAACTCTTCCTGAAATGCAAAGGGAACCAAAGGATTTCAGAAAGTTAGAACCAAAACAGGGTGGAAAGTGAGGGAAGCCAAGCCTGAAATCAGATTGAGGCAGTCCCAGGTCACTCTGAAGCAAATTGGGTTCATCCAGAGCAATCCAGAATTGAAAGCATTCTTTAAAGAAAGTCAGGCAGCAGGTCTCCAAAGTGCTGCAATTATTATTTTTATATTATATTATATATATATATGTATATATATTATGTTCTCATGTATAACATCTTTTGGTAAATCTTCATTTTAGTGAGAGATTTTGGGAGGGAGATAGATATAGCAGATCCCATAATTTGATAATAAATGGATACTTATGAATACGCCTCACCCACTCACCAGCATCTCAGTGTGTCCAGCAATGTTTTCCACTTTGAACGGAATGTCCATCCTTCAAAATGGGTGCTATGGGTAAATAAACACTTGTCCATGCTTTGACCACTGTTGGGTATTCTGATGTATATGCAAGTTCAAAATGGTATCAATAGTAGCACAATAACCCTAATTTGACCCTTCCATATCACTCCCTTCTTCTCATATGGTCCTGTTCAATAGATGTAAATGGAAAGGAGAAAGCATGGCCACATTCACACTATTCATTTAAAGCACTATGATACCAGTTGTGGCTTCGCCCAGAGAATAATAGAATCTTGGGAACTATAGTTTGTTAAGGTTGCTACGAGTTGTTAGGAGACTGCTTGTCCGCTCATAAAGTTACAATGCCCAGTGTTCCCTGTGTAAAGTGATTGATCGTTAAACCACTCTGGGAACTGTAATACAGGGAAGGGAATTGAGTTCTCCCAGCAACTCTAAGCACCCTCAACAAGCTACAGTTCCCATAATTATTCTGGTGAAACTATTACTGTTTAAAGTGGTATGATGGAGCACAATGATAAATGTATATATGGTGTAGCCTATGTCAAATCTACCACTATCTAGGTTCTTTAGTGAACAAACGCTTTTACTGTTTTGTGTGTGTAGTTGCTTCCTTCATATGTTTTGAGTAAGGTAAAGGTAAAGGGACCCCTGACCATTAGGTCCAGTCGTGGCTGACTCTGGGGTTGAGGCGCTCATCTCACTTTATTGGCTGAGGGAGCCGGCGTACAGCTTCTGGGTCATGTGACGAGCACGACTAAGCCGCTTCTGGTGAACCAGAGCAGCGCACAGAAACGCCGTTCACCTTCCCGCCGGAGCGGTACCTATTTATCTACTTGCACTTTGCCGTTCTTTTGAACTGCTAGGTTGGCAGGAGCAGGGACCGATAACGGGAGTTCACCCTGTTGCGGGGATTCGAACCGCCAACCTTCTGATTGGCAAGTCCTAGGCTCTGTGGTTTAACCCACAGAGTACCAGTAGTTAATGCAAAGTTTGACATGATTGATCTGAAACCAGGAGCAAAACCACACATATACACACCTACACAAAATCCTGAATTGCTGTGAAAGACAAGCAAGAGAGGAGGGGGAGCAGTTGTGTCATTTTGTAATATGGTTTTAAACTCAGACGGAGATGCTCACTTCTTCCCAGTCCCCTGTCATTTTAGCACAGATTCAGTGGAGATTCCTGCTTTGTGGCTGCTCCCGATACTTCTAAGATTGCTCAGCAAATGCTCCCTGGCATGATTCTCAGCTGGCGCACAATCTGGCTTTATCCCCCCTCCCATCCTACTCTCCCCCCCCCCTACACACACATAAGCTCCCAGGTGCATTTTGAGCCCATTGCCTGTACAATGCCACTTTCTGGCTTCTGGCCCATCTGTTGTAGTAATTACTGTCATGTAAACTGATTTGATTTAAAAAACAAAAAAACAAAAAGAATCTGGAAACCACATTGTTGCAAAATAGCCAGCTGGAGTTGCCTTCTTTGCTGAATTTTTTGAGGTGGGGATTAGGGATGCAAACAGAACCCATCCAGGGAAGCTTTTTAGTAATTGGTTAGGGCCATCACTTACCCTCACCAACCTTCATGGGTAAGGGACGCGGGTGGCAATGTGGTCTAAACCACTGAGCCTCTTGGGCTTGCTGATCAGAAGGTCGGTGGTTCGAATCCCTGCGACGGGATGAGCTCCCATTGCTCAGTCCCAGCTCCTGCCAACCTAGTAGTTCAAAAGCATGCCAAAAAGTGCAAGTAGATTAATAGGTACCGCTCCGGCAGGGAGGTAAACGGCGTTTCCGTGCACTGCTCTGGTTTCAGTGTTCTGTTATACCAGAAGCAGCTTAGTCATGCTGGTCACATGACCCAGGAAAACTGTCGGCGGACAAACGCCGGTTCACTCGGCCTGTAAAGTGAGATGAGCATCGCAATCCCAGAGTCGTCTGCGACTGGACTTAACTGTCAGGGGTCCTTTACTTTTACCTTTTTACCTTCATGGGTAACTTCAGTTGACATCACAGGGTACTCTTATGTTCCAATTACAACAAAGATACATTACAGCTAGATATCTTAAAGGTCTAGTTGGATAGATGTAACTTCCCAAAGGGGAGGTAACTCTAGTATAAGCTTAAGTATTTTCAGGTGCAAAATTGTGCAACTATATTATGAACATAAAAGCAGCACTTTACATAGAAAGCCTAGTGATTGCTACTCATACTTATACAAATAACACAGCATAAATGGTCTACAGACAATCCCTAAAGTAAAACCACATATCTTTAGATTAGTCAGAAAGAGACTCAAATCTTTAAAAAATTACGTCTGAGATTCCTCAGATTGCAATTCACCTCAGATTCTATTCCAGAACCCCACCCACCCAAAAAACCTTGCTGGTTTTTGGCTTGCAGGGTTTTCTTCTGGTGGTGAAAAGTCCAATTGGGGGAGATGAGTTTTGAAAATTTGAAAGGTATTATTACAGGAGAATAAAAAGAGGAAGCATCCACCCCACCCTTTTCCCATCAGCACAGTCTGCCTCAAGCAATTTTGGTGTTTTGTTTTTGTTTTAAAGGCAGCAGAGGATTACAATTCCCCTTTACACTGTTATTTGACCCTTGGTCTGTACCTGATTAGATTGTACAGTACATATGATTCATCAAGGGTGCAAGGAAGATTTCTAAGAAATGCATGCAACATGTATCTGATCAACATGAGTAATCAGAAACATAGAGCAGTTCAGGTTGTTGGACTTTTACTCAGGATATCAGCAGAGCTAACTTTGAATGCTGTTTCCTGATTTTAGACCTGGAAGATTCACCCTGAGTTTCTGAAATGAAGTCACCTTTTCCTAAAAGAGTTTTTCTGAAATGCAATTTAGGAATTGTTTTAAATTTATACTGTACTGGATTTATTTAAATGTAGTTTTGTTTTTGTTTTTTAAATTATGGTGTCTGTCGGGACTGGGCAAACCAGTCAATTACTTTCAGTTTCTAATTTTTACAATATTAAGTTCAGTTCACTACATTTTCACATCACCCTGTGATAATTTTCTTGAGTCACAATAAAATATCCACCAACACTTTAGTGCAAATTTCCCCAAACTGAACTGACCCTTCAGTACTGATCTGCAGAGAACCCAAAACTAAACTGAATTGGCAAAAGAATGTGTTGGTTTCATTTCTCTAGTTAGATGTGCTCCTTCAATCCCCAGTGTGGTATAGTGGTTAAGAGTGGTGGACTCATAATCTGGTGAACCAGGTTCGATTCCCCACTCCTCCACATGCAGCTGCTGGGTGACCTTGGGCCAGTCACACTTCTTTGAAGTCTCTCAGCCCCACTCACCTCACAGAGTGTTTGTTGTGGGGGAGGAAGGAAAAGGAGAATGTTAGCCGCTTTGAGACTCCTTAAGGGGAGTGAAAGGTGGGGTATCAAGTCCAAACTCCTCTTCCTCCTCCTCCTCTTCTTCACTCTTGTGTTGATTCACACTGAGTAAAAATAGAACAGAAGCGAGAAGTGTAATGTTGTTGTTGAAATCAAGTTTGTGTGACCATTCTCTTCAGATTCAAAGCAGTGTCTCTTTACGAAAGTGGGAAGTCACTTTTCTTTTTAGAAAGAGAAGAACCACAGGTAATGCCCTGCATTTCAAAGACAGACAAAAATTCCATCAACATCCTAACCCATTGACAAAACCCAGAGGCAATTGGCAAGGAGCCAACACAGCATCCATGGCATTTGCCAAAGTGCCAGATGCCAGCCCCTCAAAAATAACTTTTACAGCTTGGCATCTGGGCTCTGCATTTGTCATCCAAACTGGAGGGAAAACTGGGCAAACAGCAGTATTTCTGGGAGTGTAGAAGTGGCTTCCTCCTCTTTATAGTTACCCTCACAACTAGACTGGCTGTGGATTTTAAGCTCCCCATCTTATATCAGTTTGTTATTCACTAGGCCCTTTCCTGTGAATTGCAGTAAATGCAGGGAAGAGCCTTCGCTCAGTGCTGGTACAGTACCTGCTTTGCATGTATAAGGTCCCCAGTTCAGTCCCCAGCATCTCCAGGTATGACTGGGAAAAGACTCCTGCCTGAAAATCTGGCAGGAGTTTATGCTGCTAGTCAGCATAAAAATACAGAGCTACATGGACCAATAGCCCAGTTCAGTATAACACAGCTTCCTATAAAACTTGCAAGTGAAAATCAAAGTGCTGTTGCAAATAATTTTCTTTAACTACACCCTCCTTTGTGCTTCTGTATCCCCAAATCTACTGCTCATGCTTTCAGTGAGGAGAAATGATTCCTTTGGGTATATTTGTGTGCAGGCTATCCTGTGATGACTGCTGGGCCAGTGGCGTAGCGTGGGGGGTGCAGGGGGGGCCGGCCGCACCGGGCGCAACATCTGGGGGTTAGGGTTAGGGGGCGCAAATCCACGGGTTAGGGGGCACAAATTACTTGCCTTGCCCCGGGTGCTGACAACCCACGCTACGCCACTGTGCTGGGCTAGTTCTACACGTGAGATAGGACTTGGCAAAGTATGTGTCTGCTAGGCCCTTTGTCCATCAGTATCCACATAGCAGTGTTTTGGTGGAGTGCCATTTTAATTTCCTACAATACCTTAGCTTTGAGCAACACTACTCAAGGAGTGTAAAGAGAAAATAAAATGATAACGTGCAGACTATCCCTGCTGGAAGTTTCTGGATAAATTTCCCACAATGCCCAGACATTGGGAGCATTGCAGTACAAAATGTAAAAGGCAACACAGAATCTACAACTGAAAATAAAGTCAAAATAAAAAAATTCCTTCCTGTAGCACCTTAAAGACCAACTAAGTTAGTTCTTGGTATAAGCTTTCGTGTGCATGCACACTTCTTCAGATACACTGAAACAGAAGTTGCCAGATCCTTCTATATAGTGAGAAGGTGGGGAGGGGTATTACTCAGAAGGGTGGTGGGAATTGGAGATTGGCAGATAGCTGATTTTTTTTAATTTTTTTATTTTGACTATGGCAGACCAACACGGCTACCTATCTGTAACTTATCACCCAGGGTTTGAGGGGGTCTTTTGCAGGAAGCAAAAGATGGCAATGCTATGTTGACTAATCATGGGACAACTATGCTGCTAATATTATTCATATCAGACCCGGCCAATGCAGAGATTCCATAGTGCCTGCAAGTCACAGGGGATAATGTTGAACTTTCCTGTTTCCAGAAGATCATTCTATGCACAGAAGGATCTAGGTCTGTGGTTCCCAACATGAGGCACACCCCCTATGGGGGTTGAATTTTATTTTTAAGGGGGGGGCAATTTGAGAATGAGTTATTAACAGTTAATGGCCTTTTAGGCTTCCTCCACATGAATAGGAGTTCACTTTTTGAATAATAAGAATTATATGTCACGGGGGGGGGGCGGGTGTCAGGATTTTAGAGATGCTTAGGTAGGGCATGGCCAGAAAAGGGTTGGGAACCACTGATCTAGGTGGTTCAGTAGGCCGGATCTTCCCTGAGGCCACAAAGCTCAGGTCCCCAGTTCAGTCCCCAGCATCTCCAGGTATGACTGGGAAAAGACTCCTGCCTGAAAATCTGGCAGGAGTTTATGCTGCTAGCTCTGGAACTTTGGGCCATTTGACCATAGTTTGACCAGAATAATGCTACAGAAACCAAGAAGCCTGTTGATTCTGATTTCCTTTTGGCTGTCTCCATGTGATGCCTAAAAATAGAAATAGATATGATTTGCAAATTTGCAAGCAAGAATAGCATGATTATTGGACTCATGTTTTATTGTAAAGTATAAAAAACTAAAGGGTTTGAATTTTCATTTCCTCCCTTTTCTTTGGAATCTTCCTGGTTTACGGGGCAGAGGTGGTTTTGGAAATAAAAAAAACTTAAAAGAAAGGGGGAACAGTCAATAAACTTGACTCCTCTTCTTCCTTTTAGCCCTCCTATGCCTTCCTTGTCTCTGGTCTCCCCGATTTCTGTCTTGTCTCTGTTCATCAATGATGAACTGAGAACACCAATCAAGGAAGCTTGATGTGTGGGATAGAGGCTCCAGCCACCTGCATAATTCTCATAAAGGACTATCTGACATTGACATCTGGCTATTCTGGCATTATGAAGCTTCATCATGTCTCAAAGACAGAAGTAGTAGTGTTATCTCCATACTGAGCTGAGAAAACTGAGGCTGGGGGAATACAGACTAGCCTAAGGCCATGTAGTGAGTTCATGGCTGAGATGAGATTCGAACTCATGAGTGTGCATCTCATCATTCACGTAATTTACTTCGAACTGTTATTAAAGTGCTACTCTATTAAAAAGGAAGGAAGGGAGGGAGGCAAGGAAGGAAGGAGGGAGGATCTTTTTGTACAAATTTACTGGTATTTTAAAGAAGAAATAAATGGGCAATAGATGGTGAAGCAGCAACTCTTCTTAGCCAGTGTTTGTTTGTTTGATTTGAAGTTTCAGGCTAAAGTCTGAAAAACTTATTATCTATAAAAACTCTTAGATTGTTGCCAAATAATTGTCATCTATCTGAATATTGTTTGTTTGTTTGTTTTTTAAAAAACAGCTACTACCTCTTCCTGGCTATGTCAATCCCAGTCAATCAGGGATCACCCAGCCAGAATGGTGACATCAGAATACCACATAGGCAGTTGGAGCTGTCTTTGCAACCATTTACTCAAAGCTAATTCTGAAATAGGTCAGAGGTGTTGCTTTCACTCTAGATGGCAAAAGACTAACATTAATGCTTACACTTGTTGCGGTTTTCTTCATTATCACCACCATACTGCTAATAGTATTATTAATAATAATACAGTACCAATGTTGTTAGCAACAGCAGCAGCTGTAACAGCCATAGTAGAAGACTCAATACTAATGATACCAGTATTCAAAATATTATGCAATATATAAATAATTAGGGTTGTGTAGCCTTCCCATCACCTTGCCAACAAAGGTCCGTATAATTAAATCTATGGTTTTCCCAGTAGCGATGTATGGAAGTGAGAGCTGGACCATAAAGAAGGCTGATCGCCAAAGAATTGATGCTTTTGAATTATGGTGTTGGAGGAGACTCTTGAAAGTCCCATGGACTGCAAGAAGATCAAGCCTCTCCATTCTTAAGGAAATCAGCCCTGAGTGCTCACTGGAAGGACAGATCCTGAAGCTGAGGCTCCAATACTTTGACCACCTCATGAGAAGAGAAGACTCCCTGGAAAAGATCCTGATGTTGGGAAAGATTGAGGGCACAAGGAGAAGGGGATGACAGAGGACGAGGTGGTTGGACAGTGTTCTTGAAGCTACCAGCATGAGTTTGACCAAACTGCGGGAGGCAGTGAAAGACAGGAGGGCCTGGCATGCTCTGGTCCATGGGGTCACGAAGAGTCGGACATGACTAAACAACTAAACAACAAAGCCTTCCCAATCCAATTTGGGTCCTGATCTGACCCATGACAATCCAGAGTGGACCTGAGCTGGATCTGGGTCCAAAATTGAATTGGGGGGGCACTGCACCATCTTTAATTAGGGTTTGAAATCCTCATTAAATAAGCAGCTATGGGGAGTAGACGAAAAGTAGATACATGCAGGTTGTGTGCATCTGTCTCCATCCCGTTTCAACACCATCTGACCATGGCCCCAGTCCTGGAACATTCTCAGAGACTGATTCTGAATGGGGATTATCCAGGGCTGCCTCAGCCTGCTCTGGCCAAATCCCAGATCAACCAGATTTGACAGTTTGGGATCTGGAGCCATAACACAACCCTAATAATAGCAACATAATGGTGCCATTTATATGGCAGATTACAACTGATGAAAGTGTTTTACCCTGTAATCCTCACAATAACTATGTAAAATAAGACACAGAGAGAGAATACTGACTTCTATTTGGAGAGTGTGATAAGATTTCAAGAGGGGACATCTGTGATTGCACTCTTGGTCATTACATTCTCCTAGCCTCAACATTAAACAAACTTAGCCTTGGCATATTGCTGCTGTTGAACATTTACCAGGAACCCAGAATGGAATACAGACATGAGTTGGTCTCTGTCCCAGAAAGCATACAGTCTTGTAGCATGTTTTAGGCATAGCAGCACATACTGCTGTGGAAATGTCCTACATCACCCTGATAAATTCTGTAAACAAACAAGAGCCTTGTGCACCCTCAGAGTCTAGCACAGGGTGGGCCTGGGGCCCCCGCCAGATGATCATTCCATTTTAATGAAGAGCATCTGGGAACTGTGTTTCTTGAGTAAATTGTTCCATATTTCAATATAATTTGAAATGTAATTAAAGTGGTCTTTGACTGTTGCTTGATTTTTGTTTAATGTACAGTGATATGTAATGCCAGTTTGCTCAATTGTGAATGCTCTGGTGGTCTCTGTTCACCTGCTTCTGCTGCCTACTTGTTCTTGGCAGAACACTGTCCTTGTTTGGTCCTATAGGGGAGGGAAATTAGGGATCCCTTAAAATGCGTTATCTATCTTACAAGTCACAGCATCATCACATTGTTTATGCTCCCTTGATGGTTCATGCATAGGAATATATTAAGAGGGTATCTTGTGTATCATCTCTCATACACTTTAGTTGATATGGCTTCTGCACCAAATCCAGTGGTGGTCTGTGGGGTGATGCAGGCAGAACAATGGTGCACATCTGGGTTCCAAATGGTGGGCATTGCTGCCACTTACCAAAAGAAGGGGACAAGCGCCAGAGAGCTCAACACAGTGCAGTTGCCATGGCAGAACCATACCAATGTCCTTGCTACTACTCCCCCTTGCCCCTTGCCCCTTGCCTTCTCAGTAAGGAACAGCAACAAATTTCACCATTCAGAAGCCAGGTGTGCAGTGTTACCCTGCATCAGGCATGGCCAAACTTGGCCCTCCAGCTGTTTTGGGACTACAACTCCCATCATCCCTAGCTAACAGGCCCAGTGGTCAAAGATGATGGGAACTGTAGTCCCAAAACAGCTGGAGGGCCAAGTTTGGTCATGCGTGCCCTACATGTACTACCCCACAAGCTGTTGCTGACCACGTCTGTTACACTGACATTTCAGGGGGGAAATGAATGGGAGTGTGTTGTGAAAATGGAGCTGTGCAAAATATTCACTTATTTCAATTTGGGGGGGGCAAAAAAATAGCAGGTTCTGTGAAAAAGAAATGTTTCTGGGAGAGTTGGAAACATCATGGTATAAATACCTGTTGTTTAAAAAGGATATTCATCTGGTGTCATTGTTATCTCTGGCAACAGCTTCCCACCCCCCTTCTTAGGTCAATCATAGATGGTGCCAGCTAATCTGGGAAATGAAATGCTGTCATGATATTTTTTAACCAATCAGATTGGGATACATGATGACATCACAGAAGCGAGTGAAGGCAATTAAAAGTAAGAGGAAGGACAGTGTCATTTACACTTGTAAATGAATAAGTGGACATTTTTCTAGGAATCGTTAAAATGATAAGTACTTTCAGCACTTGTTTTTTTTATGAAACTGAGCAATTTTGCATGCTGGGGAACTGGTGGACATTTGCTTAATTTCTCTTATTCTGGCTTCAAATACTGAATTATTTCTCTGATACTTTTTATTTATTTTTAAATCATTTGACTGTTTACTTCTTGTTCCTCTTAAGTAACCACAACTTTTTCATGATTATTATGATCATACTGATTTCCAATGTTGAGATATTTCTAAATTGACAGGAGATGTAATAATAAGACAACTGCAGATTTAGTGCCAAGGGGGTGGGTATATAAACTGATCATAGCTGGGTATGAATCCACAGTGATTAAGTAGCAATAACACAGAGCATCAATTATCCACAGTGTTTGGAAACCTAACAGCTCACTAGATGGTTTATTTATTCAAAACACTTAGCAGTAGGTTCACACTTCTAATATAATTCAGAATACTGTTTTCATCAGACTCATTAGCAGAAATTTGGCATCTCAGTTCTACATTTAAAGTACCCCCCCCCCCTTGCAAAATGGATTAGAAGTTGGATGCTCAATAGGGATTTTTGTCACTGTTGTGGATTGTTCAGAGAGAGAGAGAGATATAAAGAGGGTGATTTGGAGTCTGATTCTCCACTCATACTCTCAAATTATGTCATGCAGAGACCAAGAATAGTTGGTGGCGTTTGGGGATTTTCAGTTCACTGAACAAATTATGGATTCAAACACATACCGTAATTACAGTTGTTTAATTAAAGCATTTGGTTCATTCTGCATTACCAAAGCATTTTATTACCCGAGATTTTAAAAGGGATTAAATTTTCATAGGCAACTGGCTTTCTTAACAGATTCTTGGCACACCATATTTTAGGGATCGGGTCAAGTCAGGGACTGCCAGCAAAACATTCCTGCAGTTAATAACATCCCTGGAGGAGCTGGGAAATACTGGCTTCTGGTTTGGCTTGATTAGAGTCTGTATCACTAGAGCTGTGTGAAGAGCAAAGAGATCTGGGTGGAAATCCTTGCTCACTCCTACTAGTTGTTGTTTTGGAGACTGTTCACATCCAGCTTCGTGTCTCACTATAAATGGATAATAAAGGTTTAAGCAGACATGGAGTCAACAGCAACTAAGTTACTTGGAGATTCACTTTAAGAATAGTTAAGGCTAGAGGGCCAAGAATCCAACCCTCCCTTTTCAAAGTTACCCATCCTCTTCTCTGACAAGTGCTCTTTTGTATTCACTGTTCCCTGTTCACCCATCTCAATGCATCTAGATCAAAGTTCTTCAAACTTGTTTCCCAATATGTTGCTAGATTGCAGCCTCCATCATCTCCAGACAGTGTAGCCAATATTCAGGGGTGATGGAAGTTGTAATGTGAAGGACATCAGACATCGGATTACAACAACTTCTGAATGACCCAAGGTTGAAGACTAAAAAGTGAGGAAGGTGAGGTGATACTGCCTGTAGGGAGAGGGGGAATGTGGCCCATTTTACTTTTTAATGCAAAGTTGCCTATTCTACACTGCTTTGCATTCAGAAGGTCCCAAATTCAATCCCCAGCATTTCCAGGTAAAACTGGGAAAGACTCCCCATCTAAAACCAGTCAGGTTAAGCAATAATTAGCTGGATGGACCGATGGTCTGATTCTCTATAAAACAGCTTCCTTCATTTATATTATAAACTCCATGGCTGTGTATAGTGAGGTAGTCACACAAATGCTGAAAGGTTTTGTCACATAAATAAAAAAGCTATTTTGTTAATGATGGCAATGTATGTATATTTTAGTTGTGTATCAAGGCCCCGTGACCACCCCGTTTCCTAAGGTGCAAATAACTAGACAACACATGGCATATTGGTTTGGGATCAAATAAGGCCACAACTTTGTTGGTTACAGATGTGAAGGTTTGACCACAGGCATTGTGGTAAGCAACTGTGTGTGTGACTGCTGCCCATTCACGGGGTGTGTTTCTAAGGGTGAAGCTGGCAGGGTGTGTGTGTGGGGGGGTGCCCTATAACCTACGCCATCTTGTGAGGCTGCCAAAGAGCTTTTATCAATGTATGAGTATACTGGATATATAAATATATAGATAAAGATGCCTTAACATAGCACTTAAAAGACGGGAAATATTTACAGGGGGATCTCATGACAAAATATTTGCAGGCGAGAGATCTCTGGCCTGCAAATATTTTGTCATGAGATCCCCCTGTAAATATTTCCTGTCTTTTAAGTGCTTTGAAAGAAATGTCCAGAAATCAAAAGTTGCACTTTTGAGGGATGTGCAAATATTTATGAAATCTCCCACCACATCCTAGGATCTGTGAAGGACTGCTTTTTAAAATGACTGTCGACAGGGGAGGGGAGCAACCCACCACCCATGGCCACTTTGCAATGATTAAGTTAACTTCCCATCACAATCCCACAGCCCCTGAAAGTGTAAAGAGATGTTAAGGCACCTTTAGAAAGAGGTGGTGGTGGGGAGCCGAAGCCTCTGTTGCAGCTGAAGAAAATGTTGTGAGAAACTGAGAGTGCAGATTTCGGCACAGCTTTAAAATTTCACGGCTTCCTATTTCCAGGGCTCCGGGGGCATCTCAGATGTGTGTTTATAAATCATACGACCCTGATTGGATGCTTGGCTTTTTCGGGTATGGGGGTGGTGGACTAGAATGCCTCCATTGAGGGGCAAGCCTTCACTAATGGAGCATCTTGCCAAATGTTGGACTCTTGGCAGTGGCAACTCTATTCCATGCTCGTCTTATTCTCAGGGCCTCTAATTAGTGCTGGATCCAAGATAGCTTTTGCTTTGAAAGTATGTCTCCGGTACGCAAAGTGGAGCGGAACAGACATGCCTCCGAGCTATAGGGAAACATCTGTCAATCAGGGAAGGATGGTTACTAAGCGGATCTACCTCCAGGTATTTTATGCAACTGAGGAGGCCCATTGCAAAGATGGCTTCCAGCCCTTGAGCCTGACTCATTATGAAAGTAGACGCGGTGTGTGCAGTACACCAAATTGGAGCATGCATTAATTTGGTGAGCTACTTAGTCCTATTTGAAATAAGGAGGGGGGGGAGTAGTCAGATTACTGTCCTAAATGTGCACTGCTAGTACCTTCTCGTGCAATGATTCAGCTCATTTCAGCAATGTTAGTCTGTGAAATGTTATGTTTTGTAGCAGCGAACTCTGTTTGGAGGAGGATTTTGAAGCTTGCTGCTGGCAAAAATGAACATACTGCTTAGGATCTTAAGCAAAAATAATAATAATTGCAGTTGAGTGGGAAATTACTCAAGAGGAGCCTGGCTGGATCAGAATGAAATGCCATCGAGTACTGGGCATGAAAATGAAAGTGAAAGGGAGAGAAGAAAAGAGAAGGCTGGGCGTGGGATGAACTGGACAGATCTGTAGTGGGAAGGGGGATGTACAAAAATTGCCCTGACAGAGTCCCAAGCAGGGCACTAGTGCAACTGCTGTTTTCCCCCAGAAGATAAGATGTATTTAAAATGATGTATGCTTTATAGTCTGAGGGTTGTGCCCAACATAATGCTAAGCTATATTGTGCTGGCAGAATGTTGCTGCACAAACAGAAATACATTACTGAAGATGGCTGTGCAATGCATTGCAGAACAAGATTCAGCTGGAGGGGGTTTACCTGTGGTTGCACCAGATTTTTAAGGGAAGGATCATAGCTCAATGATCATGTTGTCTGGAGCTGATGGGATTTCAAGTTCAACAATATGGGGACAGCTAGAGATTTGCCATCTCTTTCTTACAATAACCCTGTAAATTGAACTTAGCATGGTTGTCTTCCATGTTGCCGATGGGTTGACTGAGGTTCAGTGAGATCCTAAGGCTGTGTACACACTAACCTGTTTGTAGGGGGTGGGGATCTCAGTCTGAAAGCATTCGTGCTCATCTTTTATGCTGCTTTTATTACAGATAGATTCTAGATTCTGCCACCCACAATAATGGGTTTGGTTACTTAATGCATATTTGAAAAACTCTCCCTTTGATTAAATTATCCATGCCTTTTCCTCCACGGACAAGCCACTGGTGAATGAAGAAAGAAGAGGTGACTGTGATCTTGATATACGTTCACCCACAATGTTATTGGGGACATGTGGATATACATACTCCATTACTGGAATCACCTTCATCTTTTTTCAAATGGACGCCCTACAGCAAGCATAGGCAAACTCAGCCCTCCAGATGTTTTGGGACTACAACTCCCATCATCCCTACCTAACAGGACCAGTGGTCAGGGATGATGGGAGTTGTAGTCCCAAAACATCTGGAGGGCCAAGTTTGCCTATGCCTGCCCTGCAGGGTAATGGAGAATCAATCTGCAATAAGCTTTTCTTTTCTGAATGAAAACAATTTCTCGGGTAATACTTTTCAGGGGCAAAAAAAAATTATTGGACTAGATCTAGCTTGTGTGTGTACTACATAGAAAACAACAAGTACTATATCTCAATTGATTCCCTAATAAAATGTTGTGTGTGCACCCTAAGTTCATTATAGTGAGCTCATGGCAGAAATGAGTCAATGGCTACATCAATTAGCAGCAAAATCATATATAAAAGAATAGATTAAGTAATTTGGAATGAATGAGCAAATTCCTTTTATGTGGCAAAACAGATGACTGGCAAAATGTTCAATATAGACTATTTTTTTAAAAAAATCAGAACATAAGGAATGGTGTGTGTAATCTCTCACTCAACGGCAAAATTGTTGAAAACAAATTAAAAAGAATATATTGCCCCCATGTTAAAATATGCCACTGTTATTGCCACACATGTAATTTGCACGTTAAATATTAGGTTGTCATTAATCTGCTTAGTGTATTAAATGAAGCAGTATCTGTCCTGCACTATATTATTTTGCTAACACGATAGGCAGATTTTTGAAATGAAATGCAAAGGTCACAGTTGCTATCGTGTTGGAGATTACTTAATCACATTTGCCTTTCCATTACTGACCTTGGCTGTTCTTAGCCTTAAACATTACAGCTTCCTTTGATATGGGAAACAATTCTGGAAGACTTACAACATTTTATTCGCTGAGACCAGGGATGGGCAGATCAGCTATTTTTGTTCCATATTAGTTTCACATTTACTCAATCCTAAACCTGTTCCATCTCATTTTCATTTTCTTTTGTGGGGGTGTTGAATACACAAAGAGTTCGTGTTTATATTCTACACACTTTCCCCTAAAATGTGTATTTTATTTTATCTGCATTCTGTATGTGTTTTCCAACTACAATGTGTATTTTTGCATTCCGCCCGTAAAATACGTTATGAGAGCTTCCGCTCCCCTACTATGGGTCCCAACTTCAGAGCCCCGGGTGTTCTCTTGTCTCCAGAAAAGTCCTAAAATGCACATAATATACTAAAAGAGCTCTCTCCAGTGCAAGATAAAGAGCCTGTTGGATCAGACCAAAGGCTTACGTGGTCCAGCATCCATTTCTCACAGTGGCTAACCAGATGCCTATGGGAAGGCTGCAGACAGAATGAATGCAACAGCACTCTTCCCACTTGTGGACTCCCAGCAAGTGGCATTCATAGACCTATGAGTGGAGATAGAGCATACCCTCCATGGTTAGTAGCCATTGGTGGACGTATCTTCCATGAATTTGCCTAATCCTCTTTTAAATCATCCAAGTTGGTGGCTGTCAGGGGACTGCCATCGGAACAGGGAAGGGAAACCGAGGGGCAGTTGGGTTACAGGGAACCTCCAAAAATCTTGTGAAGCAGTTCCTCTTCCTGTGGTGAGGAAAGCCACACCTCCAGTGGGGAAGAGGGGAAGGGACCAGAGGATGCTTCTGGGAGCCTCAGCACCACTCCTGGTCAAGCCGACCAGGAGGGAAGTACGCTTCTTCGGTCGCCCACCCTGCACAGAGGTGTAAAACACAAAGAAGGAAGGAAAAGGCTGGGGGTGACTAAGCTATTATGTTGGGGGAGGACCCAGAAATGACCACTCCCAGATTCTGCTAGCAATTGAGGCAGACATGAACTTGTTGTTCTGCACTGTAAATAGTTTTGCACCAAAATAAAACCTGTAAAAGACAAGTCGGAGTCCTGACTGGTTACTCACAAGCAACCACCATTGCCATCTGACAATGGCCATCTCTTCTGCTTGTGTGAGTGAATTCTGCAGTTTAACTATGTGTAGTGTAAAGAAGTATGCTCTCTTTTTTTGTCTGTTCTGAATCTCCCAACTTTCAGATGGTGCTAGCTTCTAGTATTATGTCAGAGGGAAGGAAAACTTTTCTTTGTCCACCTTTGCTACCCAATGCATATTTTTTAATACACCTGTTATCATGTTCCCCTACACTCACCTCCCGCTTCAAATTAAAAGTTCCAAATGTTGCAATATTTCATCATAAGTGAGTTGATTTTGATTGTATTTTTCTGAACTTTTTCGAGCTCTACGATACCATTTTTGATGTGAGGTGACCAGTTGCTTTGTTTCCAAACTGGATGAGGTGATGCATGCAGTATTCATTTACTTTAAGCATCTAGATCCCACCTAATTTTTCAAAGAAAGGTGAAGTGGTGATTCTGTAAGGTGCAGAATCTATGGAGATGAAAATGGCATTGTGAAAAGAGAGGGTGGGATTTCCAGCTCAAGCAGAATTTGAATACTAGCAGAATGTCCATTGTTGTTTTGGTTTGGAGGAAGTGGAAGGATGTGTGTACTAATGGGAGTGGACAGTAACTGGTTGCTTTCTGTGGGGCAGCTGAGAGTATCAGAGCAGCTCCTGCAACCAAATCCTAGTGCTTCAACTTTGTTTGTTTTTTTTAAAAAAATACCATAAGGTTTGGGAATTATAGAAGTTCTTATCAAATTTGCTTCAGCATTACGGAAACTGTTTGAGGGGGAGAGAATTACTTCCCAGTAAATTACCAAAGTTATTATTTATGGCCAGTGTGCACCCTTAGCCTTCATTATATGCAGCTGATCTCTCTGAGTGTAAACCGTTTCGTGATAAACACTTCTAAGCTTCCCATCCGAGCATTAAGCTATTGGAAAAGACAGGGCCGTAAGTAGCTTTTATGTCCTGTTCTGCAGATTGCATGACATACTTTTCCCTCAAATCGGTACTGCAGAAATAAACAGTGAACGACTTCGGTCCTCTATGGAACTTGCAATATTCTGCAAATTTAAGAGAGAATAATTGTTACTAGCAGTGATCTGGAAAGGCCTCCTGAAGGTGTAGGATGCTTTCAGGAGAGAAAAAAGAAGTCACTGTTCCATAATGACTAATTTGCTTAGGTACAGGTTAGGCTTGCTTTCCTTGGTGAAGGGTTTTTTCTTCCTTCCTTTTTGCTTCTGTTTCATTTAACTTATATCTTGGTTAACCATTGTGAGCACAAAACCAAGGAAAGAGCAGCACTGATTTGTTGCTTGCATTTTAGTTATTTTTAATTTTATTTGTTTTGTTTAGCCCACCTAGCTCTAATTAGCACATGTTCAGCTTGTTCAGAAACAAGCCAAGCTATTCCCCTTCCATCAGATAAACACCTGACTTTTCTGTGTCAACTTGAATTTGCCCCTTGAGAGCACCCAAATCCCATCTCTCCCAACTTCACCAGAGGCTCCCCCTTTCCTTTCCTTTTTTCTTCCATGCCACTTACTGCATTGGTGATTCAGCCCCTGTGGCAGTGGCAATCTATGGCAAGCTGCAGGAAGAGAAGTCTCTTCCTTCCCCAGTACTTGCTTTACCAGAGGTAGCCAACCTGGCAACTGCTAGGTCTCCATCTCTCATCAACCCTGACTATTGACCATGCTGGCTGGGGCTGATGGGAACTGGAGTCCAACAATTTCTGGAAAGGACCATGTTGGCTTCTCCTTGTGTGACAATTGACCAGGTGAGGCCACCAGTGATGGCTGAGAAATCCAGTAGAATTCCAGAGGTCCTTGGGAAATGAAAATTTATCTGACCCTAGTTTGTGACCTTGCTGCATGGCACACTACTGTGCGGTATATCTGCCACCAGAAAGCTGACAAGGATAGACTTCTTTTTTCCCCCTTCCCACAGAGCTAAGTATCAGACTGCAAAGATTTCTGCTTATCTTGCTATGTAAAGCACCATGTAGATCGCTGGGGTGAACTAAAGAATGAAGAAGAGAAGCCATGTTTTCAAAGAGGGCTTCCCATTTTTTTCTTATTCATTGCACATGAAAAGAATATGTCAGGGATAATATTTTTAGTAGCAAAAAAAGGCAAAGGATCCCTGACAGTTAAGGCTAGTCATGAACGACTCTGGGGTTGTGGCGCTCATCTTGCTTTACTGGCCGAGGGAGCCGACATTTGTCTGCAGACAGTTTTTTCCCGGGTCATGTGGCCAGCATGACCAAGCCGCTTCTGGCGAAAGCAGAGCAGCACACGGAAACGCTGTTTACCTTCCCACCAGAGTGGTACCTATTTATCTACTTGCACTTTGACGTGCTTTTGAACTGCTAGGTTGGCAGGAGCTGGGACTGAACAATGGAAGTTTACCCCGTTGTGGGGATTCGAACTGCCGACCTTCCGATCAGCAAGCCCAAGGCTCAGTGGTTTACACCACAGCGCCACCCAGGTCATATTTATTTAATGTGGTAGTTTTATTTATTTAATGTGGTAGTTAAGAAGAGCCCGCTGGATCGGGCCAATGACCCATTTACTCCTGCATCTGGCTACTAGCCATAATGGCTATGTTCTACCTCCACTGTCAGAGCCATTATGCCTCTGAATGCCAATTGCTCAGACTTGCAGGTAGACACAAAGCTGTTGTGCTCATGTTCAGCCCTCAGGCTTCCCACAGGTATCTGGTCACTGTGGTTTTATGTGCTTATGTTCTTAACCTTTTCCCCCAGTGGCCAACCAGATGCCTGCTAGACATCCGTAAGCAGGACTTGAGCCACTTATGATCCTGGATGGGCTGCAACACCCGGAATTTCATATTTCATATTTTGGTTCTTCCACTGAAAGTGCCACCGTAATATCCAAATGATATAGATAAATATCTACTCTTTTTAAAACAGTGCTGTTTTAATTCTCAGCCACAGGCAGACATAGTTTCTCTGGGGATGTGCTTTGTTAACGCATTTCAAGGTAGTTTTACAATCTAAGCCTTCTTTTCCTTTATGAATGTGTTTAAAACAAAAAAAGTAGTTATGATGGCATGCACATTTGTAATGTGGTGATATTCTGTCTTTTTATTTGTACTAAAATTGCACAATATTCCCAAGGAAACAGTACAGGCTTTCTTATTTTCTATTTGTTTTATCTCTTAGCCCCTGCACTTTCTAAATCGCCAACTCACAGCATGTTTTTCTTAGATGTTCTTAAGAAGCATTTCTCTCTCTCTCTCTCTCTCTCTCTCTCTAAAAAGGGACCTCATGTTCGCCCGCACAGGATTAAAATGGCTGATGAATTATGCAGCCTGGCTGCCTTGTTCCTTGACTAAATTTATCTCAAAGCAATTGAATTATTCTCGCACAGTTTAGGTAATGAAGACGGTCAGGGTTTGATTTTTCAATTGGGCTGTGTTTCTTCTTTCTTGCATGTGTGTGTGTGTGTGTGTGTGTGCGCGCGCGCGCGCGCATACACACATTTTTGGTCTATGGTTTCAAGCTTCAAAAATCCTGTGGATTCTTTAGCAGTGACTTATAAAATATTTAAGCGGGATTGATGAGCAAATGAAAACATGCCCTGACTTTGTGGTAAGGGCAATGACAAGTATTTATGAACATCCCGAGGAGGGAAGCAGGTGTAAATAATAACCCAGCACAGTAGACTGATCCCTCTTTTTTTGTAGGAGGTTTCATCTGCTGAGGCTAATAGCGAGTTCTGTCCTCCTCATTTTAATGCTGTTATTAATTACACAATTCTGGAAAAGGAGGAGGACGAGGAAGAAGAAGAAGAAGATTCTATGTAAACTTGAAATACTTTTTCTGTACCGTCAACACCAAGCATGATAGGTTATGGCTGATGCTAAGTTAGTCGGGGCTGGACTGGTGGGTACAGTGCCCCACTTGAAGGAAGCAGCAGCAGCTACCATACCCTCCAAGTGCCGTTCACATTCTAGTCTATAAACACCCCACACATAGTGTCACACACTGAGGTTTCTGGCAACTGGGAAATAGCAGTCCCTGGTTCAAATCTCACCACAGCCAGGAATATACAAGGTGCCCTTAGACCAGTTAATATTCCCTCCCATCTGAAATGCAGAGCTGATAATTCTGGTCAATTTTGTAAAATCATTTAAGATAGTAAACTTCAGGGTTTGGGGATACTCTGAAAATGTATACAAATAGTAACCTTTTACACAACAAATGTGGTGTTTGGTTTTTACTAATTCCGTCATTTAATTTAAGTATTGAGACTGTTAGAACAAGGCAGGCATCTGCTGGATTAACATACTTCTCTCTCTCTGCTGCCGTGCCCTCGGCTTTCAATCTGTGCTGAGGTGTGTATTATGAGCCAATTTTCCACGTTTCAACACATCCTGGCAAGTGCCACGATGCAGAATTTTGACATGATAGATAGTGTCAAATGATCGCCTTTGATGCTTTACTTCTTCGAACATGGCGCATTGACAAGATATGTCAGGATCACTTCCGAAGGGTCCCGAAGATGCCTCATGTCAATGAGTAAGATTGATTGCAATGGGTTAGTTAGCTGAGAGTTCATTAATGATAAAACATCTGCCCTGTATATGTAAAGCTCTCAAGAGGAGTCAGTCTAAACTTTTGGCCCAAACTAACTCTATCCAGAACAATTTTCTTCAGATGTAACTAATTTCTCCCTCCGCCGCCTTTTGCTCTTGTCTAGTATGTATTTATATTGATGTGTTTAACTCACAGCCTGCTCCTCTGCCTGGAAGCAGAGACTCTCTTCCTCCCCCCTTCCTTCCTCCCTCTCCCTCTCTATACACATACATACAGAGAAAAAAATGAAATATCAATTCATAAAAATAAAAATAAAAATTCTGAACCCTCAAACTAAATAAAATTAATATCATAAATATGAAGAGCTGTATAAACAACCAAGGCAAAAGAACAACATCACAAGGCCTTCTGAGTCACAAGCATTTTCACAACTTTTGTGGGGCTGAGGGTTGATTTCGAAACCTAAGAAATGTCATGAGCACCACAAAAAAAAATCCATTTTATAGAAGAAAAGCTCAAAATCTTCAAACCCTTTCTGCCACAGAGCAACACCAAAACATCTACCCTCCAAAAATAAAACACAGACCAAAAACAGGGCAGCAGCGCCCCCCAACTAATGAACCAACTAGAAGCACAAAAGCAATTTAAAAATGGCAGAAGTTGTAAGGTCCCTTTCAAATCCACAATTCTATGATTCAATGTATGAACTAGTTGAGATTCCTGCATTGCAGGGGGTTGGACTAGATGACCCTTGGGATCCCTTCCAACTCTTTAGTAGTTCTATGATTTTAATCTGCCTTTGTGCTGCCTCTGACTTGTGCAGCAGTAGAAGCAGAACCTCACAAGATTATCTAAGTGCACAGGGAGGTACCCTGACTCCTGGTCATTTGGGGCTTCAACAGCTAGAACTTTGAAACTTTCTGCCTGTATTTGGAGAAAAGGGAAAAAGTCTCCTGTCCATTGCATAATGCTTTCTGTCCATGGGAGCAAACAAGCCACCTCTGCTACAACCTTCCTGCAACTGACGGCACATCAAAAGCTCCAGTTATTCCCAGTGGAAATGGCAGCTGTGTTTCAAATTTGGCAAAAACTGTGCATCCTAGGTGCTATAGGCATCTGTTATCTGTAAAAATTAAAATGAATGGGAAGTGTAGGGAGAGAGAATCAGTATCTCTTGGATCACCTGGCCATGGAAACCAGTAGGAGCTCAAATTCCAAGGTGGCTCTACCTCCATTCCAGACACTGTTCTGTGAGATGTAGTTAAGGTGAATTCAACTCTTGGATGTCTCATCCAGGCTCCCACAGTGGCCATTCTGACCAGATACTTGATAATTGATTCTCCCCTTCACTCCACCAGACCTCAAGAGCAAAAATAACAGTGAACCTGGTGAGAATCCTGGATTAGTTGTAGGAGTGTATGTTTTGCTTCAAGAAGGCTCTGTTGCTGGGGTCTACTCAAGAGGCAGGAGAGCATCCGCCTGCAAACAGTGACCCAACAAGGAAGTGGAGGAGCTGGTAGAGAGGATTTAAATCTCAGTCTCCTCTGGATTCTTGTTGTAATAGCTGCTTTTTGAGCTCCTTAGTGGCCAGCTTAAGTGGCCAACTCCAAGACTCTGTGACTGAGTTCCCACACTGGCCATGGACACCATGCAGCTTCCCATCCAGACCTGGCAGTTTTAAGTGTCTGAAAAGGATGGCTTTTCTCATGGGGAGGGGAGGTACTGCTGAAAGTGTAACACACATTTTTGGGGCTTAGGATTCATGGCATCAAGAATCTATTCACTTGTTCTACAAAACTTGCTGAACTTACAAGGCATTTAAATATTTAGCTAATGTAGTGACTACCTCCACATCCCTGATGAGCCAACCGTCAGTCTCTAGACAGAGTGAAATGGCCCGAATAAATTCAACTCATAAAGCCTGCAGGCCACACCAGGACATGGATCTGCAAAGATTAATGTCCTCTAATTAATCCTGCTGTGCCCTGCTGAATCTTCTGGCTGTGGGGGAGTTAGGCAGCCTTCTGTAATTGTGGATGTCAGTCTTGTGGATCTGGGACATGCAGGGCTCCAAAAAGTCTTCAGACAAAAGTCTCCATTTGTCTGAAGACATAAGATGGACCCTCAAATGAAAAACAAGTTTAATAAATTTGGATTTTCAGATCTTCAATTTAACACAATGTAGACTTTAAACCCAACTTTAGAACATTACAATATTGGCATGGTAGTTGGTTTTCCAAACTCTAAATATTGGCATTTAACTCCACAGACTTGGCCTTGAATTTTGACCTCAAGCGCTATTATGGTTGAAATTCTAAACACATTTACCTGGGAGTAAAGCCCACTGGACACAAGGGCACTGACTTCTGAGTAAACTTACCTAGCACTACACTTTAACTGAACCTTAGGGCACTGCCAACCCCCCCATGACATCATCAATAAATTGAGAGGCCATTATGCAGCGACATAGGGTTGGATCCAAAGGTGCTCCTCTGCTCACAGAAGGAGCTTTCTGGTCACGGGGGGCATTCACCTCCTGCCCTGCACCATGTTGGCTGGGGCTGGTGGAACTTGTAGTCAAACAACACCAAGAATGCACCTATTGGCTCCCACTGCATTAGAATGTTACGTGAGATGGGTGGGACTGCATGTAAATATGGTGTTCTTTTTTGTGAAACCTCTTGTACAAGCAGAAGCAGAAGGATTGCTATAGAGCCTTTAAAATATAGGGAAAGCCTGCTGGATATTGCCAATGGCCCACCTAGTCCAGAATTATAGAATCACAGTATTGTAGAGTTGGATGGGGTTCAACCCTCTGCAATGCAAGGCCAACCGGATACCTATGGGAAACGCCCAAGCAGGAACCAAGTGTGAGCGTACTCTCCTCTCCTGCAGTTTCTAGCAGCTGGTATTCGGAAGCATTTACTACCTCTAGCAGGGGACAATTACTGACCATTGGTAGGTGAGTAACCACTACTGCCTCTTGTGGGAGTGAGTTCCATAGTTTAACTATGCTCCAACATTAAGCTTCATTGGATTTCCATTAATTCTGTTGTTATAAGGGAGGGAGAGAAAACATTTTCTCTAGCCAACTTACTACCGCACTGCATCAGCTATTCATCATTTGTTCAGTGGTACTTGTGGTCATTACACTTCTACCCATGGTGTTTTGGATCCAACCTAACCCCCAAACTTGGACAGTGTGTTCTAAGTACTTTACTATCACTCTCACTCAGTTGTGTTTTATTTTCATGCATTGATATTTTGGGTCTGTTTGTACTCACATAACAGAGGTAAGCCAACATTGTGCCCTCTAGGTGTGTGGGTGTGTAAATGTTATTAAATTTTCTGTTTTAGAATTTTAAATACTCATTTTACATCCTTAAGATATCGATGACTCCCCTTCTTCTCTTTCCATGGTTCATTTTACATATCATAAATCCCTGCATATTTTACAAAAAAAATACCGTTCCGTATTCCATTATTGCATCCATCAAAACTTATTTACGCTATTGAATTTATCTTTATACTGCCAGCATTTTCAGCTGCACGCAATTATTTCCCATATATTCAATAAACCATAAATTCAACCTTCTTTGAACGTATGTTCTTCTTGTTCTCTTATTCTATATGTTAAGTCTGCAAGTTGTGCATTGGGGAAAATCATCCATAATGAATGGGGGGGGGAATGTTCAAAAGTACTTTCCCCAAAAAATCCAGAGTCCTTTCTGGTTGGGGATAATTCAGACTGAAATTCTCCAGGTGTCAAAAAAGGTTATTTATGTATGCTACTACAGTGGCCCGTGTTTTGTTAGCCCAAAAATGGAAAATGAGTGACTCCCAACCAATGAAGAATGGCAACTTAAGTTGACAGAATATGCACAACCCTCTGAATGCTTTGGACTACAACTCTCCTGAGCCTCCATCAGCATGGTCAATGATCAGGAAACTGTAGACCAACAACATCTAGAGGGCACCACATTGGCTACCATGACTTATAACCTGATCCTGATCATGTTTACTCAGAGGTAAATCTCGCTGGTTGCAGCGGGATTTGCTTTGGAGTAACTGTACAGCCATGGGCGTTTGTCATTAAGTGGCACTGGATTCATAAATGCTGGGACTGCATTTCTCTGGATCTGGTGACAGAAATATTAGGAAAGTCAATAGAAATAACACCATGCTTAACAAAAAGAAAGAAAGAAAATAGCAATTTTGATTTGCCTGAGGTATGCAGGGGGCCTCTGTAATGTTTTGATCTTTGTGCAAAGAGCTGGTAAAGAAAAGCAGACTTAATACAAAACCTTAAAATAGGAGGCAGGATTTTCATAACAAGAAAATACCTCTGGCATGATGAACTGTCACCTAGGGATTTTGAAAGGAAGAGAAAAGAGCCATCTTGTATTTTTAATTAGTCTTTGCAATACAGTAGACTTGCTTTAAGATGCTCCTGTTATTCACCTGTTTGCAAAGTACTCATCCGGTGCTTTCAAGGCAATGGAATTCAGGAAAAGGAAAAACACGTCAGTTCTTCAAATGAAAGTTATGGAAATCTCTATGGCATAGAGGTGAGACCAGGAGGCATGTACTTACGGTGAGCCCTGCTGAGAGCCTTTTGAAACATTTCCTAGCTGACAGGCTTCAATCTTCCTTTGGACCCATATGTAGTCACACTTGGACTTCTGAAAACTATAGTTTAAGAGTGGTGAACCTCAATCTTGGGTCCAAATGTGGTTCTGTAGGCCTCTTTCTCTAAGCCATTCCCCAAACCCCATTCCTGGACCACATTCCTTCTTCCCAGGCCGCATCTCCCACAAGCCCTGTTTTGCATCCTCCTCTGGAGCCTCTACCTAGCTGGAACGTGGCCTTGATCTGTGAAGTTGCTTCTGTGGATGGACAATGTGTGTGTGTGTGTGTGTGTGTGTGTGTGTGTGTGTGTGTGTGTGTGTGTGTTAGGAACACCTGTCTGTTGTGTGGCTGAACTCTAGCTGACTCTATGGAATTGATTCCCACAAAGTGGAGTGGTGGCCACTAACTAGGATGGCTTTAAAAGAGGTTGAGACAAATTTATGGAGGGAATAACACTATCAGCTGCTACTTGCAACAATGGCTGTGTTCTTCCTCCACTGTCAGAGGTAGTATGCCTTTGAATTCTAGTTCCTGGGAATCACACGTGGGGAAAGTGATGTTGCACTCAGGTCCTGCTTGTTGGCTTCCCCTTTGGAGCATCTGATTGGCCACAGTGAGTACAGGGTGGTGGATGAATTGGGTCACTGGCCTGATCCAGCAGGGCACTTTTATGTTCTTAGAAGTCACATCCATTGATCCACCCACTTTTTTCTCTGCCCATAGTCCCCTCTGGCATGTGGCCCCAGGAAGCTTCCCCATGAAGGAATGTGGCTCTCAGGCTGAAAATGTTCCCCATCTCATCATAGTAGATATCAATCATACAAACTTGATCACAGGTTGTTGTTGTTGTTTAAAAATAGAAGCAACAATTTAAGTAGTCAAATATAGGTCACCTTCAAAAAAATTGGTTTTGTAAAATGCTTTGAGGTTTTACTACAATCAAACTATCTATCTATCATCTATCTATAAACATATATATATACACACACACAATAAATTAAAGATGGTGTTGTGTGGAAGCAAACAAACTGTCACCTAGCATCATGGAGAAGTTATACATGGAGACAATAAATGTGAAATTAGGACCTAGGTCATGTTCATTAATTTCACTGGATAGGCATAAGATTGAATACAACCCATTGACTTCAGAAGTAATAAATCTGATGCAGTGGAAATAATTACTAAAAATATACTCTCCTGTTGTTTTGTTGTTGTCCGTGCCCTTTTGTTTCTCTGGCAGATGCTTCTTTCCACCACCCATTTCCTCCTCTTCTCCTTTGTCCTCACTGCCCTTGGCATCATTTGCCCTCATTGCCATTTAATTTGATTGGCTGCAGTGACCCACAACATTATGCTTATATGTGTCTGTGACAGCAGTGTGTCAAAGCCAGTGTCATCAGGAAAATTGCATTGGTCATCACAACCAGGTAGGATTGATCAGTAAGCAGTGCAGGCAAAGGGGACAGAGGACCATGATGTCAATGAAGAAGCAAAATGGTGCAGAGAAAGCAACACTGATGGAAACAGTGTGACTAGCACCGGCCCTCCCATGAGGCAAAGTGAGGCCGCTGCCTCAGCCACCTGAACCAGCCTGCCTCACTCAGGAAGACACTCCTGTCATCATTGTTGAAATAACATGTAGCTGCCAATCTGGTTACTTTACATGCCTAAGATGGGGTGTGGAGGGCTTCTGATCTTTGGCTCAGGAAGAAAAATACTGTGTGTTTGCCCTGAATGTGACTCTAGTCAAAATCACACCATAAATTTAAAGTGTACACAATAAGTTGAGCTGTACACTCATACAGTAATTCACACATCATGCTCAATGAGCATGTGGTCTGTATACTTGTGTACACAAACACTGTAGATTTGTAGAAACAACTTGTACCTGTGCTCAGTGTAATTTTTGAACAACCTTTTTGTGATACTATATAGAGTTTCCACCTTTTCAATGACCTCGGCAACTTGCATTGGTCTAAATGCATCAAATTTGTCAGTCTGTGCCATATACCTTGTATGTGTGTGTGAATTAATATCACATGCTTTAGAGAAGGGATCATTGGTGGAGCACATATTTTGCATGCACAAGAGCTCAGGTTCAATTTCTGGTATCTCCAGGGGCAGGAGAAAGAAAAATGCTACTGTCTGAAATTCTGGAGAGCTATTGTCAGCCATTGTAGACATTATTGAGCTCCATGGGCCAATGACCAAGCTTTATACACGTCAGTTTTCTTATGAGACACATTAGGCCTGTTGTTGTTTTGAGCATTTAAATACTCATTTGCAGCAGGATTAGGGAACCTGTGGCCTCCAGATATTGCTGGACTACAACTCCCATTGTTCTTAATGCTGACCATGCTGGCTGTGGAAGATGGAGATGGGAGACAGAGTCCAGAAAGATCTAGAGGGCTGCAGGTTCCCCACCCCTTTCCTACAGGAGCAACCACAGAAGGCAAATAGTATATTGGTCAGACATTCCGTAAACCAAAAGTGTTGAGAAGCTCTATGTGAAATGTTGTTGGCAAAAGATTCAGGACTGACCACAGGAAGTACTTCTTTGCACAATTTTTAATTACATTACAGTTGTGAGAGCAATACCTACCCACTTTGACAGACAAATTCATGTAGGATAAATCTATTGATGGTTATTAGCAACAAGAAGAAAAAAGATTTCCATACACATGGAAAGCCTGTAGCCCAGTGGCAGAGCATCGTCTCTTCCTTAGAAGGTCCCAGGTTTAACCCCTGGCTCCCTGGGTAGGACTGGGAGAAGACTCCTGCCTGAAACCACTGCCAGTCAATATTTGGAATACTGAATGAGCTGTACCAATGGTCTGAGTCAGTATAAATCATGTCCCTATGGATGCAATATATTACTGCATACCAGACTATGGGCGCACATGACAGGAGTTGGCTGATATCTTCAGCCAGTACCATGTGTTTTATTCCTGTTGAAGTGTCTGCTGTCCTGCAGTTTCCACAACCTGCAAAACTCTCTCTCTCTCTCTCTCTCTCTCTCTCTCTCTCTCTCTCTCTCTCTCTCTCTCTCTCTCTCTCTCTCTTTTACCATACTCTCTTTCTCCCTCTCCCTTTTAAAAAATGATGCCACTGGACTTTCAGGAATGAACAGCAGGTCTGCCTGTCCTACTGTACTTTCCCCCCACCCTTGAAAATAACTGGCAGGTCCAGCACCTCGTTAAAGGCATCAGCCTACTACCGTTATTAGTTTGACATTCCAAATTGGAACAAGGAAGGTGGAAACATTGATTGTTCCTTTTGTAAGAAAGGGCCCCAACTAATCTCTCCAGCTCAGTCATTGTCATTAAACGAAAGCCTTTTTCACCTCCGAGTTTTCCAATTCAAATCCAGTACAGGTCATTTCATTTTGCTGTGTGTGTATGTGTGGTGTGTGTGATATAAATCGGAAGGCTAAGTCCAGTCACTAACAAATGAACCCGACTGCAATTGACACTAATTGGCTCCCTAGTCGTCCGTCTCAGCAGAGCAGCCAAGGATCAAGCACAGTGTAGTGTGTGGATCTGTCAGGGTCCCACCAGATCAGGCTTGGTACACATTAACGGTGATGTATGGGCAAGGGCACTATTGACATTGCATTACCTGTCTAGTTTTATGCTGATTGGAGAGTGATGAACAGTGTGAATTCTTGAGGACTTTTCTTGCACATTTCCCCCCAGCCTCCCACCCCCAAATTATGTTCTCTCGGGTGTTCTCTGAGCAGTACCTTTTCTCTGAAAAGGCCTCCAGAAACTGCAGAGTTTGGTCCTGAGCAAAAATAAATAAATGTGAAAATGTCACACTTGCAAAAAAAAAGTAATAAAAATGCAACTTTATTTTTTGCTTCCCAGTACATCTCCCTGAAAATACTTTTGAGAAGCAACCCCAAACTTTGCTCTGAATGTTGTCATTGGCAAATATTCGTCAGGTCAAGTGGAATTCCCTGGGGAAATTCCGGGGAGGTTTTTACCTGTTGCAGCAAAAATTCTAAATGTAAACAAAGTACTTGGGGAAGTTCATCCAACCAGCTGAAATTGGTATCACTGGATCAAGTCCATCAATTTATTGAATTAATTCAACAAAATAGATTTTGAATAAATGTGCAATTAATTTTTACTGTTTTGAATTTTATTTTGTTATCATTTTTAGTAGGTGGTGCAAATCACTATTCTGAATAATGTGTGGTTGTTGTTGTTGTTGTTGTTGTTTTTAAATAGGGTAGGGTAGTGGGCACTGAGGATGAGTTTATGGAACCAAAGGGGCTGTGCCCCCCCCCAAAAAAAAGGTTTGGGAACCACTGACTTATTGCATCAAATAGGGGCAGGGGTGTCTGTCTTGAGTCCAGGAGGTGGGTAAATTTCTCCTTGATAGATGGAGTTTCCCCAAACTCTTTGAAAGAGGCAGTGATAAGGTTGTTCCGGGAGGGGGGGGGGACTTTTCTGGACCCATGATGACAACTATAGACCCCTTCCTGGTTAAATTGCTTGAACAGATTATTATTACCAGACAATTTCAGGCACTGTTGAATGGCACTGATTTATTATAGCCATTTCAGTTAGGGTTTTGACCTGGTATTGGAACAGGAATCTGCTCATTGGCCTATGGGATGACCTTTACTGACAGAAGGACCAAAGGAGAGTGACCCTGTTGATGTGGAGATGATGTACTGAAGTGGGGAGAGTGCTTCTGCACTCAGGTTTAGCTTGTGGGTTTCCCATAAGCATCTGGTTGGGTACTACAATAATAGGATGGTGGCAGGGCTGGCCCACCCATGAGGCAAGGTGAGGCAACAGCTTCAGGTAGCAGGACCCAAAGTCCTCTGTCTGATCTGGCTGCAAAGTTATGCATTGGCCATTGCTGCTGCAGTGGCAGTGACAGCTGTGGCATGTTCCTTGGCAGGCCCTGCCCAATGCCATTCTACAGAAGACTTGGTGAATAGGAGGTGATGCTGGTTTTCTTCCACTTTTGTTCCTGATGCAGATATTCATTCCCCCATGATTCCCAATGTAGATATTCACTCATTCCTTGTTTCTAGTGGGGAGGTAGCACCAGTGCCATTTTGTGCTTTGCTTCAGGTCCCAAAATGTATTGGACCAGCCCTGGATGATGGACCAGATGGACCTTTGGTGTTCATCCAGCAGGAGTGAGAGGGACCGCTTCTGATGAGAGATGCCAACAGAAGTATGAATAGGTGGAGAAGGTCCACCAGCCTTCCAGACAGAATGTTGGATTGCTTGCCCAGTCTAAGGAAAAGAACCACCTGCTGCACTAATCTGTGCTTGCCCCATTCATTGTTGTGTACCATTGTTGGATGAATGTCTTCACTTGAGCAGCCATATCACCTGCTGTGCAATGTGTAGCAATGTGTGTTACCTGCTGTGCCTTTGAACAGCATTTTGCATATGTATCACACTGATCTGAGCATTAAAGCTTTTTTTTTTTGGGGGGGGGGACATCACTGGAGTTCATCATCAAGTGAGAGCCAGGACAGAGTCTTCCACTGCCAAATAACTAAGGGGTGACTTATTTATTTATTGAATTTTTATACTGCCTTATACCCAGAGGTCTCAGGGTGGCTCACAGAACAAAATCAAAATATAAAACCACAAAATATATAATCAAAAGAAAAACAGCAACCCAAGATTTACTGTTCCCTTTGTTCTCCTTTGGCCATTTAAGAAGAATTTTTTTTGTGTGTGTGTCTGGTATATCTCTCCCCGTTACCAATTCTGCAAGACTATTGAATTATCCATTGGACTCAGGCTGGATATATTTTGCATCATCTCAACCCCCCTGCCAATGTCTGTTGTGGTGATGATAATAGGGATGATGTGACTGCATAGCCTGTGGGATGACAGGGTGAATAATGTGGGTCTTCCTCCAACCACATTGTTCCTGCTAAACAACAATAAAAACAAAAGAAAATATTATTGCAAGCTTGATTTGATCAATTAATGATGAATAAGGAGTGTGGGATGACTGGTTGATGATGGACTTCTCAACTCAGGTTTCCCCTGACTACAACACCCACTGACTGAGGTTGATGGGATCTGCTTTTATCCATTATAAAAGATAAAGGGACATCATGATAGATGATATAGATAGATGATAGATGATGATAGATGATGATGATGATGATGATAGATAGATAGATAGATAGATAGATAGATAGATAGATATAGATAGATAGATAGAGATATAGATGATAGATAGATGGTAGATAGATAGATAGATAGATGATTGATAGATAGATAGATGATAGATAGATTAGATAGAGAGAGAGATAGAGAGATAGATAGATGATAGATAGATAGATATGTCTATCTATCTATCATCTATCTATCTATCTATCTATCTATCTATCTATCTATCTATCATCTATCATCATCTGTCTCTCTATCTATATCATCTATCTATCTTTCATCTATCTATCTATGAAATGATTATGAAACTTAAAATGTGCAGGATTGTGCCTTTGGATTAGACCAGAGATTAGGAACCTGTGGCCTCGCAGATATTGTTGGTCTTCAATTCCCATTACACACAGCCAAAAGTCATAAATGATGGGAGTAGTAGTCCATCAGCATCTGAAAAGCATCATGTTGCCTGTCCTTGAATTAGACCAATACATTGCAGCAGGTGTCAACTGGAGGGCAACACCTTTGTTGCCTCTGGATTAAGCTTGCTTTTACCATGCAGACCTCATCCAGTAGCGAATAATTCATCCACATTTTAATCAATCAACTTGATAAGCCTTTTTCCTGCCAAATGAGAAAGAGAATCTTTCCCACCGCCTGCTTCCTAGGACTAATAATCTGATGTGGAAATGTAGTGAAGACACTCTTACCCCCCCCCCTTTAGTTTGATCTTATAGATAACCAGATTAGGTAAAGGTAAAGGGACCCCTGACCATTAGGTCCATTCGTGACCGACTCTGGGATTGTGGCGCTCATCTCGCTTTATTGGCCAAGTGAGCCGGCGTACAGCTTCCAGGTCATGTGGCCAGCATGACTAAGCCACTTCTGGCGAACCAGAGCAGGGCACAGAAATGCTGTTTACCTTCCCGCTGGAGCGGTACCTATTTATCTACTCGCACTTTGATGTGCTTTTGAACTGCTAGGTTGGCAGGAGCAGGGACCGAGCAACAGGAGCTCACCTGTTTGACAAAAGAGATTTGACAAACCCAGAGTATTGATAAGGCTACTGATAGCTACTATTCATTATGGCTATATTCTGCCTCCACTGTCAGAGGTCATAATGCTTCTGAATATCAGTTACTGAAAGCCATGGTGTGTGTGTGTGCTCTTGTGGTGCAGGTTTCCCATAGACATCTGGTTGGCTCCTGTGAGAACAGGATGCTCCAACTAGGCTCTTCTCATGTTCTTGTGCTCTTAGTAATATAGGATTAGACCCTCTACTAAAGTATTGTCTATACTAGTTGCCAGTGTGTCTTTACAGGGTATCAGGCAGGATTATTTCTTGGTACTACATGGAGATGTTATAAATTGAATGTGTGACCTTTTGCATACAATACATGTACAGGGTGAGTCCTTTAAAAGAGGCCCCATGGATACAGACTACACGTGTTCCACAGGGCCTCTTTTAAAAGACTCGCCGTGTACATGGAGCTATAGTTCTTCCTCTCAGTGGTGTGTGAACTCATCCTAAAGTTGGGCACCCATGCTTTAAATTACTTCTCTTCATACCTATGCAGATGTTGAACCATAATTTCATCAATCAGTTATGAGAGTTTATCAGATATTCTGAGTGCACCTGAAGCTGTCATATAGACCTCAGCATGTTCTGGATGGGAGGCCAATGGAAATCACATAGAGGCTGAAATGAAACGTTAAAAGTGTTATGTGGCTACTGCCAAAAGCAGCTCTGTGTCCCCTGACACCCCCTTCCCAAGTGATAACATCTAATGTGTTGTGCTGAAAGTTTCTCCTGCATTATTTTTTTTACCATTCTCAATTAATGAGAAAATAAATTCCATTCAGTAATTACCAGAGAGGAGAGAAAAATCTGACAACACTATGGATAGGACACTGGTTATTAATTGTGTTTAGTTTATATGTGGTGTGGCCAAGAGGTTCTGTGATTGCCTTTTCCTTCTTTCTACAAATCATCTCACCTGTATGCTACATTATGCAGCCTTCCTAGGTGCCCATGCTTATGTTTAATCTCTCAAATCAATGCTTTCCATATCAGAAGCATGGGGTGCCAAGGTCTACACTCTGCAGCCTTCCAAGGTGTGATTGCTTCAGTTAAATCTCCCCTATTAAGCTTTTTTTCATATCAGGACGTATGGGGAACTGCAAAGGTTTGAAGGGTGGATGCCAAATAATGATTTCCTCTTTGGGAGAAATCTTCCTATTGAGATCAAGCAGGCACCTTCACTTTAAACTTTTCAGTGCCTGCTAAAAACATTCATTCTTAAAGAAGCCTACCCAGACACTTAACAAGTTGAGGTAATTTTAATCTGTTTTAGTGTTTTATGTTGGGGGTGTTTTAAAGTAGGGTTGTGATTTTTTTTCTTGATCTCACAGCTTTATCTTTCATAAACTTTTTTGAGGGTTGTTGTTTTTACAATCAAGCAGTGTATAAATTTTATGAAATAAATAAGTAAACCACCTTCCCTCTTCTTCCAGGGGAGGATGGGTGTCGCAAATTCCTCCCCCCTGAAAGAAGGGGAGCTGCATCCCACATCCTACCCCCTGATCTTAGCTAAAAGGCCGAGAAGTGGTGGCTTCGGCTACATAAATAGGTAATATGTGTATCCACAGAAAACTTTCCGTGCTTAGCACACAGGAAACTGCCTCATAGTCAGAACTTTGGTGCATCTCAGTATAATGATTTGGTGGTGGCTCTCCATGGTTTCAGAGAGGGGGAATTCCCAGCCATATGTGGAGATGCCAGGGATTAAAACTGGGACCTTTTGAATGCAAATCAGATGTTCTACCACTGAGCTACAACCCATCCAGATCACGTGCTTTGGTTTACTGTGACTGGAATTGTAAATTACTAAGGAGGGTGGCGCTATGGGTTAAACCACAGAGCCTAGGACTTGCCGATCAGAAGGTCAGCGGTTCGAATCCCCGCGCCGGGGTGAGCTCCCATTGCTCGGTTCCTGCTCCTGCCAACCTAGCAGTTTGAAAGCACGTCAAAGTGCAAGTAGATAAATAGGTACCGCTCTGGCAGGAAGGTAAATGGTGTTTCCGTGCGCTGCTCTGGTTTGCCAGAAGCAGCTTAGTCATTCTGGCCACATGACCCGGAAGCTGTATGCTGGCTCCCTCAGCCAATAAAGCGAGATGAGCGCCGCAACCCCAGAGTCGGCCACGACTGGACCTAATGGTCAGAGGTCCCTTTACCTTACCTTTAAGACCTCTTAAACTCACTGTGGTGAGATGTACTTTTGATATTCTGAGCGATACTGAATATGTTATTTGTTGGAAGGGGGATAATGAGAAGTGAAGCCACTGCTCAGGTGGTGGCCTAGAATCTCCTTCCAGCCTGGATTTCCTGTGGCAAAAGTTGGTTTATAAATATCACTGACTAATAAACGTGTTACTGACCATGTAAATACATATGAAGACACACCTTACTGCAACTTCTTCTCCTTCTTCTTGAAAGCAGCTTGGTTGCTGGGGGGAGCCTGAAGTGCTTCATTTATAGCACACATTTTGCTTGCTTGCTTAAAGCATTGCTTTGAGAGCTTAAGAACCATGGACAGTTCCAAACCGTCCAGACACAAAGCGTTTAGTGCCGTTTGACTACAAAACTAAAACAATGAAATGAAACCACCCATAATATATAGAGAAAATGGGTTTGTTCATCTCTTATGCAACGTATTTGTTTTTCATTGCCCATTATGATAGGGTCTTATTAGAGGGCCATGTTTTATTTATCAGGGTGTTTCTGTGAGTCGGCTGAAGAATAAAAGAAAGAAAGAAAGAAAGAAAGAAAGAAAGAAAGAAAGAAAGAAAGAAAGAAAGAAATCTCTTTCTTTCTATCGGCTCAGGGCATTTGCTGAATAACATGTTTAGTGTTCTGGAAAAAGAGGGGAGAGGAGCATGAGATATTCCTGTCAGAACAAGGGACTGCTTAAGGCAAAGGGATAGAATGAAGAAGGGGGAGGATATGAGAAAGTGGTTATAAGAGACTTCATTTTTATGTTAGCTTTTATTTTTACCCTCCTTCCTTCCTTTCTTGTGTGTGCGTAGGCTTTTATTCCCCCCTTTTATATTCCCCCTTTTTGTGTTATAAATTAATTTGTGCTCTTCAGTGTAGGAGTGCTATCCGAGAACCTCAAGCTCATGATACATGGACTTTCCCTGCGCATGAAAGCAAGCCCTGTTTTGTAAGTCCAAGCATTTTCCTTATTTTTAGCCATTTAATAGGTGTGTGTGTTGGGTGGCGCGGGTTTGTTAGAGGGGTGTCTTGCTTTGGGAAGAAGTGTATTTTTGGTTGTAACACCCGGCCTTGTCTCAGTCCTGTGGGTGGGGTTCTTGCAGTAAGATTGCTATAGATTTCTCTCTCTCTCTCTCTCTCTCTCTTTCTCTCTCTGTCTCTTAAAGGAGCTTTTTCAAATGTGTGCACGTCTCACAATGCAACAGCTAATTACCTTCCAAGTTGAGAGCTGTTTGCCTGAATCACAGGAATTCTCTAGTGATCTGTTTGCATTTTAGTTCAATAGTAGCTTGGGAAAGAAATGAATCTTTATGTAAAGGGAAATATGTGCTATCAATTTAGCTGCAACCTTCCCAACACCAAATTTTTTTTTAAATACACCCACATAAAAACAAGAAATGGCACAGAATATATTTCTGTGAGAAATATTTCCCACTAACTCTAAATGTTCCCTCAGTTGGTACAGATTGTAGCCTATTCTGCCTCCCCCCCTTTTCTTATTCTTATTTTTTTTTTTAAGTTGGGTTCCCTCTGAATGTTTGAAAAGTTCTGCTCCTCAAAAGGAACCTTGAGAGGGAAGGGAAATGGAGGGGAATCCTGAAGAGTAATTTGCTGAGATTCAGCCTTTTTATGGAAGAATTAATAATTCAATGCATTTGTCAAATTCCATTTTGAATAACACCAGTATCTTTTGTTACATATTAGTAACATGTGGAAGGGAGGTGGGGAAAGAAATTTGACCTCAAGGACAAGTTTTGAGCATAAATGATTTAATTTGCAGATCACATCCGATTTTATTACATGAAGACTAACTAGATCTACTAATGAATAATTATTACTCCATAAAATAAAAGGGGGGGAGAGACAGTTTGCGACAGTTGAATACTAATTCCAATGAGGGACATTACTCTCTCTTAAGTAAAAAAGTAAACATTACATTCCCCCTAGTGACTAATGGTGTTTGTTCATGTAACCTGACAGAATAGCCTCTTGTAATAGATTGTCCTTCTGACACATTTTATAATCTTAAATGAAATTATATATCTGTATCTGTATCTGTATCTGTATCTGTATCTGTATCTGTATCTATCTGTATCTATACAAACACAAACAGAGAGAGAGATGTTTTCTTCCCAGGACAGGAGAGAAAGGGAGGGAAAGGATTGTGCCACACCATGATCTTTATTCCACGAGATTCTGCTGTGGTTCCTAATCTAATTTTTCACAGCAGTTAATGATTTTACAAGCTTCTGTGAAATGCAGAAGGGGAGATAGGTGCAAAGTATATTATGGAAAATAAAAATAAAAAGATTTGGGAAATGTGTGTGCGCACACATATTATTTCCTAGATATATGGTGTATGTATATTCATTTCACCTCACCCAGAGTGATTTTGATACATTACATGGTATCTAAACAAGCGGTTTTAAAATTAGAATTAATATTAAGAATAAGAAATACTTCCCCCTCGCTCCTGTGGCTTTCATGCATCAGATTGTACTTCTGGTGCAATAGGACTCGGTATAAAATGTGAGTTCAAGCTTTCCTTTCAAGTCAGGCATGTAAAGTCCATCTGTGTGTGTGATGGGGGTGTATGTTTGTGTGTCCCTGTGTATGGAACATGTTTTGAGAAGGATGGCCAGAGAAATAGGCACAGATCAAAGCCATGTGTATCTTCTAGGGTATTTTAACTTTCTTTTGTGCTTCTATACTTTTAATGCATGTTTTTCTAAACACGCACACACACACACACACACACAGACACACACACACAGAGAGAGACTTTGTTCTCTTTCTGTTTGCCTGATTCCTTCGATGGGGGATTCCCTAACTGACAGTCAGGTGTGGGGCCTGAGGAAGAAAATAATAAAAAAAAACAACACTGGAGAGGAGGGGTGTCTGTGGTGAATCATAACAGCCTTTCTCGTCCCAGCTGGGCAGTGACATTAATTGCCCAAACCTCATGACTGTATATGATGCCTGTCTTTCTCCTTCTGCATCCTCTCCAGGGATTTTTAAAATGCAGTTATTTGAATTTTTGGTGAGTGATACAGAGACCCTGCCCTGGTTAGGACCCATTTGACAAATGAGAGGAGCGGAGTAGCATCAGCCACACCAGAAGGAGTCTCTCTCTCTCTCTCTCTCTCTCTCTCTCTCTCTCTCTCTCTCTCTCCAAGGGAGCCAGGCTTTTAATGTGGAACAAACCCTTCCAACGGCGGTTGTCACTGAGGGGGAGTTTCAGCAGCTCAGCTTAGAAGCTGCCGGCTGCCTTCTCTCCTTTGCTTATTAAATCTCACCACCACCCCTTTTTCTCTCTCTCTCCTTCCCACACACACCTCTCTGTTTTTGTTTCGTTCGAGTGAGTGGGGTGGGGGGGTGTTGTTTGGCAGCTTTGGGTGGGATTACCCTCCCAAACGAAAATTGTACCAAATGGCCTTGCCTTGACAATTGAACATAGTGGGGCTTTAACACTGGGAGCTGGAGGTGAGGAGGCTGGCAAGGTTGCGTTGTTAAAAAGAAGGGGGGGAGAGAAAAAGAAACACCCTGAGAAGGGATGTTTTTGAGAGGTTGTGTGTCTTTTTGAGAGAGAGAAAACAAAAGCAAAAAGCCCCACACATCTGAGAGAAAGAGAGAGAGAGAGAGAGAGAGAGTGCTGGCAGTTGTGGTGTTGGGGGTGGCAGGTTTGGGGTGGGGGGGAGAGAAGAGAGAGAGAGAAATAAATAACCAAGCTTGCACCGGAGAGGCAGCAGCAACGTGCGTGTATGCAACCCCCTTCACTTGTCCTACGTCGGGTTCAGAGCAGCAACATGCAGCATCCTCTGACGGGGACGACCTGCGTTGCGCTGCCGAACGTCGGCATGTGTCCCCAGCTGTCCTGTGCCTTGACTTTTATGTATTTACAGCAGGTAAGTCACAGCAACTTTTTTTGTCTCTTCCAACTCTCTTTCCCCCACCCTTGTTTCTCTCTCTCTCTCTCCCCCCCCCCACTCTCACCCGGGTTTGGTCATTCCCTCTTCTTGTCACTGTATTGTCTGTACCCCATGAAGTGGAAACAGCTTTCTGCCTGAATGGAATGTGTAATTGTCTCTTTCATGTGCCTGTGTGTGTTTGCCTGTGTACGAATGCATCCAAATAAGCAAAGGAAATTAATTCGTACGGGAAAGTCGCCTCTGCGCCTCCATTTTCTTTAATGGTACAGCTTCAATGCATGTGATCTCAAATATTCTGAAGTTTTGAGGATGGTTCCCCCCCCCCCCGCCGCCGCCTCTGTGGTTTTGGTTTTGTATTTGCTCTGGGAACAATATGTATGCAAGGTTTAGATAGATAGATAGATAGATAGATAGATAGATAGATAGATAGATAGATAGATAGATTTTAGCCACACAAAATTATTATTATTATTATTATTATTATTATTATTATTATTATTATTATTTAAAATCCTTCTTCTCCTCCTCCCAGTTTTTGCACCTGGGAATCAAATTTGTTTTTCAAAGTACAGTCCTGGTGCAAATTTGGTTTAAACTCACAATTTGCCATGTGAGTCTTTCGTTGGAATTAGATGCCAGTGGAGGATAAATGGGGGAAAGAGCAGTATAGATGGTAGAACTTTGCCAGATCAGTTGATGGGTCATTTGGAAATCTGTGATTTGCATCTTGATATTTCTCAATGGGCATCGTATTGAGGGTTTACTATGGGGAGGGGGGGGGAAGGCATAGGCAGTTACCTCCACCTTAGAAATCAGTGGTTCCCCCATTATTATTATTTTTCAGCATCTTAATATTAGGGGTTCCCCCTAACTGATGTTGCAAATAAGTTTTGGGATTTGTTGCCTTTTGTCCATGAAATTTCAGAAGGGAAAATAAATTAGGGCTGCATAGCAAGACATCTGAGTCCATTTACTTAAAAGTAAATCCATTAGAATCAATTGGGGGATATTTCTCCCAGGCAAATGTTCAAGCGTCAAAGTGTCAGCATCTCACAATGGCATGTCTGTGCTTAGAATTCTTATTATAAATGTACAGTTTTGTGGGTAATAAACTGAGCCTCCTACTACAGAGGGGATATGCACTGGGTGCAAGGAGCAAGATTAAAATATATTGTCATGCAAATGTAATTGCATTTATTCTGTTGAGAGTGTCATCTGCCCCCTCCCCTCCCTTTCTGCATTTACTATAACTCAGCTGAAGCGTACGGTACAGGAGCATTTATCTATTAACACTCAGCTGCTACGGCAGTTTAGATGTCACATACAGATGTGTGCAAAGCAATACAGAACTTTCTTTCCTTGTCTCTCTTTTTTTTGGGGGGGGGACAGAGCAATGTTCTAATATATTCTTGATTTCTTGCAATGGATCTATCTTCTTATTTAAAAAAAAAAAAATGAAATTGCCCAGAATACAAGCGTTGGTGCCTTTTAAGACGTGGGCAGTTGCTCGAAAGCCTCACATTTTAAAAGAAACCAATTTCTCCTCCGTATCCAGACATTCGGTGGGAATTGGCTCTGGGATTGACAAACAAATTATATATTAAAAGGTTCATGTATACAGATTAGAATATAGTTGTTACGTGGGAGGGCTTTATCTGCATGCAATTTAAATTAGCAGTAAGCCTACCAAATCTCTCCTTTGTTTTTAACTTAAAGTCTCAATGCTACTTCTGTGTGCCTTTTAAAAATTAGATGCTTGGGGAATCACCCTTAAAAGATCATTGTCTTTCTGCATAGCTGTACTATACCAGCGGAAGCAAGTTCTATTTTCTCCAGTTGTTTCTTGAACTTTTCAAGGCAACCATTTTAACATTAAGGAAGTAGCTTTTGAAAGGGCTTATGTGACTTAAGGTTAGAGGTCAATCTGGGCACACAAGGAACTGCTAAAAGATTACATAAATGCGAGGTTGGAGGATGAGGGGAGGGGGAAGAAGTGGGGGTCTAGGGATCATCTCTTTCCTCTATGTAGAATTGCAATAGCATTGTGCAATCTCAGCCTCTGTATAGAAGATACTTTCTGATTTAAGAAAATAGATGCTGCCACAATGATATGCTTGAAAGTGGTGGCTCTCACTCTGCCCTGGACAAAATTAGGAGAGTTGCCGCCATCATGCACTTTGGAAAGTGTTGCATCTTGAAGGTTTTACCTGAACCCTTCTGCAGATGCCTGTTCCGCTGCAGAGGTTGATGCTATTAACACTCTGTAGTCTCCCTCTCGTTTCCCTTGTAGAATTGGATTTCTACATTTAAGATACATGTGGTGGGGAGATTTAATTAAAAAAATACATTTCTAGGTCTGTTACTGTCACCCCGCCCTTTGAGTACAGTTTGGTCTGTAGAAGCTGCATAGAAAAAAACTAGGATTTTCTTCAGATAATTTGTTTGTTTTGCAATACTACAGACATTTCTATTGCATTTAATGAAGTGTTGTCTTAACTGTCATTTTGTTTATCAGGTTATCAGGTTTGTTTATAAGTTATCTAGAATTTTACACCTGTCACAGCTATGATTTGGTAGCCTTCTTTTTTAGGTGGGTGGGGGGATAAATTGCATAATACAAAACCCTGTCCTTTGGGGATGCATAATGCCAAACTAGATTCACAGCAGAAAATTTGGATCCTACTACACCCTCCCCCATTTTTATTGATATGCATTAAGTCTGAGTGGTAAACATAACATCACTAACTAGATGTCGCTAACATTCTTCTCTTGAAACACAGAAAATAGGTTGTTGTCCTCTTAACTTGTTCTTTTACTTGTGTGGTGATCTACTTTAACTAATGCTCAAGTCACAATTACTTCCTATACCCCTACAATCGTTTGTTGCCCCAAACTGCTTCCATGTTATCCACACACACACACACAATGCAGAAAATTGTTGAGTAGATATAACACAAGCGTCTTGGCTTCAACTTTATAGCAATTAAGAAGCTGCTTTTAGTGTGGACCCCCCTTAAATGCAAAATTTGTAGGGTGGGTCGTAGGGACGGGTTAATCTAACAGTTTCTGTTTCTCTCACTTTTGCCTTTTTTGTAACCTAAAGCTTTGTTCTCTACATTTTATGACAATGGTTAACAGTATTATTATTATGAAAGTCCTCTTGAAAATTCTTCAACATTTTAGTGCATATTTCTCCTAATATACAGATTTTTTGCATACATTTTTGCCTAATACGATACATCTTTGCATGCTGTTTTCATTTATATATGCTCTTTGACACACAGTTTACCCTGGTACATGCATTTTTTGTACATGTTACTTGGCTGGATAACTGCACTGCAAAATCCAGAGTAGTGCGAATTTTGGAGGATGGCTGCTTTTTGGTTCACATATTGTTTCAGGAACTGAAAACTAGGGAGGTTTGCCTTTAAATGTGGACTGATCTGATATTCCCCTCCATTCCTAGGTGGAGAAATAGGTTATTTAGTTCATTTTGTAAAATATGTCTCTGTGTGCTACACTTTACCATTGTAAAGCTTACTGAACTGAACCTGTGAGGTTTATAAGTTTTCTTTGCATTCACTGAAATACTTTTAAATGGTGTCAACAAAGCAGCCTTTTCCACACTAATGACAAGCTATGCTTTACAAATGCTGCTAAGAAATCCTTCAGAGCATGCAAATGTGTCCTTGTACAAAAGAGAACTTTAAATAGCACACGGCAGTTTATTATACAAATGCACTGGGAAGCTTGACTGATGAAATGGTTAAATTTGGAAGCCTGGCCTTTCTTTATGCCTTGTCTATATTATAGATGAACAGCAAGTCATGTGTTCATTAAAAGGCAGAAAGGGGGGTGTCAAAAGTTGGTGCTGGCATCCATCAAGAGGAGCTGTTCAAAACCCTTTAGATGTCTTGTCAACCATTTTACCAAGCCTAGTACCAAATTTGCAGCCAGATCCTACAAATGTTTACCTTCCAGCAACTCAATGCTAATTTCAAATGGGACTTGTTGCTGAATAAGCGCACATAGGATTGCAGCTTTGGCCTTCAGCTTTAGGATCTGATTAGAGAATATCCCAAGTTCTGTAAAAGTAGGTGTGGTGAAAATGGGTTAGAGATCAATCTTGGCCTATGAAGACGGTAACTAACATTTGTAAAACTCAACATAGAAGTATCTAGGCCTCCCTTATCCCACCACCTCTCACCTCTGCAGCACATGAATAAAATTCATATATGCCAGCTCCACAGAATTTGTTCTAATCAGGAGTGTGGAGCTTATGGCCTCCTGTACTACAACTCCCATCATCCTTGACTATTAGCCATTCTGGAAGGGGCTGGTGGGAATTGGAGGACAACAGAATCTGGAGGCCCCCAGATCCCCTCCCCACCCTGCCTTAAAATCAGGCACTACTTTGACCAGTGGTGTTTGGAAGAAAGATTTTAGCAGCACTAGATATCCTTTGACGTGATATTGACATCCTATTTTGATCTGACTTCAGAAAGCAAACAAACTAAACCAAATAATATAGCTAGGGCTTAGACTGTGATATTGTGAGTGTCCCCCACCCCACAAGGCTGTCTTGCAGCCCAACCCTTCATGAGAGGGGTTCATCTGGGCACAGCCAGGAAAACCTCCTATACCATGCAACAAACTATGCTGTTTGGTCACAGTCCCCCCACATGGAGTTGCAAAGTCAACTGTTGCAATGCCATATGCAATGCTATCTCACAACACAGCCATGGTGTTGTCGATACCAAAAGATTGGTAAATTTTCTCTCACTTAATGATGATACATGTGGTTTGCTTTAAATAGTGAAGTGATTTGTACAAAGGGTAATTCCTCTTAAATGGAGCCATTTCTCATGCCGGACACCAGCCGATCGAAAGCAATTGAACTGAAACTTCAATATCAGCCTGCTTTGTCTTTAACTAGAAAGTAGTTTGCAGGGCAGAGAGTGGCTCAAGACAACAGTTTTCATCCTGGATAACTTTGTTTCTTTTTTAACTAGTTCAGTGAAATAGCCCTGACAGCTAGCTAGCTTGTTTTTGTTGCTGCTGCTGCTGCTGTTGTTGAATGCACAGTGTTATACAGACCTCTCATGTCATAGTGCAGCCTTCTCCAACCTGGTGGTCTCCAACTGTTCTTGCACTGCAACTCCCATGAGCCCCAGCTAGAAAGGCCATTAAGTGGGCACCAGACTGAGGAAGACTGCTCTACTCATTGCTAAAACAGCAGTGCTCATTTTAGGAACCTTCCTCAGTCAGACCCTTGGCCCATCTTGCTTCCTATTGTCTACATGACTAGCAGTGGCTCTCCAGGATTTCTGGATGGAGACAACCACAGCTCCTGTCATCCCTGACCAAGCTAGCTAGGGCTGATGGGAGCTGTAGTTCAGCAACATCTGAATGGTCAAATATTCCCCGCTCCTGGTCTACACTGACTGGCAATAGCTATCTAGGATTTCAGAGAGGGCTCTCTCTCAGCCCTACCAGGAGATGCTTGCATTGAAACCAGAACCTTCTACATGCAAAGCAAGTTCTCTGCCATTGACCTACAGCCCTTCCCCAGCTGTAAACCACACAATTCAAGTGATATCTAGACCAGCTGTTAGCTTGTTAGTTATTTGGGGGAAATACCCTTCTTTTGTTTATGTTGCTTAGGAAAGCGCAATGTACATGACTGGCTATATTTAAATAATCAGCTTGAGAAAAGCTTGGTGTGTGTGTGTGTGTGTGTGTGTTGGAGAGGTGGGGGAGATTGTTGCACATCCCAATGGAGGAAATCTGTCTTGTTTGAGCCTATGAAACTGTTTTACACTGAGCAGTGGTGACTGCTGCCAATTAGAACTAGAGATATAAGAAGACATCATTTTCTGTTCTGCATGCAGCCCTGTTTCCATTCCATTACAGTTTATCTTCTGCGGAAAACTGCATTATTCATCTCACTGTCTGCTGTAGCAAAGCTTTACTTAATTATGATTTCCCCCTCCTATTCATTTTGATGCAAAGGCCATTCATTTCAATGCAAAGGAAATACAATGCCTTTGAGGGGGTGGTGAAGAACCATAAACAATTATGTATCATTTGCAGAGGGGGAAAGCAACAACAGTGAATGCCAATTGCATTTGTTGGATTCATTTCCATTCTATGCAAATGAGCAACCTTTGGTCATTTCCACTCCCATTTCTGTCAGAATTCTCCAACATGCTTCATTGGGACTGGTGAGTTGGGAGGCAGGCAGACCCAAGTGTAGGTGGGATGAGAGCCAATGATAGCCAGAGCCACCACACCAGCATGAAATGGTGGCCATGGGTCCTGCTTTACGGGGGGACAGTCCTCTCTTTGAAGATCTGTCCAGTCCAAATCCAGTTAAAAGAACAAGAGCCCTAAGGAGGGAGACTGCAGGGACCTTGAAGTTGCCCATGGGCAGTGAGTACTTGGACAACAGACTTTACTGAGTCAGGCAATTGATAGGTTTTGCCCACTACTCTGCCTGACAGTGGGTTTCCAAGATGCCAGGCAGGGCAGCTCTGCTACCCAAATACATTTTAAAAGTAAAATGTCAGGGACCAGAATTGGTAGATTGCAGGCAAAATGTGTGCCATGGGTGCATCTCTGAACTGATATTTCACAAGATTGTAAGCACCTTTTTCTTGGAATCAATAAGCCTGCAACATGTGGAACTGATTTTTACTATGCTAAGCCATTGTTCTTTGTACCTGCACCCAATAATTTCTCCTTTGACCAGCAGCAGCTTGCAAAGGGCTCTGGCAGGGGCCTTTCCAAGCCTTAAGGGATTCTGGGATTTGAACCCAAGCCCTTTGGCATGAAATGTGCAGCCACTGAGCTGGAGCCCTGCATTGGTTCTGTCAATGGTGGGTGAAGAGAGAGGTTGAAAGCTGATTCTGTTGCATAAATAATTTAAGGGGGTGGATTTATTAGTATTTGAATTCAGTCTGTCATTCTGACAAACAAGTTATAGCAGCAAGGACATAAGAAGAGTCCTGCTGGATCAGGCCAGTGGTCCATCTTGTCCAACACCCTCTTATCACATTGACCAACCTCATGCCCATGGGAAGCCTGCAAGCAGGACACGGGCAGAAGAGCACTCTCCCCTTCCATGATTTTCAGCAGCTGGTATTCAGAAGCATTATTGCCTCTGACCATGGAAGCAGAGTGTAAACCATTATGGCTAGTAGCAATTAATAGTCTTATCCTCCATGAAATCCAACCAAATTGTGAAATTTAGGTAAAGGTAAAGGTAAAGGGACCCCTGACCATTAGGTCCAGTTGTGACAGACTCTGGGGTTGGGGTGCTCATCTCGCTTTATTGGCCGAGGGAGCCGGCGTACAGCTTCCGGGTCATGTGGCCAGCATGACTAAGCCGCTTCTGGTGAACCAGAGCAGCACACGGAAACACCGTTTACCTTCCCACCGCAGCGGTACCTATTTATCTACTTGCACTTTGACGTGTGTTCGAACTGCTAGGTTGGCAGGAGCAGGGACCGAGTAATGGGAGCTCACCCCATCGCAGTGATTCAAACCACCAACCTTCTGATTGGCAAGTCCTAGGCTCTGTGGTTTAACCCACCACGCCACCCGCGTCCCTTGAAATTTATGTAACTTCTCCCAAATGGAGTGCGAGACAGATAACAAAGTGTTTGGACAGAATGCAGCAGAACCAAAAAGTTGCTGCATGCAACAAATGACTACTGGGGTCCCTTCCAACTCTACAGTTCTATTATTCTTTGATGGGTCCTGCATTCCAGCTTCCCCTAGGCATCAGGCTGGCCATTCTTAGAAAAGGATACTGGACTAGATATGCCGAGCAAGGCTCTTTTTTATGTTTTTATTCCCTTGTTCATGTGTTTGGACCTTATGCCTGCTCTTCTTTATCTGCCCCTAAATAATGCAATGTTATTCAAAAGTTACTTTTTCACACAGCACACAGTTCAACTATGGAACTCACCCCTAGAGAAGGCAGTGATGGCCACCCACTTGGGTGAATTTAAAAGAGGGTTGGACAACTTCATGGAGAAAACCACTTGGGATTTACATGTAAAAAGCCTGGGTCAAGCGGAAAACTGCTCAGTCCTGCCCATTCTAGGCATGGGACGAGCAGAAGTGTGGACAAGCCCTTAATGAGTGATCTCCTGTTTCTTTTAATTAACAGGAACCAGGTTGCTTTATATTTGTAGATAAACCTTCGGGTCTTCGTCTGAAGTAAAATGTAAAGTTGGGTGTTAACTATATATTATTAAATGTCTTCTGGAGTTCATTCTTGAACCATTTGAGCTCTCTCCCTTCCCTTCCCCACCCTCTCACTCTCCTATGAGCAGCCTAATGTGAAGTGGCTGTTTAAGAGATCAAGCGCTGTGTGTTTCTCACTCTGAATAATAGCTACCTAGGACATTTTGACTACAGCGATGTCAAACAGGGTCACTTCTCAGCCACAATAGCATGAAAACATTTTAGTGAAGTGTCTCCTTTCTTCTAAATGCCAGGATTGGAAAGGAGAGGAGAGCAGGTGGTAATAATAATGCTAAGAATATAATATCAGTTAAAGAAGTTTGCAACATGCTTTGGGAAATGAGAGGCAGGTCAGTGTATGAAAAAGAATTAGCAATTGCCCCCTTGCTTTAATTCAGCTCTTCAACATCTTAAGAGCTTGGGGTTTTGGCTTCCTCCTCTTATTCCCCTCTTTGGTTTCCTGCATGCGCCTGTTCTTCAATGGTATTTACAGAATAATGTGCCTTACTGGCAGTAGAAAAGATGTTGCCCTTTTGTGTGGCCATGGGTGCTGAATGAGCCGCCGCCTTTCCGTTCTGTTTTGTTTTGTTTAAGGAGCCCTCTGAAGGAGTAGATTGTTTCATCTTAGTGGCCTAGTATTCTGAAAGAGGGAGTGTTTTTGAATTGCATGATGAACTATTAGTGTGTCTAAATTGTAAAAAAAAAGGGTAGTAGTGCTTCTGAATTGCAAGAAAAGGCCTATTTGGAGTTCCTTCTTGTTCGGGGCACTATTTGCATTTTGAATCAGATAACAAAAGGAAGCCAAAGCATCCAGAGGTGCTACAGCTAAAGACTTGTGTATATGTTCAGAGTCATAATGGTGTTAGTGGACATACAAAGGTGTCCTACTGCTGGTGGGCTATTGCTTCTTCCAGGTATTTGTGTGATTGATTTTCCTCCAGATTCAAATCAGAATTGTTAAGGCCAAAGGAAGAGCCCTGCTGAATCAAGTCAAAGGCTAACCTGTTTTTGTAGCAGTCGACCAGATTCCTCTGGAAAGCCCATAAGCAGGACCGGAGTGCCCAGTGCTCTCCTCACTTGTGATTCCCAGGAACTAGTATTCAGAGGTGCACTGCTTCAGATTGTGGAGGGGAAACATAGTCATCTTGATTTGCAGCCACTGATAGCCTTAGACTTCATAAATTTTCTTTTAAAACCATTCATGTTGCTGGCCATCACTACCTCTTGTTTGAGCAAATTCCATAGTTAAACTATGTTATGTGAAAAAGTGCCTTTCTTCATCAGGCCTGAATCTTCCAGTGTGTCCTGAATCACCCGCTTGATCTGACAAGTCCTTGCCATTTCTTCCCCATAAGGAAGGGCCATATCCCAGGGGTACAGCATCTGTTTTACATGCAGAGAGTCCAAGGTTCAACCCCTAGCATCTTCAGCATAAATAATACTGAGCTAGTTGGACCAGCTTTCATTTCTACTTATAAATTAAAATCAGGGTGGTCTGAGGACTAGATACAAACAAATCTGTTCCCATATGACAGGTCCTCCTCCCTGCAACAGGTCCAGGGGGCTCTTGTCACTTGGCTGCAGAGTTGAAGAGTTGCTGCCAGTCATTGCAGACAATGCCAAGCTGTAACCTAGAACTCATAGTGCACCCAGTAGAGGCCCTTTGCAGATGCCCATCCATACCAACCTTTGAAATCATTCCAGTGCTGGCTAAGTGCCAATGCTGTGATCCATGAAATCCCATCTTCAAGCTTCATCACTATCGGAACTTTTAATCTGCAATCCTAAAAACACTGTATATAAAGTCAGAGCTATTGAACAAGCAAGTGCAATCGTGATTCCCCCCAGCGCAGAGACACTGAGCCACACAAACAGTTAAGTTCAGCTTCTCTCACCTTCTTATTTTTCTGCTTCTTGCGTTCAGTTCTCCACATTTCCACATCATTATGTGATTTAAAAATATATATTTTAGAAAGTCCTCATAGAAATTCATCAGCATTTTAGTGCAAAATCTTGAAAGTTTTGTATGCACCCCCCATATACTCATTTTCACATGGCAATTTTCTGCATTATAATGTTAATAATGTTATTTCCATTAGTTGTTGCCTTTCCCTTTGCACTTTCACCCTACCATATGCATTTTCGTACACATTACATGACTGGAAAACTGCACTACAATATTTGGGGATATGCAAATGTCAAAGGATGACCATGTTTTCAGTTACTATATTGTTTCAGGAAGTGCAAATTAAGGAGATTCATCTTTAAAGGTGTGGTGAACTGAATTTTACCATCCTTCCCTAATACACACACACACACACACAGAGAGAGAGAGAGAGAGATTATAGCAACTGCATGGGGGTAAACCAAGAGAATGTTGGAAAGTGGCTATTATACCTACAGGTAGATTTAAATATTTGTGGTGAGTGTGACATTCTGAAGTTTTCCTTCTTCCTCTAACTCATGTGCTAATCCTGTCTTTGGCTGTGTAGCTCAATTAATCTCTGTAGCAGGAGGAGCAAGGAAGAAGAAAACCTCTCTCTCTCTCGTCAGAAGTGAAGTTATTTACTTTTCAAAGCTGATGGAATAGCACTGCAGGGGCCTTCATTTATTTCCGCTCAGAATGTCATTATTCCGTAATGCACAGGGACCTGCACACGCATACAAGGCCTGTTCTCCTAATCTTTATTATTATGCTACATGACTGCTTAAAGAGCAAAGTGGCTCACTGGAAAGGTTTCAATTTTCCATTGGTGGCCTGTGCATTTTGGCCTAGTACTGTTGCCTCATGAAGTCTGCACACACACACACACACACACACACACGCCAAGCAGGGCACAAAAGCTTTCTCTCTCCTTCTGCTCTTTGGTTCCCATGCCAGGAACTCCGACGTAGGTTGTCACTGAAACTCTCCGTGCCGTTTAGTTACCTATTTTATTCATTTAGTCATGTTACATTTATATTCCACCTTTCCTCTGAGAAGTATGTGGTCCCCCCCCCATGTTTTATGCTCACAACAACCCTGTGAGGTAGGTTAGACTCAGAGATGGGAGGCTCAGGAAGCTTTATGGCTGAATGGGAATTTGAACCCTGGTCTCTCCCCTCCCTCCTCCCAGTCCAGCATTCAAACTAATACACCCCCACTGACACTTTGAGGTTGCCATGGCAATAAGGTGAGAGGAACCGTAAAATACCAAAAGGCTATCTAAGACACCCAGACGTCAGCAACCTCAGGCAAAGTTCCACTGGTTGCTTACACAGTCCTAGCAGGCAGTACTATCACAACAGCAACCCAAGCTATTTTGCCTTCCTGCCTTTTAACCTTTGTTAAGTGCTACTCTGTTTCATACTCACGCAGAGACAACTTTCCACCAAGTGGTGCTGCTCACTGCTGCTGCTACTGCTACTGGATCCCATCACCAAAGAAAGGAAGCAAAGTGGGGGGGGGCAGGGAAGACAGGTGGTCTCAGAGTTGGGATATCAACACACAACCATTTGCTGGAGAAAAGGCAGGAAATTCTACTTGCCTTGAGAACTTAATTTGCTTCAGGAAATGATTGTCTTAGACACATTTTCACATGTAAACAGCTTGTGGCTTAGTTGCTCCCATCCTGACTGCTCACGGAGAGGTGCTAGCAAAGGAATATTAGCAAAAAGTGCAGCTCTCACAAGGTAGGGAAAGGACACCCTCTTTACTGTGCTGCATTCACTGCACCCATGAGAGATCATTCTTGAGCACCATGATTGTGGAATGCACTTCTCAGGTTTGACTCTGTGACCCTGATGGGTTTTCAGCACCACTTAAAAAAGCATATTTGTCTAGGCCTTTGGCTAACTTGCTTGTTTTTTTAATGTTATGTTATAGATTGATGTGGGTGGTGCTGTGGTCTAAACCACCGAGTCTAGGGCTTGCCAGTCAGAAGGTCTGCAGCTCGAATCCGTGCGAGGGGGTGAGCTCCCGTTGCTCGGTCCCAGATCTTGCCAACCTAGCAGTTCAAAAGCACGTCAAAGTGCAAGTAGATAAATAGGTACCACTCCAGCAGGAAGGTAAATGGCGTTTCCGTGCGCTGCTCTGGTTTCACCAGAAGTGGCTTAGTCATGCTGGCCACATGACCCAGAAAAACTGTCTGTGGACAAACATCGGCTCCCTCAGCCAGTAAAGCAATATGAGCGCCGCAACCCCAGAGTCGTTCGCGACTGGACTTAACTATCAGGGGTCCTTTACCTTTACCTAATAGATTTACAGATAGATAGATATTGGTTTCATTATGAATTGCATGTTCATATTAATATTTTTTAAGCTGCTCTGGGATTGAATTTAATGAAGATTGAGTTAGAAGTGCCTCAATAAATAAATAAAGTAAAATCTGGTTGTGGTGGGGCGAATCGCAAACTTAAAAGAAGTTTAAGAAGAAAGTGCTCAAAAAGGCAGCTCTTAAAGTTTTTGGACTGTGAATGAGTCAAGGAACAGAAAACCCCTGATAAGGTGAGGTGGGAGAGAAAGATTGCTTTCTTCCTATTCACAAATTGCTCAAAGGTGCTCACCAGGAATAAAATTATGCACCACCTGATGCTAACTGCTGTTTCATGATGATGTCAGCCTAGAATGTGCTGATTTCATTTTCTGGTTACATAAGGTGGTGGGGAGAGGGAGTGAGAGAGAAGTGTAGGGATGGGCAAATCAATCTGTTTCCAGACTGTGTCACTTTTGCATACATTCACCCATAAATCTGTTCCAGCCAGTTTCCTACATTAATCTGCAATATCAAGCAAAACTTCTATTGAATATTTGCATTTGAATGCATATTTCAAACATCTTACTTCTAAGTGTGTGTGAATTTCCAGATATCCTGTCTCTCAGAATACGTGTTTTTAAATTTTGCTGATACTTTTGAGTTTTGTTCTTGTTTAAGCAGAGAACTGCACTGGAACACTCTGAGCAAGCAGGGAACTTGAAATCTCAGTCCACATTTTCTTCCTCTTTTTAGATTGCTATCCTACCCTTCTTTACAGAGGAGCTCATGGTGGCAAACAAGAAAACAATGCAGTATGAAACTAAACATTTAAGAAAAAACATTTAAACACAATCAAATATTCTTGCAGCTAAATAATCTCAAGTTTGCCAAGACTTTGGGCCCTGAACTCTGCCACATGGACTCACTCTGAAAGCTAAATGTGCCATCTCAGGGCCAAAGGCCACAGTGGGGTAATGACTTTATTTATTTATTTATTTATTTATTTATTTATTTATTTAGATCCCAACTCCTCCCCCCCCCAATGGGACTCAAGGCAATTTATGGATAAAAATTAGAAGCACTAAAAACATGTGGGGGTGGAATAATTAAAAACAAGTAGTTTTAATATAGATTTAATTCTATCAATTGTATGCATATATAAAATCTATTAAAAACTAATAATAATAATAATAATAATAATAATAATAATAATAATAATACCAGCATGGCATCAGCCCTTTCATTAAAAGCAGTCAGTTCCCAAAAAGCCTGCTGGAACCCAAATGGCAGAAGGACAAGGAGGGAGTCAGTTCTAGCTTCTCAATATATCACTAGGTCCTTGGATTTGGGAGAGTTGGTGCATCTTTCAATGGAAACTATTTGTTAATGACCCTAAATAAATAAATTAAGCATACGCCATAAATGGGAAAGAGGGGATTTTGATCCAGTATGTATTTAAGGCAAACCTACATAATTCACACTTAAAAAAGCAAAATGCAAACCGAAACACATACATCCCTAGGAAGTCTCATTTCTCTGAATTTTGCAATTCAGTTCTCCAACCAAACAATGTGTACTAAAATGTGTACCCATTGTGCCTATCCATTGTTGGCTGCTTATCCGGAGAGTCTATGGTGCTAAATGTGGTTTTAACCATAGGCATTCTGTGGTAAGAGCAACCAGATTCCTTCATTCATTTTGTTAAACACACTTTTCTTTTTAAGGGCGATGCGATGGTTGGTTTACTAACAGACTTGCTTCAAAAGCAACTCCAGGACAGGCGAGTGTCATGTGAAAGAAGCATATGGCAGACAGAAGACAGCCTTTAGCAATACGTACACAGAGGAGAGTCAGGGTGCTCAGGCAATGATCTTCATCACATATAATCCAATTGCCCTGATTTTCCCAATACCTACCCTTATGAATCAACATCCTTATTTTGTATTTACTTGAGGGGGGTCCTTCAAGGGGGCAGCTTTTAATACATTGTTCTTCAGAGTTCAGCTCCCTCCTCCAGGCATCTGTGCATCAAAAGTCCAAGTGGAGGACGGGTGCATTTTGAATCTAGTGTGCAACTGCAAATAGCATGAAGGACTAGCATATGGATTCACTTCCACTGATTCCATTCACCCTGCCATACAGTAAGGCATAGCATACTGCTTCAGGGTGCAACATGCAGAATAGCTGCACATGCATCACCGAAAAGAGGAAAGCATCGCCGGGGGGAGGGGGGAGGACAAAAGAAGGCACCAGTTTGCATGAAATTTACATATACTAATTAATGCATATAGATGCAAATTTAAGGCGGATGATTATAATTTAAATAGAATGCATCTCACCACAGTGGGGATGACTGTGACATGGTAAGCTATTGGACAGCAGACTGAGCAGGCAAAGAGCTACCTGTTGATGGGAAACTTAGCCTTTGCCCTTCTTATGGTTCATTAAACCAGACTTGGAGCAGCAAACAATGCTACGAAAGGAAGACCAACAAGAACATATGAAACTGCCTCATATTGAATCAATCTCTTAGTTCAGGGGGTGGCCAGCTTGGTGCTCATGAGTACAGTGGATGCTCAGGTTGCGAATGTGATCCATGCAGGAAGCACGTTCGCAATCCGCAGCATCTGCAACCTGCAGCGCTGTGTCTGTGCATGTGCAGGTTGCAGTTTGGCACTTCTGCGCATGTGCAAAGCGCAATTTAGTGCTTCTGCCCATGCGCAAACATTGAAACCCGGAAGTAACCCATTCCGGTACTTCCGGGCTTGGCGCAGTGCGCAACCCAAAATCACACAATCCGAAGCATCTGTAACCCGAGCTATGACTGTACTCCAAAAAGGTTGTTAACCCTTGCCTTAGTTCATCTAACTCACTATACACTGCCTGGCAGCAGCTCTCCAAGATTTCAGATGGGGGACATTCCTAGCCCTACCTGCAGACACCAGGGATTGAACCTGGGACCCTCTGCATGCAAAGCAAATGCTTTACCACAAAACCATGGCCCTCCTTAACATACAGGTTTGTCACCCAAGCACCATGGAGCGAGCGGGCAGGTAGCTAATGATAGGAACTAGTGTCTGAATAGCCCAGCAAGGCTCTTCAAAGTGTTGAGCTTAGTAGAAGGTGCAGAGGGGGCCAGCTCATGTCCACTTACAGATCAAAGTGTATTGGGCTGCTGCCACCAATGGGTGTTTGCTCTTAACTTCTCTGTAAGCATAAGGACAACCAGATCCATTGGGATATTAAAGATGTACGGGGCCGGCCCTACCATTATGTGAAGTGAGGTGGTTGCTGTACGTCGCATAAGCTGGGGGTGGAAGGGAAGTAGTGGTGAAGTGTTGGAGAATAGAGCTCAGTGTGCCATACAACCTGCCTTGCACCCCCCCCCCCCCACAAATTAGCCTACTGTCCTCAGGTGTGGCAGAGAATCCATCCCATCAGTGGTGTTGAAATTCTAGCACCATCAGCTTCTCTGTATGGAAATGGAGAGTGCCATCTTCTCCTCAGTTGGCAAAATATCTTGGGGCAACCCTGATGTAATCTAGGGCTGTAATCAGGGCCAAGGGCTGAATGCGACTCTCCAGGCCTCTGTATCTGCCCCTCAGCCCTCCTAGGTCACATTCTTCACTGGCCTTGCTTCACATCACCCCCTAAATTCCTGCCACCATTGGCCAATTTGGTGGCAGGAGGACAATCCAGCCTGCAATAGGCTGGTTCACAGGGGAGGCCTAGGTCCCACCTGCAAAACTGCCCACCCAAGGAGGGCAAACAGGCTTGTGTGACTGGAATGTGTCCCTGAACTCATGTAATGTCTTTTGTGCATCTGGATGGAGGATGGGTGTGTGTAGAACAGGGATCAGCAAACTTTCTCAGCAGGGGGCCGGTCCACTGTCCCTCAGACCTTGTGGGGGGCCGGACTATATTTTGAAGGGGGGGGAATGAACAAATTCCTATGCCCCACAAATAACCCAGAGATGCATTTTAAATAAAAGGACACATTCTACTCATGTAAAAGCATGCTGATTCCTGGATTGTCCATGGGCCGGATTTAGAAGGCGATTGGGCCAGATCCGACCCCTGGGCCTTAGTTTGCCTACCCATGGTGTAGAAACTAGCTTATTGTAAAAAGGTAAAATTAAAACTTAATTTGCTCTTCCCACTTTTTTTCTGGCTCTACTCTCCCCTGGCATCCAGCCCCCCAAAGCTTTCCCAGAAGGGAATGTCACCCTCAGGCTGAAAAAAAGGTTCCCCATCACAGTTGTAACCAGTGGGAGTGACTTCTGAATAGACATGCATGGGATTGTGCTGTAAATAGCTAAATAGCTTACATGCCCCCCCCCTTCACTGTTCTGGTTTGCTGACCAGCACACCAGAATTCAGAAGGCACTGCAGGACTGACTATTGCAGAAGGGTAGATGAATGACATCCAGAAAGCAGAGAAAGGCCTTTGGCAATGGGGAAGTGAGGGCGCTGAGAAACACTGTGATCCTTGGTGTACAAGAACAGTGGTGTTAAAGCACACCAGAGTGCCCCTGTTCCCATCTATGAAACGATAGAAGTCATATGGCCTTCCTTTCTATAGTCAAAAGAGCCCTGCATTTCTGTCAGTGGAGCTGGGGGGTTTGGGGTGGGGGCAGTAAGAGAGGGGAAAGTGGAAATCTGCCAGCTTCCGAGAATGATGGACTACATTTCATAGCAGCCAATTCCAGGGCCTCGAGCTCCTGTTGTGCAAGAAGGTCTCCCAGCTTGCAAAGGGAACCTCAGCCATTTCACAGCATAATTTTAATGATTTATACACCCTGTGCTGCCGGTTCTTTGCTCGCTGGCAGGGCCTGGTTTGGGTTAATAAAGGGAATTTCAGGGGGAGTTGTGGGTTGGAGTGGGAGAAAAGGGCCCCCTTGGCACACTGAGCTGTTTTGCTTAATGTGCTGGCTGGCTACCTCCATAAATCAAAAGAACCCAATGCTTTACAGCCTTTCAGAAAAAACCAAGTATTATTGTTGTTATTGTTATTATTATTTTCTTTCTTTATATAACTCTGATTCACCTAGGAATATTTTCATTGTGATTCTATAAAGAATGAATGAACTGCTGGATGAGATCTATCTCAGCTGTTTTAAGGTTGATTGGCTTTCTTCACACTGGTGCAATGCTTCCATTAGTTTTCGATTTGATGTTCCTGCTTTACGGTGTTGTCGATGGAAATAGGCTGGCATGGTGGGGGTGGGAGGAAAGCAGGGGTGGGGGGGTTATTAGCATAAATAGATGCAGATTGTATTAGGCTGCGACTCCCTTTGCCTTAACGCATAAGCCATGGGGGGGGGGATGCGCTGAGGAAATGTACGTTTGCAGTAAACAAAGTAATTGTGTCTTTTAGCTAAGATAAAAATGCCATAACACTCACTGGGGCACCCGTTTTTAGCATAATGCACATGTTAAAATTAGGGTAATGCTTTTTTTATTTGCAAAAAAATCCGTGACAACCCTCTGACTCCCTCGTCTTTTATTAACTATCCCAGGTGTTAATTTCATGAGCCTGAGGGAGGTTTTTCACTGCTGGTGCATCTGATTATCAGTGGTTGTATTACTACTGGCACAAGTCTTACAACTGGGTTTTGGGTGACTCTGGAATCCTCCTGATCTACTCCTCTAGAAAATGTGTGTGCAGTCAGTTAAGAATCAAACACCACTCTTGCCAATGATGGAATTAGGACTGGATGCTCTCTGACACCTCACCCTACCCCTTAAAAAAAAATGAGAGAAAAAAGGAGGATTTCAAAGAGAGGTTGCATGCTTTCTCTGACTACTTCAGCCTTTTCTCTGAGCAACAAGACAACATGGGCAGGCATCATTTGAAGACTGGAGTCTGTTTTTTGGTGTCTGGAAGCTGCACTGGACAATGAGATGAAACCAAAACTGGCTCCAGGTTATCAGCTGATTAGGAATGCAGAAAGCTGCCTTATACTGGATCAGATCTTTATCAGTATTGTCTATGCTGACCTGGAGATACTGAGGAATGGTACCTTCTGCATGCGAAGCACATTCTCCACCTCTGAGCTACAGCCCTTCCCCACTTGTATTTGGGATGGGCCCAATGTGAGTAAGGCAGGTGGAGAAAGTGGCCATGGTGTCACACTTATGTCAGGCAACTATGTGTGATTGTTGGAGAGCCAGTGTGGTATAGTGGTTAAGAGCCATAGACTTGTAATCTGGGGGACCAGGTTCACGTCTCCACTCCTCCACATGCAGCTGCTGGGTGACCTTGGGCTAGTCACACTTCTTTGAAGTCTCTCAGCCCCACTCACCCCACAGAGTGTTTGTTGTGGGGGAGGAAGGGAAAGGAGAATGTTGGCTGCTTTGAGACTCCTTCAGGTAGTGATAAAGTGGGATATCAAATCCAAATTCTTCTGCTTCTTCTCTTCTTCTTCTTCTTCTTCTTCTTCTTCTTCTTCTTCTTCTTCGTTGATTGGTTTGCATACAGCTTTGATGGGCTATTAACCAATCTACTCCTCAGAAAATCCAGCACAGGACCATAGGAAGCTGTCTTATACCGAGTCAGATCATTTGTTATTATTGCCTACATTGCTGTGGCAGTGGCTGTCCAGTGTTTCAGACAGGGATCTGTCCCAGCCCTACAAGGAGATGCTGAGGATTGAACCTGGCACCTCCTGCATGCAAAGCAAATTATCTACTACTGAGCTGCAGCCCCTTCTGCTACAGAGAAGAAAGGCCTCCCTTCTGACCTTCAGGGTGTGGCTGGGGAATTGGGGCACACGAGGATTCCCAAAGGTTATATTTATACAGTTAAGTTAGCTCCTGCCCTTTAAACATCTCCCTATGCTGATTTTAATTTAAGATCTAAATCAGGCTTCCTCAACCTCGGCCCTCCAGATATTTTTAGCCCACAGCTCCCATGATCCCTAGCTAGCAGGACCAGTGGTCAGGGATGATGGGAACTGTAGTCTCAAAATATCTGGAGGGCCGAGGCTGAGGAAGCCTGATCTAAGAAAAATTGGCCCAGTGAGCCAGTGTGATATATTGGTTAAGAGCAGTGAATTCATAATCTGGTGAACTGGGTTTGATTCCCTGCTCCTCCACATGCAGCTGCTGGGTGACCTTGGGCTCGTCACACTTCTTTGAAGTCTCTCAGCCTCACTCACCTCACAGAGTGTTTGTTGTGGGGGGAGGAAGGGAAAGGAGATTGTTAGCCGCTTTGAGACTCCTCAGGGTAGTGATAAAGTGGGGTATCAAATCCAAACTCTTCTTCTTCTACACCAGCTTATGTGTCTGCCTCTTTATTTGCCTATCAGGGCACAAACATATTAACTATACATAAATAAGTATACATGTGTCATACTGAAAATTTACCCAGCAGACATAGAGTAACACACAACAGGATTAGCATAGAAATATTGCATGGTTTTTATTATATGTTGTGAGCTACCTTGGACTATGTTGTAGGAAGGTTGGGATAGAAATTTTAGAAATGAAAATAAATATTACATATGGAAGTCCATATTTATTTAGATGCAAATATATATTTCATACATATTTCCTTTTTATATTATTTTTAATATATCACTTTCATTTCCAGGTGATGAGATTACATTGCAAGGAATATGGCAACATCGTGTAGCATTTTAAAGCCTTTATTAGACAATGTAGATTGTGTTTGTTTTCACTGGTTTAAACTGCAGAGAAAGGCAGAAATATCCAGATTTTCTATATGGCTCGGAAATTTGATTGCCTTGTATTTTTTATGGAGCTAGCAAATGTGGTGTTCAGCAGCAGTGAGAAGATATATGGTAATGTGAAGAATATATTTGCTTGGGGTGTGGACTCCCCCCTTCACGCTTGGTGATGATAGCTGAATTCAGATAAGAAAATGAAAATTCATGTTTTCATCACAGGACAAACAGTATATATATCACCAGGCAGGTGTCCAGTAAATGAGGCTTTGTGTTAAGATTGTACTTTTCTTCAAACCACATTTGACCTCTCTTATTTGGATGGGGAAATGCCTCATTGTGTTTAATTATGTCTATGATGTGCTGGGCACCAGTCAACATCTGCACCATTGTTCTGTTGGTTGATTGGTTTACATACAGCCTTGATGGGTTATTAACCAATCTACTCCTCAGACAAGAAGACACAGATACAAGCTGATCCCGTATTATGCTATTTTGTAAAGGTGCATTATGCAATCAAAGACCTCTGAATTTTGTACATATCCATTTGTGTGGCTAAACAAATGTTTGCTTTTGGTCTTTTGGGAAAGAGAGGGAGGGAGACAGCATTTGTGAGATTAAGCAAAATGTGCTGTATTCTTAGGCTGCTTTGAAATGGTGCAACATTTTCTGAACATACAATGGAAAGCAGCCAGCATGCAGCAATGAGTGTGTTAGGAATGGACAAATATGGCTATTTTGGTTTCTTTTGGCTTCTCATTTTTCCAATCTTAAATTCACTCTGTACCAATTGGTCTTTCTTTCTTTCTTTCTTTCTTTCTTTCTTTCTTTCTTTCTTTCTTTTTTTCTTTCTTTTTAATACTCTGCATTAAAATGTGCATGCCTTTTTGTGCAGATTTCTTCTGATGTATGCATCTTGGTGTGCAATTCCTTTACCAATATATACATTTTTGTGAACACATTTTTGGTGGGGAAAGTTCATCACAAAATTTTGAGAAGTGCACAGTTCAAAGGACACCTGTGTTTTATTTATTTTTTTTTATAAGATATTTATTAAGGTTTTTTTAAGATGTTACAATACAAAATGAAAAAGAAAAAAAACACAAAATAAAAATGATTAAAAAAAACCACTCCATTTTTCTATTACTTATTTTCCTTAGCTTGTTTCCCGGACCTCCTCATACCTCCCTTTTTTGTATTCCAGTTCAATTTGTTGGCTCAGCAAATCCTTAGCCTTTTTGTTTATCCTAATCTTTGGTCTTAAAATAGTAACATTAGATTTTTCCCTATTAACAACCCATTTTTCATATTCCCTTAAAGCATTACAGCTGGAAACCACTTAATTTCTATCCAACATCATTCTAACATTCATTAATTTTACAATATTTCTGTAGATAGTCTTTAAATTTCTTCCAATCTTTTTCCACCGACTCTTCTCCCTGGTCTCGGATTCTGCCAGTCATTTCTGCCAGTTCCATATAGTCCATCAACTTCATCTGCCATTCTTCCAGAGTGGGTAAATCTTGTGTCTTCTAATACTTTGCTATGAGTATTCTTGCTGCTGTTGTAGCGTACATAAAAAAGTTCTATCCTTCTTTGGCACCAATTGGCCGACTATGCCCAGGAGGAAGGCCTCTGGTTTCTTCAAGAAGGTATATTTAAATACCTTTTTCAGTTCATTATATATCATTTCCCAGAAAGCCTTAATCATTGGGCACGTCCACCAAAGGTGAAAGAATGTACCTTCAGTTTCTTTACATTTCCAACATTTATTATCGGGCAAATGATAGATTTTTGCAAGCTTGACTGGGGTCATGTACCACCTGTAAATCATTTTCATAATATTCTCTCTCAAGGCATTACATGCCGTAAACTTCATACCTGTGGTCCACAACTGTTCCCAGTCAGCAAACATAATGTTATGTCCAACATCTTGTGCCCATTTAATCATAACAGATTTCACCGTTTCATCCTGAGTATTCCATTTCAACAGCAAGTTATACATTTTTGACAAAATCTTAGTTTTAGGTTCTAACAGTTCTGTTTCTAATTTTGATTTTTCCACCTGGAAACCAATTTTCTTATCCAAATTATATGTCTCCATTATCTGATAATAATGAAGCCAGTCTCGCACTTTGTTTTTTAATTTCTCAAAACTCTGCAATTTCAATCTATCTCCGTCTTGTTCCAAAATTTCCCAATATTTCAGCCATTTGGCCTCCATATTGAGCTTTTTCAGAGCTTTTGCTTCCATTGAGGACACCTGTGTTTTAGTTCATTTATTGGATTGGAATGTGTGAATAGAGCAATTTAGCCCTAAAATGCAAACAGGAACACATTTCTCCCCCATCCTATGATATCCTGCATGTGTACATATGTGAATATAGATATATATCTGAGGTCGCACCTTCCTTGACTTTGTGTCTACACCTTAGTTTCTTCTACAGCAGCTTCCCATATTGAACCATAAGTTATTTCCAAAAGTCCTCTCGGGCACCATTCCTAAATTTCCTTTAATGACTGGGAGTCCATCCTCTGTGCAGACTCTCCACCCTCCATCCAGACACTATCACAGTTCAACGACACATTTCAGCCAGGAATGAACACACAATGTTGGCATAGAACAAGACTGGTGAAGGGTGTGGTCTGGTGTAATAAGACAGGGACCAATGAGAGTCTTGAGGGCCAGATAAATGTTGGAATGGATTTAGACACTGGGGAGGATAACAAGATCAGCAGAATATCATCCTTTGCAGTTTAAACTTGGAAGCTAATACAAGGTTGATTTAACCTTTTAGAAACAATAATCCAAGATGCTTCAAGGCAGACTGGATTTTCCTGGTATTACCCCTTATCTCCCCCTTAAAAACAAAGCGTTGTTTTGTGAAGAAATAAAAGTAGTATTTACATACATAATCCAGGTCTCAAAGCAGCAATTACTGTAGCCAAATGAAGGCAGGTTTATAACTATCATGTAAGTTACAAAGGTTCAAAATGTAAGTTTAAAAATGGTGTCTGAGCTGCAGAGTCCTGACATGCACATGTGGTCAGCTTGGAAGCATGATGAAGAAAAGAGAAACTGCCCAGACAGGAAGTATGTAGTGTTACAGCTTCCTGCCAAGGCAGAAAAAGGAAGTGGTCTCACAATTCTTTCTAGCAAATTTTACAGGAAAGCTCTGTGACCCTCAGTCTCTTCATATGCCCATCTGGCAAGGCATGAATTGTTAGTTTGAATGCACTAATGTCCCATAATAAACAGGATATCTATTCTTTAATGCAAGTGTGGGGAAGCTTTCAGCCTTCCCAATGATTTGGAACTAGAGCTCCCATCATCCCATTAGCCATGCTTGCTGGGGCTGGTGAGAGTTGTAGTTCAGCAGCAGCTTGACATATTAAAGCCAGACATCTTAATTATGTGTTGTGAGAAGTATTTTCTTTCAGCTGTCTTTATCATACTGTTGTGCTCCTTGGTTGAGTTCTATTAGGGCTTTTTTCGTAATTTTCATGGTCCCCCCCAACTCCCGAAAACAAAAACCATACAGTCTTCTTTTCTAACCTGAAAATGGAGCAGAGTGAGAAGGCAACCAGAAGAGACAAAAATCTATAAGGGGACAATTCCAAGCAGTTGTATAATGTTTTTAAACCATCCCCCCCACCTGTCTCTCTTCCTTTCTCTCCCCCCAAAAACAAAACTCCCCAAAACATAAAGTCCCAGTTGACTCATTAATTAGCCCAAAGTGTGACAGTTGTGCAGAAATACACAATTCCTCTTTCATTTGAATACCAGGAGGATTGTCTAAAAATAGTGCCTGCCATCTCAACATGAACAAGTTGTGTCTGTGAAAACAACACAGCAAGGGACAGTGTGTACAGTTGGCTGTCCCTGCAGAGACAATTTGCAGTTGTGTGTGTGTTTGCGTGCTTTTCCTAGGATTAGCTAAATTCTTGCAACCAGTGCATGGCAATTATCTAGCAGTCCCTGAGCGCTTGGCTCAGCATCTGGCTGGATAGCTGCCTACTCTGTGTGAGTCAATATGTCTTACCTCCCGCTGACTAAGTCATAACTATTGGGCCAAGCTCCTATCCCTTTGAAAATAACCCAGACCCAGCTTCTGGTTTCCCCATCGATTCCCCATCCATCCTACCTAATGTTTAGCTGTAGCAATGATATGAACATCTCTTTAGCAAGGTGCAACCCACCAATTCCCACCCAGTGACTATTATTTAACTATGTAACAAATTTTATCATGCCTTCTTTCTTTCTTTCTTTCTTTCTTTCTTTCTTTCTTTCTTTACTCTTTTTTTTTAAAAAAACCCAACTTTAAAAAGGCCTCCATAGCAGCTTACAAAGAATCAATAATAGGACAGTCATTTTTTTCTCTGCTTACTATCTCAAGCACATGGCACAAAAGGGAATTGGATTGGGAGGGGGGGACCCCAAACAAATTCAGGCACTTGTTCTTAGGAACGTGTCCAATGCAGCACTAAGTTAAAATCACTTAGCAGTATACTTGTTGCACTGGCTCAATGCTGCACAAGGGCAAACACAAGTACTTTACCAAGAATTGTTGTGCAGTGGATTACGCAACCAGAACCAGATCCTGCATGACAGCCTTTACTCTGCCATCAAGTAGCACACGGGCTTGGAGAACATTGGTTACGGCCATTTGTCACAAAGTTCTTACAACAACCAGCTGGAATTGAAAACAGCTCAAGGAGAGGAGGAGCCAAAAGTTGCTGCTCTCTCAGATGAGCCGATGGAGCTGCCCTACATCTCCTCTCTCTGTCTGCTGCAGTTTGATGGAATGACAGCTGCCAAATTCTGTGAGGGAGGAGTGTAATAGAGCTGGTTTCTCAGCAGAGTTGATGAAGGGGTGTTGCCAGGACTCTAAGAACAAGACCGCAGAGCCTGAGGTATCAGAGGTCATGCCACTCAGAGGAAGTTACCATCTATAAGGGAGTTGGCCTCTCTACACTAGGCCTCTCTCTGAGCGGCCAAGTCTTTAGCCCATTGAAGCAACCACATGACGGGCCAAAGGAGACATAATATTTGTGCAAAGAGTATCAGTCTTACCTGTTGTAAGCCCCTACTTACAAACCACAGACCTTGATGTGTTGCACCACAGTGTGTTCTTTGGAGCAACAACCCAGCACTGTGCAAAACAGCGAATTGGTCAGCATTTGGGGGACAACAATAAGGAAGTCAGCCCAGTAGCCAGATGCTGCTACAAGTGGGTCAGAAGTATATACAGACCTTTTGGAAAACAATTTTCACTTGGGCAGATTAACATCCCTCAACTTTTGATGAGCCTTCTTGGGAAGGCAATACAAATGTAAGCAAAACCATTAGAGTCAGTTTATCACATGCTTAACAAGAAACAAATGAGGCCAATAGGTTTGGGGTAGATATCCCACCACAACATGTGCTTTGACCGTAAACCAGATAGCCACACTTTTGTGAAATGTAAGAATCAATTGCAGAAAACCATTTGCAATGATCTGATTTGGCAAGAAATATTGGATCATCACACCAAATCTTGGCAGCAATTAGTTATCGAGAAATGGAATAATGCAGCAAAACATAGGGGAGAAGTCAAATAGCTGAAATCAGTGGTGTCAATTGTCCTTTTCCTGAAGACAATAGGCAATGATATTTTGACCTGTAGAGAGATGTTTTAGATGTGTAAAGTAATCCTGTACTAGGGGGAAGAAAGTGATATGTTCAGTCCATATCCTTAATCATACTTACTGGCAAGTTTCAATCATTTATATTTTACACTCATTCATTTGGGAAAGGCCATAGCTCAATGGTACAGGTTCTGTGTTGTTTGGAGAAGGACCTTGTTGGAGACTTCCATAATTTAGGAGGACCACAAAGAAGTACTTTTCATGCATTTCAGCAAGAAGAATCTCTGTCACTGGTGGAACATGGTGAAGCATGGTTGTCAGCTAAGCCTTGTAGCTCAGTGGTATAGCTCCTGCTTTGAATGCAGAAGACTCCAAGCTTGATTTCTGGCATCTACAGGAACGGCTAGGAAAATATTTCCTCTTCAAAACTCTCAAGGACCACTGCTGGATGGGTCACATGCCTTGGATTCCAAGGCAGAAGAAAGGTGAAATATAAATGTAAGAAATTAATTAATTAATTAATTCAAAGCAATTCTAGAAGAAAGGCCAGCATAATGTTGACCTATTTCCATGACCACATTAATACATGATGACTTTGGAAAATGCCCTAAAAATGTTGTCCTCCTATCTAGGTATGGGGGAGAAACTTGAATAAATTTGCATTTTGAGGCAAACTTCCTTAATTTGCACTCCCTTAAACAATACGAGAATTGAAACACAGCAACCCACAAAAATCTGCACTTCTCTGCATTTTGCAATGCAGTGGTGTTCTCCAACCAAGCAATGCATATATTAGTGAAAACTTTGTTAATAGCAATGTGAAGCTTCCAATGAAGGTGTTTTGGTTTAGTGGGAGTGATGTGGGTACTTAGAAAAAGGGTGTCAGCTCATAATTTTTGTTGCAAACCTATCAGATGTCTGTTTTTCTCCCAGCGTGATTGTTCCTGGCTTGTTTTTGGTCAGGCAAAGCAAGGTCGCTCCCAATAAGCAACTTAACTCTAGTGCACGTAGAGCCATAATTGGAATTTTTATGGTTGAGAAAGCAAACACTTTTTAATACAGCCAAAAAAAAAAAAAAAGCCTTCTCATGTAGTCGGCAAGAAGACAGTAGGAAATCAAAAAGATGGATCACCCTAATCTGTCTATTGACATCTCTCATGGCTGAATAAATGGTGTAGTTGAGCTATATTTGCTTGTATCGATTCAAGTGCTGTTTAACATTCATGCCTTTGCTCCATGAGGTTGACCACGGGGCAGTGCATTTGTGATCCATCCCTGCTTTCAGAGGGACTTGGCCCTCCCAGGGCAGCCAACAAGACAGAGTAACTTACTGTGCTGTGTTTCTTTTGAGTTCTTTGGAACAGTGGATGTGAGTCATTAAATATGCATCTATTTGTCTTGTACGTTTATTTGTTATTCTATTAGCATTTCTTCTTTTATTGAGGTTTCGTATTCAGATATCTCTCCTCCATGTTGATTTTTATTTTAAATAGTATACCATCGTATTTTTCACAGTCTTTGTGGATTCAGTGTTGTCATGGAGTTCACTGCTCCAAAACATCACAAATGAAACCCATTTCCTCAAAACATTGCTTTTGTGGTTTTCCTTTCTAAACCATTAAATCAAAATGGTCAAGTTTATATTGATTGGGTGGGGGATGCTTCATACCCTAAGTAACCAGTTTGTTATAGATTGCCACTCACACATTGATAAAAAAGAGAGAGGATGTGGGTCACCGATAAAGGCAACAAAATGGAAACATAGATTTGCATACAATTAGCATATGCCACTGTATATTTATGGATGCACGTCTAGAAATAATTACTAACATTTAAATAGAGTACTTTGCTCCACCAAAGGCTGGGAGCAGACTGAGAGGCATTTTAAGCCTCTTTCTCCAGACTACCTCCTCTAGGTTCCACCCTCCTAAAGGGTCAACACTGTGGCCTGAAGATGGGCATTCCTTCTACATTCCGTAGCCTCTCTCCTGGTGTGCTGGACCAGATGTGTGTGGTGAGAGGCACCTGGCTCCTCAGGAGAAGAGGAAGGTGTCCATGAGGGCCAGGGGTGTGGCCCTGCAGGCTCTGACAGTCTGGAAGGTTGCTCTGTGGGCTCCTGTTTGACAGCCTCAAGCACAGTGATCCTCTTATCTCCTGCAGTCAGGTCAGAGCCATGAACCTGACCTGGTGCCTTGCTTAGTATATCTGCAGTTTATGACTCTTGTGTCTGGATTATTGCTATTATTACATGAGCACTGTTCCATAGCATTTGATATTTTCATTTACATACATTCATTTGAAATAAGATGGGTTTATGAAGCAATTCTATATCCTCCCACCACGCTGACGAAGAATTCTACAAAACAGTAGTCAATATCCAATGTTCAGTGTTGGACATCATATTTGCTGAATACACAAAGCTTTACAGCTTGTCTTTCATCGTACAAAGTCTGGTACTTCACTTCATTTAAAGATTTTCAGAGACTTTGAGACTAAAGATTTCATTTTGTACTTGTTATGGTTTGAAGGAATTCTATAAAGATTGTCTATTGCGTATGTACATGATCATTGTATTGCCTAGACATTGCTGATTGATTATTGCTAAGCCAGAGGTGATGACAGACTGGTTAGGTGGCGACTGGAGAAGGGGTCTTTTCAGTGGTGCCCCCCTGTTTATGGAACACTCTTTCTATTCATGACGCACATTTGTGGGACACCAATGTTGACGTTCTTTAGATGTCAGGTGAAGATCTCTCTTTTTTTTCCTGAGGTGGCTTTTAATTGAGCCTTTCTGTGCATTAAGTTCTTCAGCTGAAACCATTATATCATGAGTTGGTGAAGTATGTTATTTAAGTACTAGACACAGTGTGTCTTCCATGGTAGCACCCCAAGTTTGTGATACCACTCCAATCTTCTTGGTGCTAACTTAAGACATCTTTATTTACTTTGACACTTTAATTACTGTTTATGGTTTCCATTCTGCTTAACAGTTTTGTATCTGTGTTGTCCCTCAGTGTTATCATTGTTCAAAGGATATTATCTTGTATATTTATACACAACTTGAAATATATGCATTTTATAAGTTGATTTAAAAACGAATAAACAAATACATTAATTACAAATATTTTGTTATTTTTATCCCTTTTTTCTTTGATTTGATTGCTTTAATTGTTTTACTGTTCCAATTAGGTTTTTTGGTGTAAGATGTTTTGGATTGATTTAATCTTTTCTTTTTTAAATATTCTTCTTTAAGTATACAAAAGTGGCACAAATGTTTTATTGCTCAATCATTGAGCCAATCAACAGACCACATAAGTTACAGGGTTATGTAACCTCTCTAATAGTTAAGAAAAGGTGGTTACATTGATTTGGAGAAGATTTTAATTTGTATCATTGCTCTTAATACAAATTTAGCATTACAGCAATGTTCTTATTTGTATCCAAGAAAAGAAGGTAATAATTGTATCTAGATTATATTCCAGGATACAAAATGAACTCTGGCATTCTTGATTAAATTTACAACATAATAAGAGATGGCTAACTGTTTCAATTTCTTCTAAACCACAGAATCATAACCAGAGTAGGGCATCCCCCGAAATCCAAAATATTTGAAAGGACCACATTTAAAAGTGCAATAGGGAATGCCTTTATGCCTATTGGAATACTTAAATTCCGCAGGCCTGAGAGTTAGCAGAAGTTGGACAAATGTTGCATGACAAAGGTAAGGAACGTTGTTACTTTCATTCAACAGTTTGAAAATGGCTGGGCAAGTGGTGATGCTGTCATATTTAGTTTCAGTAGTTTGCTAAATTGTTTTGCTATCAAGAAGAAGCATGTCGTTACTTGTTACAATAAACCTGAATTGCTGAACTGTTTAGTTTATACTGGTATTGCTGGTGATGTTTGGAAGAAGCCTTCAAAAATTCAAATCTGGTAATTCTCTGCCAAAATACTGTGCCATTAAGCCTAACAAACGAGCATTCAAATAGATGCTGATAGGCTTGAGAACTTATTCAGTATCAAACATATATGCATGTTTTCCATGAAGTCAATGCCTATTGATCCTCTTCGGAATACTGAAAGCAGCACATATGCTTTCTGGCATTCATAAGCCAATTCTTTTTTTTCTTTTTTTTTTAAATGTTGTAGAGGGGGGGTAATAAAAGCAGAATTGGCACATTGAGGAGGCCTTCCTAACCATTAGATCTGGAGGTGAAGGTTGAGTTCCTGCACCAGCCAGACCTTCTGCCATCCCGGCCAATAAATAATTACAAGCAAATCACATCTTTTTTGCTCTATGCTGATTGATGCTGGAATTGCTTTTGAAAGTTCTCATAAGTTCCTGTTATAGATTAAGTGCCGGTGTAGGAAAAATAACTGCGCCCAACTGAAATGGGTGAATGTAATCAGGTTTAATGGACTCGAGAGCTTGTTGGGAATTAAATAACTATTGATTGGTTGGAAAGTTGCTGTCATTACAAAATGCCACTCTGGACGAATTATCCAAGCAGCAGATAGATTACACGTTTGGGCCCTTTGAATACTGAGATGCCTTTCTGTGTGTGTGTGTGTGTGTGTGTGTGTGTGTGTGTGTGTGTTCATATAGGGACAGAATGAGATTATTCCATTGGAATGCAAGGGTTATCATGAAATGCAATAAAGCATATGAAGAAAGAGTTCAGTGCCGTTACAGATAAGAGGGAGTAGTGACTGTGAGTTTGTAAACCTATGGGTTTAGCCTCAGTCAGAGTAGACCCATTGCACTCGAGAATTATCAAAGGGGAGAAAAAAAATTAGGTCAAAGTTCTCTTTGGGAGAGGTGCAGAGGTTGGAGTGAAGTCTGGTTTTGTAGTTTTTATTTATTTTTATTATTTGTATTGTATTTTAGTGACCCACTTAGTTACTCTTGTGGTTAAACAGCATAAAGGTTTTTTTAAAATAAAATAAAATAAATGAGTAAATAAATAAACACTCATACCCTCTCTTTCATGGTGGCTGTGTGGGAAAGGGAGGTGGAATGCTGATAGGGTTTCCTTTTGTTGAGGTTCCAGGACAGAGTTTGGTACAGTAAGAAAAAGAATCTGTAGAATAGAGAGCCAGCCCTCCTCCAGCATTTATTACAAAGCTCCCACTCCATCCCATTTTGTATCTAGCCAGAACTGAACCTCTGCCTATGTTAGACAGAAGCTGGTTAGCACATGGTTTTGATGAGAAGAGAGAAGCTTGTGTAGACAGTAGACAGACCATCTCCATGAAGATTATTCATCATTATTAGTTGGTATTGCAAAATGTGGTGAAGTGTGAATCCCAAAGGATAACCACATTCTCATCCACATCTTAGTCCTGAAGGTGTAGCTCAGGTAAGCTAATGTTGAATCCACAAATAATAAGTCCCTCGAGCATCCATATTAAAGAGGTCATCTTCCCAAAGACTTGCTAAGAGTATTCTCTTCAGGTTGGCATCTATGCACATATCAAAACATTTTTGAACGCAAAATGGATTCCTCCACATAATTGAATGCCCTTCTTCTGGACACTTGCTAAAGTTGTCTTTCTTTCTGAGTAACAGAAAAAAATTGCATGTGGAAAGCAAGTATGTAAAGGACATAAGCTGTTGCCCCGTAGCCTCCCTGTCAGTTTAGTCTTCTAGGTGCAAGGAATTGTTTGTCTGTCTGTTTGTTTGTTTGTTTGTTTGTTTGTTTGTTGTTTAAAGGGGGACGTTTGACACTTGATGTAGTTTCTGAAGAAAGTTTCCAGAAGAGCTATGTCACATAGCTTTTTCTGAACTTTGACTCTTATAAGTGATAATCATCAAAGGCATGTAGAGTTTTTGATAATGAGACGTGAACATGCATTTTATATCCATCTTTTCTCCCCTTGTATTATTCCACTTTTAGCCTGTTAGCATAGTAAGGTTATTTTTTTTAAAAAACGCAAGTTTGCTGTAAATTTTTCATGATTAATGTTCTGTGAAGGGAATTGTTAAGTACTGGCAGTAGATCTTTGGGGCCTTTCTAATGCTTCTAGTGCTGTTTACAATTTATGTATTGGATTGCATCCCAACTTGATGAGTCTATAGTTGTACAGCTGAGTCGTTTATTTATTTATATTGTCTGAGCAGTTGGTAACTGAGAGAGAGAGAGAGAGAGAGAGAGATTTTGAAGGCATTCTATATTATCTACACCACATAATTCTACAAGTTTAATAATCATGCTGTGTTGAAACATGAGCATTTTACTTTGATGTAACAATGCATATACAGGGCAGCATGCATGGGGCTGTCACAGGAGACCCAGAGCTCAGTGGGGAAGGGTCGTAGCTCAGTGGTAGATCATCTGCTTTGCATGTAGACGGTCCCAGATTCAATCCACAGCATGTCCACATAGGGTTAGGGAAGACTTCCAGTCTCAGACCCTGGAGTGCCACTGTCAGATGTTGCTGAACCACATCCCCCATCATCCTTTATCATTGACCATGCTGACTAGGACTGATGGGAGTTGAAGTCTGACAGCTTCTGGAGGTCTACAGGTTCCCCATCTTTGGTGTAGACAATAAGGAGCCATAATGGTTTCTCTCGGTATAAGGCAGTTTCCTCTGTTTCTACTTTGGTATAGCCATGGGGCCTTGCATCATTCCCCACCCTAAGGGCAGGCAGAACACAATTATCCCTCCTAGTGCAGGAAATTCCCTTGGTCTCCCTGATCTGGTGGGGGTGCTCAGAATGTGTTTTAGCAGCCCTCTGCATTTCTTACAGAATTACACTCCCCAGGGACCCCCCGGGGGAGAGGGACTGCCTATTAAACCAGTTTAAGTCTGCAGCACATCTATGTTCCAACTGATGATAATTTGATAGTGTTACTTGAACTCAGTGGGGCATCCAATTATCCTATAATCCACGCGATGCTTTGCAGCAGCAGTGGGAAAGTGAAATATACGTTTTTTTTTCCTTCTCCCCTGTCTACTGCCAGTCTCTGTATGGGATTCCTTTCCCTGCTTTATGGGTATGTATATGTGTGTGCGCAGGTGCGTGCACACACACACACGTTTGTTTGTTTGTTTGTTTGTTTGTTTGTTTGCTAGCTCTGACAGAAAGCCAAGCACTGCCTCTCCCTTGAGCATGCTGCGTTTGTAGGAGAAGACGGCACGGGGGGGGGGGGACAACCGAAGAAGAATGAGGGAACAGTGATGCCCGCAATGATAACATTGTCTGTATTGGTTTGTTTACAGCAATGCCTGTTTGCAGTTATCACTAGTTAAACTTCCTGGAAATAGTAGTTTCAGGGTATCTCTCTCTCCCTTCCCTGCCTCTCCCCCTTTAGAACATGGATCAAGCCCTGCAAGCAACAGACATTCTCTGTCAAACTTGTCATTCGGTGGGATGCCGGAGACAGCTTGAGAGCTGTGTCATCTGTCATTGGTTACACCGTGGCAGCGGTTACGCTACTCTTTTGTATTTTGTCAATTCTTCTCTGTTTGCAGCAGCAAGGAGGAGAGCTAGTTAGCTGCCTACTGAGTATAGTTTCCCCAGCTATAATGAGCCAGTGCAGGTGACCAAAGGAGCACTGCAGGCTGCTTCATTGGGTGATTTTTACAGAACTGTGCCCAAATTTCTCAGAATATGTTTTCCTGAGAAAATCCCCGAATGCTTTCTTTTGCTCCTTCCTCACTCCTGCCATGCCCCAGAATATGACGATCAGTTTGCATACATTTCTTCAGACTTTCTGCACCTTGTGTGCATGAGTGTTGACCCCTCCAGACAGCCTTTCTGTTGTATATTTATAACAATTTGTGCTCAGGATGTTGCTGGGCCAGTTATACACAATCTCACTTTTAATAGTTTGCACCTGCAAAGGTTTTGGACTGGGCGTGCTGATTCATTTCAACAATCAGTGCATGCTTTTTGGTCAATCCTTTGTCGGATGGCAAAGTGTTGTGGGTGCAAACTTGTTTGCTTGTTTATAAAAACCATCATTAATCAATCTGGGTCAGCATTCTCTACACTGACTGGTAGCAGCTCTCCAGAGTTTCAGACAGCAATCTCCATTGGGTGTACCTGGGACCTTTTGCATTCAAAGCAGGTGTTCTACCACTGATCTATGAAATATAGGAAGGATCATAGGATCACTGTAACATTGAGTTACTGTCTTCCTCAGCTTGAATTTTTTCCACATCCCTCTTTCCCACTGTTAATTGATCTCCGGTTCCAGGGTATGGTGTTCTTAGCAAAGCAGCCGTCTGTCTCCAGTGTGTGTAAAGGAGGACTGACAATGGGAATTAACATCCTGGCACATTCCTTTGTGATACCAGCCAAATGATCTCACAAGAGACCACTGCTGACTCCATCTGGGAGTGTTGTAGGACAGGGAAAGCTGTCAAGGATATACCATATATGGTTCCTTACTGCAGTATCTTAGGAGGCTAAATGAGAGTGGAAGGAAGGAAAATGTGGGAATGGAAGAAAGGAAGATGAAGGATTAAAAGGAAATAGGGGATGGGAGGCAGGCAGGGAGGGAGGGAGGGGGAGAAGGTGCATCTAATGTTCATTTATGTATTTGTTTTTAATATACCTGTTATCCTGCTCTCCAGATGACAAGAGTCTCAAAGTGGTTTAGACTGCAGATGTGAACCCTGAAATCCTATGGTCCCTGGGACCATAGGAAACACCAGATAATCCAATGGGGTATGGGAAACATTTCCAGGGCTAGGGATCATTGGGAAAGGAATTGAAAAGCTGCCAGTATCATAATGACATTATACAAATTTATAGAGCAACCATATTTGGAATACTGCATACATCTTACCTGAAAACGGATATTACAGAGTTGGAAAAGGTTCAGAAAAGGCAACCAGAATGATTAAGGAGATGGAGTGACTCCCTTATGAGGAAAGGTTGGAGCATTTGGGACTTTTTAGTTTAGAGAAAATACGAGAAAGGGGGTAACATGATAGAAGTTTATAAGATTATACCATAGCATGGAGAAGGTGGACAGAGAAAAAAGTTTTCTTCCTCTCTCATAATGCCAGAACTTGTGGACATCCAATTAACATGAATATTAGAGGATTCAGGACACATAGAAAGTCCTTGTTCGTGCAGTGCATAGTTAAACTATGGAGCTCACTTCCACAGTTGGCAGTGATGGCCAGCAACTTGGATGACTTCAAAAGAGGATAGGACAAATTCATGGAGGAAAAAGGTTATCCGTGGCTACTCACCGTGATGGCAGTTCTGCGCCTGCACAGCTGGAGGCAGGAATGCTTCTGAATACCAGCTGCTGGAAACCACAGGAGCAGGGGTGCACGTGTGCTCGGGTCATGCTTGTGGGCTTTCCAGAAGAGGCATCTGGTTGTTCACTGTGAGAACAGGATGGTGGACTAGGTGGGCCACTGGCCTGATCCAACAGGCTCTTCACATGTTTAGGGTTCTGGGTGGAGAGAGTGGGCAATCCAGCATTGGATGCCTTCTCCCCACTACCAAGGATACATTTGCAGCCCTTCCTCTACTGACATTGGAAAAGGGGCCATGTCATTGAAGGCATTGCTGTCCCAGTCCCCCTGCCACCCAGAGGAGCTGGCATGGTGAGTTCTCTCCCACTTGGAACAATGGGAAGGAAATGGTTACTGAGGGAAGGAAGGGGCACCTTGCGTCTGGAAGGGTTCTGGATGAAGCAAAGAAACTGCCTTCAGCTTCATCCCCACTGGCCTTTAGGATTATATATTGAAAAAGTGTAATGGCACACTAAAAGCAGGAGTAACAGGAAACTGTGCATTGTGGAGTGGCATTAAAAACAAAGAAAATTGACCGCTGTGCAGAAATGATGGTGCGGATCTGATTGCACTGAAAAAGGCTATTGCCTCCGGAACTTGCAGGGAAAGAGGGGAGAGTGCCAGGACAAGGCACACACACACACACACACACACACACACACACACACCAGAAAGCCTCACGAGAGACAGTGGGTTGACGGGGGGACCAGCGGAGGTGCAATTCTCCTGCCACCCCCCAAAAAAAAAACACTGCCAAAAGGCGAGGGGAGAAGCGGTTGAGAGTGCCCATGGTGGCAGCGCGAAACTGCAATCTGAAGCCAAAAGCCAAAAGCCGTTCTAGAACCCAATAGAGCCACTTAGTCAGGATCCACTTAGTCCACAGTTTTGATTTTGTATAATTGTGATTTAAAAAAATAAATAAATGATGGGAGCAGGAATCTGGAAACCTTGTCAGATGGTAAGTCCAATTACAGCTATGCAGTTGTAATCCAGCTATGCACTCAGTTAGTGAAAGCAGCTTTAAATAGAGTAGGGGTATATCTCTAGCCTCTCTAGGAAAGGCCTTCACAGTGAAAAGTCCCTCACCCAGTTATGTTAGCATTGGCTTCCATAGGTTTGGCCAGACTTCAATGTCTGTAGCGTAGTTCTTAGAATCTGACAATGATAGCAATCTGGCCCCTTGGGGAGATCCCAGTAGAATGTTTTCTGGGTGTTTCTCATGCTTTGTGCCCCCAGGGAACGTTGGGTCAAAAGACACTGAAGTTGAATCCTATGCCCACTCTGTCTTTCCCTTGGTGCTTGCAACATTCTTATTTTTGAATTCCCAAACTTCAGATGAAGACTGGTTGACAGCAGCCATGGGACCTCAAGGAGCCAAGGAAGTAGCCATGATTTTGACCTGGGATGGGATATGAGAATTCTCTCTGGATTCCAGTCAATTGGTGGTGGTGTTAGATGGCGACAACATTGATCCTGGATGTGTTTGACATGCCCTCTTTGTGAATTTCCCAGAGGATCGTGAGTGATTTCTGTCAGTAGAAGGGATGCTGCACTAGATAGACCATCAGTCTGAAGTTCCAACCAGGGTTTGCGTGAATTTCCTCTGGGAATGCTTTTCGTCACACTAAAAGCTCTCTACTGCTCAGACTTTCCCCCCTTTTAAGATGAGTAACCCTACTCTACAAACACATTGCAAGGATGGTTCACAATAACATATTAGGAACTTCCAGAAATTAACCTAGGTTTTTTGCCTGAGAGAGAAACCTCCAAACTGAGTTCCTAATTTTACCTGAAGCAAAATATGATTAAAGAGTGCAGACATTAACAACAACAACAACAACAACAACAACAACAACAACAACAACAACAACATTTAAAAATTCGATTAGTCTTATGGGATTTTGGGGGGCTTTCTCAGGTGCTTCTCCAGGAGAGGGAACCGTACATTTGCTATGACTTGCACTTCGGGTGAAATTTCTGAGAAGGCTGCATATCCAACTATTCTGCCACAGTCTTGTTAGTTCCACAGTTCTCTTGGAAAGTAGGTGAGTTCCCACAGTACCTCAGGATTAATTGGCTGGTTAGTGCAGAAGGTGCCTTTCTACTCCTTGCTGGTACAAGACTCTTTCCAAAGGTGCAGCTCTCTGAAGGAAAAAAAAATCGCATGTAAATATATGTGCCTGACATAAAGAAACCTGTTGAAAGGTTAGCCCTTTAGCACCCCCTAAAACAATCTAGGTAGCTGTATTCATTATTCATTTTTAAATATTTCTATGCTGTTTTTTCTTTATAAAGAGAAATACCACCATAATAAAACATTAAAATATTCAAATGAAGGAAAACACACTCAATGGCTCCATAAAAATGTTAAATGGGTAGCATTGGAGATAAGAGTTGTGCTCTGCAGAACCCCAAAGCATAAACACTGGGGAGTAGGGAGGAAGAGGATTTCTGCTGTGCTTCTCTCTGTAGATCCTGGAGGTAAGAGTGGAAGCACCACAAAACAGTGCCTCCATTACCCATCTCATAGTCACATATCTCTATAAAGATAATCCATTAGGGTGACCAAGGACAAGGGTTAGAATGTGTTAATGTAACTGGCATCTTCCAAGAATGTTTGTAGTGCACCACCACCCCATAATCACCTCCCCATTGGGTTCAAGGTGGACTTCCTTACAAGTGACTTTAATGCCTCTTTAAGGGCATTAAATTTGCCATGAGGGATTGAGAGGACAGATAGCTGGATGCTTCTGAGTAGACATGAATAAGATGGCACTCACCCATTGCTATGCTTGGAACATGACCCTGAAGATGCAAATGGAACCACTGTGATGCAGTTCCTCTGATACCCACCCCCAAGGGGTTTGTCCACACTTCTCCTTGTCCCACCACTTTTCCCCAGGAAAACCCGCTGCTGTTTACTGCTCAGTTGGAACAAATGTTGATCTGTTTTTCTATGGATTGAAGATTGTTCTCGTTCAGTGGTAAACAGTGAATTTTCCTAGGGAAAGTGGTGGGACAAACACACACAAAAAACCTCCTGGCCCAGTGCCTAGAAAACACGCTACAAGCAGAAAACCTGTTGGATCCATGCTTTCTAGCCATAGAACAAGTGGCAGTGTGGATGAGTCCTATGTTGGTATAGAAGAATACCATGGTTGATGGGATCCAAGACCACTGGGACATCAAGCAGAAATAACAGGGTCACACTCCCCCTGTCTCTCTCATGATAAAGGCTGGTTCTACTTGTCTCAGGTCCAAATATTTATTTTTTAAAAGTTACATTAATACAGGATTTCTTCATTTCACTCCCCAATTATTTGCCAGTCTTGGCCTCATTTATCTAATTATACAGAGACGGGTAACCTGTGTCCCTCCAGTTGTTGGACTCCAATTCCCAGCATCCAACATGTTAAACATGATGGGAGTTGTAGTCCAACAAATCTGGAAGGACAGATATTCCTTACCCTTCTATATGTGCTTCTGGCTGCTGTCTGGTTCTCCCTTTTTCCAGTGAGTGTGTGTGTGTGTGTGTGTGTGTGTGTGTGTGTGTGTGTGTGTGTAAAACATCGGAAGCTCCCATGTGCTGAATCAGACTCTTGATCCATCTCACTCAGTATTGTCTACACAACTGGCAGTGACTCTCCAGGGTTTCAGGCAGGGCATAATCCCAGGCCTACCTGGAGACTGAAGCAGGGAAATTACATGCAAATTGAAATATCTGCCATTGAGTTGCAGTCCCTACCTTTGGGAACATAAGAACCTGCCTTCAACCAAGTCAAGCCATTGTTCCATCCAGCTCAATATTGCCTACACAAACTGGCAGAAGATCTCCAGAATGTCAGGCAGGAGACTCTCCCAGCCCTGCTGGGAGATGCCAGGGATCAAACCTGCAACCTTTCATTGAGGTGCAAGCCTTCCACTTGGGCCTTGGCCATGGGAACTAAACCCCATGCCCTCCACCCTGCTGGCTCTCTAAGCTTTTCTAGGGCCCATCATTGCAGCAGTAAACATTATTAAATAATAAGGTATATAAGCAGCCCTGATGACCCATAGGTGAATTCTGTCTGCAATGACAGGTGATTAATGTGCTTGTCCTTTTTGACAAAAGTTCCTGTTTAAATAACAACAATAACCATGGACTAGAAAGCAGGTGGCACTCCTCCTGCCCTGGCAGCCGTAAACCCTTTTAAAACACACAAACACTCTTCTGTGTATGCATGTGTATTTGTTAAGTTTGGCTTTGCTTTGGGATTATGTGGTCCTTCGTTTGCAGATGGGCTATAACTCCATTTTGTCTGGGGCATAAAAGGTTGTGCCAGTACAAATAAAAGAAAATAAACAGCCACACAACAAGGCAACAGAGAAAAAAGCATTGTGTTTGGTTGTCTGGACACCCTGCCTTTTCCCCTCAAAGCTAACAAAGGCAGATCAGTCCATCAGGTAATTGAACACTTCATGTCTATAGGAGGGAAAAAAAGCATTCCCTGCGCAGATTATTCTTTATAAAACCATAGAGTTGGAGGAGGGTCCTTGTAAGGCCACATAGTCCACCTGGAGGAAACTTGTTGACCATCCCAGTTGCAGACCAATGGCTATCCTCTGCTGGAAGCAAAATACAGTGGTACCTCGGGTTACAGACACTTCAGGTTACAGACACTTCAGGTTACAGACTCTGCTAACCCAGAAATAGTACCTCGGGTTAAGAACTTTGCTTCAGGATGAGAACAGAAATCGCTTGGCGGCGACAGGAGGCCCCATTAGCTAAAGTGGTGCCTCAGGTTAAGAACAGTTTCAGGTTAAGAATGGACCTCTAGAACAAATTAAGTTCTTAACCCAAGGTACCACTGTACTAGACTTGAGGAACCCTGTGTGTGATCCAATGTGCTTCTCCTTGTCTTCCTATGTTCTTATTATGATATTGCTTAGGCCTCTCTCTCTCTCTCTCTCTCTGCCTGTGACAGTTGATAACAATCCTCCATGTCCTTTGGTAAATGTGGAGATGGAATAGGAGAAGATCCTTCCCTGGGTAATATCCTCATGAAATCTCCCTCTCTCGTGTAACTGAAGCTGGGTCATGTATTTTCACTGTACGAGAGATGTCACAATAGATTTGATCTATACAGTACAGATTTTTTTAGTCAGCCCTATACATTATAGATTTGAAACTCCTCACGTAATATATTCTTGGGAGATCTCGGCGGTGGGGCGGGGGGAGAGGAGCATGCATATTTATATGCTCAGAATATACGGCATGCTTGCAGCAACATGACGGACTGCTTTTTAAGGTTTGTAAGGGGATTATGAGTTATTTTGTATTTCTTTGCAACCATAAACATCTTGGCAAGATATAAATGTCAGCAGGAACCAGAAAAACAGATGAAACACTCCAAAGGGTAATAAATACTTGATACTTGAAAGGCTAGAGGAATTTCTCAGCAAGGCTGGGTTTTGTGGTGCTCCTGATATTAGAGATGAGTGTTGGCTATTGCAGGGTTTGTTCCTTTACCAATGTTTTGGATAACTCCTCACCTTTTGGCATTTTACAAATACATATTTCGTGGTGTAGAGGGGAGGAGTTCACACAAGCAGTTGCATTGCATTGTTCTTCTCAATCTGCCTTTGCTTGCTCTGAGTTTTGTCACCCCCAAAGCTAAACATGGCATTGTGATATCATATGTACATTGCATGATTCCTGATTTGCAGGAGGGGCGATTGCCCATTCAGAAAGGAACCGAAGCCAGGGGACGGGGATGGTGTGGCATAGAATTGAGAGGGGGTGGCAGGAAAATAGTAATAAAATTAATTATAATTTATTTATTATTATCTATTATAGCCCTCATTTTCTACAAGAAACTCAAGACAACACCTATTGGCCAAAATATTGGGAATTGATTGAAAGAGTTGGAGATAATTGGAAGCTCCAAAGCCAGGACAAACTAAAAAATAAGGTGCGAGATTGGTTACATTACGCTCAAATGCAAGAGGTATTTAAAGTGGATAAAAAAGTGGGTTTCCAGTTGGAGAAATCGAAACTGGAGACAGAGTTACTAGAACCAAAGACTAAGGTACTTTCGAGGATGTATGACTTGCTGCTTAAATGGAACACACAGGATGAGACAGTTAAATCTGCTATGATAAAATGGGCACAGGATGTAGGACACAACATTATGTCTGAGGACTGGGAAAGGTTATGGAACACCGGTATGAAATTCACGGCATGTAGTGCCTTGAAAGAGAACATTATGAAAATGGTATACCGGTGGTACATGACCCCAGTCAAGTTGGCTAAAATATATCATCTTTCTGATAATAAGTGTTGGAAATGCAAGGAGGCAGAAGGGACATTCTTTCACCTCTGGTGGACCTGCCCGAGAGTAAAGGCCTTTTGGGAAATGATACATAATGAGCTGAAAAAGGTATTTAGATATACCTTTTCTAAGAAACCAGAGGCCTTTCTTCTGGGCATGGTGGACCGGAAGGTGCCAAAGAAGGATAGAACCTTGTTTATGTATGCAACTACAGCAGCTAGGATTCTTATCGCAAAGTTCTGGAAGACACCAGATTTACCCACACTGGAGGACTGGCAGACGCAGCTGATGGACTACATGGAGTTGGCAGAAATGACTGGCAGAATTCGAGATCTGAGCGAAGAAACAATGGAGGAGGACTGGAAAAAATTTAAGGACTATTTGCAAAAATATTATAAGTTGTTTGAATGTTAAGATTGTGTACGATTAAGAAACGTTATGCTTCTGCAATTTAGTTAAGTAAATGATAAAGTAAGTATTGATGGAAAAAAAAACGAAACAAATTAGAAACAAAATATTATGTTTATTAAGAGTGTTAAAACTAAATTACAAATTTTCAAAATTTGGTAACATAATAAACTTAAAGGTATAATAAGATGGGAAACAAGATAACAAATTGCTGAACTGGTTAGAACAATGAATGCAATGCCGAGAGGATGCGAGGAGGTCCAAAAGCGAATTGTCGAAGGACATTATGAAAATTTCTTAACTTTTTCTTCTTTTTCTTTTCTTTTCTTTATATATAAAAAATGTTTCTTGCATGTTGTTATGTAAACAAATCTGTTAACCTATGGAAAGAAACGCAATAAAAAATTTTTATATAAAAAAAAAAAGACAACACATATCTTCCCCCACTCTACACAACAACTCTGGGAAGTAGGTTAGGCTGAGATATAGTGACTGTCCAAAGGTCAGCCTATGGGCTTCATGGCTGTCTGGGTATTTGAACCCCAGTCTCCCAGGTCTTAGTCCAACTCTAACCTATACCACACCGACTCTCTATACCGGGGACAGAGTTCAGGCTTGTCAGAATTACTTCTATTTTACTACAACTCTAACAGAACCAGATGTGGTATACAGTGGTATCTCGAGTTAAGTACTTAATTCGTTCCAGAGGTCCATACTTAACCTGAAACTGTTCTTAACCTGAAGCACCACTTTAGCTAATGGGGGCTCCTGCTGCTGCCGCGCTGCCGGATTCTGTTCTCATCCTGAATCAAAGTTCTTAACCTGAAGCACTATTTCTGGGTTAGCAGAGTATGTAACCTGAAGTGTATGTAACCCGAGGTACCACTGTATATACAGTTTAGAGTGAATGGATTCTATGAGCTAGGAATTTGTCCTCATGGCCAGAATTGATCAGACATCACAGTCCTTTCATGCTAAGGTCCCTTTCTGTTTGCTACAAGCTTTCTTAGTCGCTGCAGCTAAATTTAGATGATGGGAGGCACCTTTCTGCTGCAATCTGTAAACATTTGAGAGCTAGACATCTTTGTCAATCTGTTGTGAATAACCAAGAGATCCGCCAGGAAATCTTGATCTACTTTCGGCCTAAATATTTGTTTATATTTTATTTGTCAGGAAAATATACTGCAATGTCACAAAAATGAAAACTGTTTGCAACATAAAAACACATGAAGACTTAAAATTAAAACCAGTAATTTATTTACTTATTTCAGGAAAACCTCAAAGCAGCTTACAAAGAAAAATACGCATTTTTTTTTCATAATTGTCTACATAAGCCCAGAGCGATCTTTCCAGCATCTAGAAAGCTTGACCAGATGGACCTTTGGTCTGTGCCTGAAATGAGTTATCATATGTTCTCACTAACTATAAACATGGCAGGTGCCTTTGCATCCTAAGTTTTATACTATGTTATGCTTTCATTGAAACACTTTTTATTTATTTAATAAACCTAGATGTTCTTAAATCATTGTTCTTTTTTACTCACTGAAACCATGCTGAAGAGCCTCATTCAATAGTCACAAACCTGTCAAATTCCACTTCACCATAATCTAAATATGCACAGGCCTTTCTAGAACAAATTAATGGTGTCTCATATCAGTGCACACATTGAGCTGTTCCCCCTTTTATTTTTAATGCAAGTTTTTTTAGTGATCTTCACCACCTCTTTCTTGATAAATGTGGATCTTTGTGTCAGCCTTCCAGTCAACAGAAGCTTTAAGGTCCTTTTGAGAAACAACAAAGTGGCCATTTGTATTTATGAAAGCATAATAAGATCCCTGCTGGATGAGGTCCAAAAGCTACCTAGTCCAGTGTCCTCATCAATGGCCATTAGCCATGATGGCTGTATTCTGCCTCCATTGTCAGAGGCATTACAGCTCTGAAGAGCAGTTGCTGGGAAACGCAGGTGGGCAGGGTGCTCTTATACTCATACCCAGCTTGCAGGCTTCCCTTGCAGCATCTGGTCAGCCACTGTGAGAACTGGATGCTGAGCTAGATGGGCCATTTCTTTAACTCATCGGGCTCTTTTTATGTTCTTATGATCTCACAGAACCAACCAGATACCCATTAGAAGCCAGCATGTGGAACCTGAATATAACAGCATTCTCCTCTCCTGCAGTTTCCAGTACAGTGGTACCTCGGGTTAAGTACTTAATTTGTTCCAGAGGTCCGTTCTTAACCTGAAACTGTTCTTAACCTGAAGACCACTTTAGCTAATGGGGCCTCCTGCTGCTGCTGTGCCAACAGAGCATGATTTCTGTTCTCATCCTGAAGCAAAGTTCTTAACCTGAAGCACTATTTCTGGGTTAGTGGAGTCTGTAACCTGAAGCGTATGTAACCCGAGGTACCACTGTAACTGATATTCAAAGGCATATTGCCTCCTGACAGTGGAGGCAGAACATAACCACCCTGGCTAGTTGTCACTGATAGCAGACCCTCCAAATGTCCTGATTTCACAGGGGCAGTTCCAGAATTACAGAAGCTGTCCTGGTTTCTGATTTGATCCCAGACTCTAGTTTGCCCTTTTTGAAGATTGTCCCTATTTTCATCTGATAAATGTTGGAGACATTCCTCCGTGAATCTGTCTCATTGCCTTTAAAGCCTTACTATACACATACTTCTCAAGTATTTTTTTTAAATAGCAAGAACCAGATTGACTTAGCTTCAGGGAACAAAGTAGAGAGCCTTTTTACAGTAGACACTGTAGTATGCCAGTGTAGTGTAATGATCAGACTAGGACCTAAAAGGCTAGCCTCCACCATAGGACACACTGTGTGACCTAGGGCCAGTCTCTGTCTCTCAGCCTGACCAACCTCACAGGGTTGCTGTGAGGTTAACACAAGGAGGTGAAGAAGTCTCTATGCCACCTTGAGCTCCTTGGAAGGAATGTGAGATATAAATGCAATAAGCAAATAAATAAGATCAGAGGTAGTCAACATGGTGCCCTCCAGATGTTTCTGAACCAGAACGCCCATCTGCTCCCAACCATTAAGGCCAGTGGTACAAGATTATGGGAACTGCAGTACAACAACTAGAGGGCACCAGATGGCTGCCTGCCTCTGCAGTCGGCTATTTCCCAGTCCATATCTGTCAGAATCTGCCCATATAACTTTAAGTTCTCAAAATAACAAGCAGCTCTTTCTATATAATATCTGTCTACCACAGGAGGATGTGCTTGGTTGTTTATTATGTCCCCTGATAGGTTGATCTCCATTCTGCTTCATTTTGACAAGCTCTGTATGGTGCTAAACCCTGTTAAGATGGTGCAAAGACCCAATTATACAAACTACAAAGGCATGCAAGAGTAAGCAGGGGGTGAGACCCATATAAAAGGATTAGAGACAGGGGGAGAAAATACAATCATTTAACTGAAGCTGCATTGGGTACATAAGGCAAGCAAACATGAAAGTCAAAAGAATCTAAAGAAGAAAGCTTGGTAACAATTCTGTAAATGGTGTGTAGGGGGGGAGCAGGGAGTTAAACATGTTTGTGTAGCATGTTTTATTTACACAAAACAAAACAACAAAATTCCTTTCTCTCTGGTTGGAAATACAACCGCATATAAATATATGGTATAATAAAGGGAATATTTAAATTGTGGGTTTTGTACATGGTGTGGTAAGTGGAATACTATAATTGCTTAATTTACTTTTGTTTGGAATCCTGAACTGCCTGGAATAATGTGATGTGTAAGTACCACTCTTCCAGTGGAGAGGAAGTTCCTTCTTCTGCCACCCTGGTGCACCAGGAAATCTTAGAAATCTTTTCTGATACAGTGGTACCTTGGGTTACATACGCTTCAGGTTACATACACTTCAGGTTACACACTCCGCTAACCCAGAAATAGTGGTTCAGGTTAAGAACTTTGCTTCAGGATGAGAACAGAAATCGGGCTCCGGCGGCGTGGCAGCAGCAGGAGGCCCCATTAGCTAAAGTGGTGCTTCAGGTTAAGAACAGTTTCAGGTTAAGAACGGACCTCCAGAATGAATTAAGTACTTAACCCGAGGTACCACTGTATATGTGAAGCACATGTGTAGATTATTTATTTATTTATTTATTTAGATTACTAGGTTGGATTACTGCAAAGTGTTATATGTGGGGCTGCCTCTGAACAGAGTTTGGAAATTTTAGCTGGTGCAGAATTCAGCATCCAGGTTGCTTACTGGGGCAATATGGTTTGAGCACACAATGCCAGTCCTGCCCTGAGTGCACTCGCTGCCAGTTAATTTCCAGGCTCAATTCAAAGTGCTGGTTTTGACCTATAAAGCCTTAAATGGCTCAGGACTGCAGTACCTCAAGGACCACCTCTCCCCATATGAACCAACCCAAACCCTGCAATCCTCATCTGAGACCCTTCTTCCCCAAGAGGTCCAGAGTGTAGCAACACGAGAATGGGCCTTTTCTGTGGTGGCTCCCCATCTGTGGAATGCTGTCCCCAGATAGACTCACTTGGCACCTGTTACATAACTTTAGGAGCAAGGCAAGAACATTCCTCTTCTTCCATAACTTTTGCTACTTTAACAAACAATCGCCTTTTAAACTGTGTGAGGGGTTTATTGTTTTTGTTTGTTGCTATGTTATGCAATTTTTGTGTATATTTATATTGTAAAACTGCCCTGTGATCCTCAGATGAAGGGCAGTATAGAGATTTAAAAAGTAATAATAATAATTTATGAATCATTTCCCATGAGGTCTCCCAAAGTGATTTACAATGTATAACATATATAAAAACAGTTTACCGTACATGTCTATCATCTATCTATCTATCATCTATCTATCTATCTATCTATCATCTATCTATCAGCTGTTAAAACAATTGAATCTATCTGTTAAAACAAGCACAGATCAGTTAGGCACAGAGCTGCAAAGGCTAGTGCATGTGTCTCTTCTGTGGCCAGGAGAAGACCATTTATCTGATAAAGTCCTTTCTTTTGATCACCTGTTTCTGATTCAGTGCCTAAACTGGGATGCAGAGATCTTAAATGTTTAGAGATATGTGAACCATAGTCACCACAGTAGATACTTATTTTAGCTTTCTTTGACGTTCCTTGGGTGCTTATCTGAGCAGCGAGGCATTCAGATTTGGTCAGGTGTGTGTACGGGAGAAAGATTTTCAGACCAAGGGCCACATTTCCTTGATGCCAGCATCCTGGGGGCTGTCTGTTGGTAGCGGGTGAGGTCATGGTGTAAGGTATTCTACCATTGGTGATGACCCTTCCATAGCAAGGGACCCCACACACTGTGTTCCACTGGTGGCAGATATGCTGCTGGCTGGAATGCATGAAAGGGACTTTTTTTGTCACCCTCCCAAATTATGAAACTCCCTACCAAGGACCTCCTCCACTGCCACTGAGATGTAGCCTTTCCATTTCCCAGCCCTCTTGGGAGATGCCAAGGAGAGAACCTGGGACTTTTGGTGTGTGCAGGATATGCTCTGCTATTGAGCTAAATCCCTTAGTTCTTAGTCCTGAGCTAGTATGTTAAATTTTGTGGAGGGGTGTGTGTGTGTGTGTGTGTGTGTGTGTGTGTGTGTGTGTGTGTGTGTGTGTGTGACTGGGTACCTCCTCTGTGGATAGAAGGCTCTATCTCAGGGGTCAGCAAACTTTTTCAGCAGGAGGCCAGTCCACTGTCCCTCAGACCTTGTGGGGGGCCAGACTATATTGGGGGGGGGGGAATGAAAGAATTCCCAAGCCCCACAAATAACCCCGAGATGCATTTTAAATTAAAGGACACATTCTACTCATGTAAAAACACACTGATTCCTGGACCATCTGCGGGCCAGATTTAGAAGGCGATTGGGCCAGATCCGGCCCCCGGGCCTTAGTTTGCTTTCCCATGTTCTACCTTCTTGCTAAAGTAAAGGCATGGTCAATTTCAACAGGGAAGTTTCCTTGCTTTTCCTGGGCCGGGAGGCTGAGCCCAGGGTGCACACAGATATGCACTCTCTAACAGAATCAGATGTCTCAGCATATGAATCAGTTTTAATTGCTAATTTAGGTTCTTCCGAGCAGTGACGGTCAGAAGCTGCAGTCTTGCACAGCCAGCCTCTGTCCCTGCTCTGAGGCTTTTCTCCGTGTAACCACTGCAGTGTTCCTTAAGGCCTTGGAGGGATACAAAGCAAGACAGATGGTATCCCACAGATTTCCCCCTCCAGCTCTTTCATCTTTCATCTAACTATTAATTCATCTGTTTGGATGGATACATTCACGCATGGAACTAAGATGAATAATAATGAGATTTTTAATAACTCCCTGCATTTGCATTCCTAGTAACTCTTTACATGGTTCTAGCTGATTAAAATGAATCATTTACATAATTAACATATGGTTATAGTGTTGGCTTTAATATGCTGATTATCTCACTTCTGTTGTCTAGAGTCAATTGGATTCAAACTGTAACAATTGTTTGAAGTGAGAATAGTTTATTCCTGCGAGGGTTGCTGGATATTTGCCCAAGGGCCTGATTAGAACTAGCACAACTGTCCAAGAACTTCTAAAAGTGTTATGCATAAAAAAGACATGTGTGTGCTAGACTATATCTGATCTCCCTGCGTTCAGCTTTTAAACTCTCTTTCTGCACTGGATTGTGGCTAAAGCCTTTTTAACCACTGGTAGCATTTCTTATTGTTACCAGCATTTTCTCTTCCTGTTTATTTAAGCTGATGGTTGGACAAGAGAAAGGGTTGTTGTTTTTCACACAGCATATGGTTAAAACCGTATGATTCACTCCTACAAGCTGCAATGGCGGCCAACAACTAGTGATGGGGTAGAAATTGTTTTCAGTTCGCATGTGAAAGTGAACTCACCCAATTCACACTTTTGTAAACAATGTGCAAACCGAAACGCAGCCAATCTTTGAAGTTTGCACCTCGCCAAATTTTGCAGTGTAGTTATCCAGCAGAAACGCATATACTGGGGTAAAATGTGCATTACACAATGCATATATTCGTGAAAATAACACACATAAATGCATTTTACATTGGGGGAATCGCTTGCAGAAAATGTGCAATTGTCAAAACTGTCCAAAAAATATGTGCATATTAGGAAAATTCACACTAAGATGATGGTGGATTTTCATGGTGATTTTTTCCCCCAATCTGCAGAAAATGTAGAGAACCGAATTTAAGACTGGAGAAAAATGAGATCTGATGTTTAACAGATTTGTCTATCCCTACTACTGACTTGGATGGCTTTAAAAGAGGACAATATAAATTAATGAAGGACAAGGTTATCAGTGGCTACCAACCACTATGGCTATATTCTGTCTCCAGTGTTAGAGGCAGTGTGATTTGGATAATCAACTGCTAGGCATCACAAGTGGGCTAAGTGCTGTGTGCAGCCAAAGACATGGCTTGGAGAGTGCTCTGAGGGCAATATTTGGCCTACAGGCCTAAGGTTAATAGTCATGATAACTGCCCAAACATAGATTTGAGTTTGGGATGTTCTGAAAATATCAGTTATGAACTCATCCTCATGGATTTATTCTGAGTCTCATCTCACCCATAGCTCTTGATGAGAAGCGAGGTCTCCCCCCCCCCACCTCACCAGTCTTGCTAAAACTATGAATTTTTTTTTGCATATGTTGTACATTTTATATGCATTATTATGCACATTATTATATGTATAATGCTACGTACACAGACACTCCTGGTTTCCCAAAGCAATGAGCACATCAAAAGATCCATGCACCAATGCGTATAACTGTGTAAACATGTTTATGTGTTAATGCTTGTAAAATTATGCTGGAGAAATATAGCACCAAGTGGGGCATGGCTCTTTTATCCATATTAATTTGCATAATGTTGTGCATTATTCTGCATATAATTAATTGGGCTTTTAAAAGAAGAGCAGCACATGGATGTGAATGACGTAGTCTGATGCAAACTGGGCTCCATAAGGTAAGAACCCCCATTTTTTTTGTATAAATCCATTTAAAATGGATGCTTCCTCACCATCTCCAGTCCTTACCACAACAATGGTAATCATGGCTTGCAATATTGTAAAGCTTCAGATTAACCCAGCCACACATACTTACTTGACAGCGTTTTCAAGTTGTAGACAACATCTGTAAGATTTTCCTTTATTTTATTTTGCATTTCAGCCCTTTTTGAACGTAGATTAATATTTGAATGAGATCTCTGTTAATTGCCTTCCTGTTGTCCACAATTAGTCTGCTGTAGACATGATTAATTGAAATGGGCCTTGACATTTATCCAAAAAAGCCTTGAGGTCAAAAAGAGATGGAGAAAAAGGGTTGGCGTGTGTGTCACTGTATGGAATACTAATACATTTTCGTTTCGTTTATTTCACCCCAAATGAGAGTAATGATCTTTCTGCATCAATGACAGATCATTGATTTTGTACAATAAGACTCATACCTTGCATCTTTTGGGGGCACTGTTGAGAGTAGCCCCGCTCTCCTTAATTTTCATATACTGTTCAAGAGCAAAGTATTCTTGAAATGTGGAAATCTTGATGTCAGCTAAGCAGCAAAAGACTATCATCCAGGAAGAGGGACATTCAAAGGTTATGATCACTCTCACTGCAGTAGAAACAATCCTAGAGAAATAGTAACAGGGTCAGATTAAGAACTTTAGAGGCCCTAAGCTCTGAAAAGATTGTGGTGCCCCCCCATGTGTAATTCCAAATACTGAACCATAAAATAAAGTTTTATTGAATCATATGAAACTTACATGTATGCTGAAATGTACATGCAACACATGACAGGATCTGATTTCCTCACATTACTTCAATCTATGTTAGTAGGACACCCCCTGGTTTAATTGGGGATAAGTAATAAAAAGAGAACAGAAAGGGGGGAGAGTGTGTAAGAATGTATTAGGAAATCTAACAAAGTTCTAGTTTCCCTCAAATTACTACTTCAATGGAATTTAAACAAAAACAAAATATCAACTCCCCCCCCCATTCCCCCCACCATTTTGTTTGTGTGTCCCTGCTTTGCTCGTGTCCTAAGCATGTGCTTAGCCTGCCTATTGAGTAATCTAGCATAGGGTAGTAGGATCACCACTGTTTCTTCTTGAAGACTCATGCAAGGCGCATCCCCCAATACAGGTGTCATCAGAGATGGCTGATGCTCATTGCAGCTGGTTGAGCAGAAGTCCGGGAGGCCCAACAGTAGGTGGAGCTGGAGCTAACAGCAGGCAGAGTCAACTAATTCTAGCTTTGTCTTCATTCTCCTCCCTCCTCCCTGCTCTTCCCTGCCTCCCTCCTCCCTGTTGGCATCCCAGAGGCTAAGGAAGAGGAGGAAGCTAATACACAGGGTCACCTTCTGGGCTGGTTTTAAGGAGCTGGTTGAGGGTAAATTGAGGTTGAGTGCCCGCTTCTGTGCGACAGCACTGGTTATGGGCCTGATCACCCACCCACCTCCCTTTCTCCCAGGGTGACCTTCCAGTGGGAGGGGCAGAGTGTCAAGCCCCACTGATAGTGGGTGTCCAATTCGGGCATAAAATGAAATATGGGCATATGTAAGAGGCTTGTTCAATGTAAGAAAGCGTGAGCCAATACAATCAGGAGCTGAATAAGAACAGCAAACAGTCTCTGATGCATTGTGGTTTGGGGAAGATGTATTTGCAGACGGTGGAGGTAGTAGCTTATTGAAGCTCTTATGTTGCCCTGAACATAGCATCAGCCTTATCTGTGCATCTACTATTCTCACCCTATGTTGCTTTGCTGTTGTAGGCAGAATAGGCACCATCTGAAAGTGGGGGTAAGGAGAGCCTGCAATGTTTAACTGATTGAATCCCTCATCCTTTACAAATGCCCCATTCCTAAGACTGCACAGAGGGTTTAACAGTGCTGCTGGCCCATCTTGAACTGGGATTCCTAGCTGCCAGGCTACAACACATTGCATCCTAACAATGACTCAACAGCCATAGCATAACCTGTCTTTTGACGATTTCTGTTTTCAGGGTGTGTGGAGTGAGAGCCCCATATTCCTCCCTCCCTTGTTATCCTTATCCTGAATCATGATTTCTGTGAATATAATGCACACAATACTAGGAAAACTGTTTCCCGATTGCCTCTGTCTGCACACTCAAAGCAAGCCACACAAATCCAGGAGAGCTTGTTTACCAATAAGCCAGTGAAAGGAATTTGCTGGACCAGCAGCTAAGTGTGCAGGAGTCTTGGATTGATGAGCAAGGAGGAGGTGACCTCCATCGGATTGATGTTTCTTGGCAGTTCCAGCTCTCCAGTCAACGTGCCTTGTTATTGGCATTTATAGATGGATGACCTTTGGGCAAACATGCATGGACCAAGTGATCTCCTTTTTTTTTAAAAAAAAAAAAAAAGCTGTTGTTGTAAAGTGGGGTTTGCCAAAGTGCAGGTGGGTGAGAGAGAGACGAGCTACAACGTGTAGCTGTCAGTCAAGTCATGTGATGTATGGATCACACAAAATCAGTTAATTGGTGGTAGTGGGGAATATGTGAGTGCTCCCTTCATTATAAACAAACTTCCTTGTGCACTGAAAGCCACCAGGTCAGGCAACAGGGAGCCTGGGGGTTTAATTTTATGAAAATATCCATGTTGAGTTTATCCACATTGATTTCCCCACCCCCAATTCATATCTCATGCCTTAAACTTGATGATGAGTGAGTCCTTTCCCACATTCTGCCAAAAGTAAAAAGACTTCCCACATATATGCATTATTATATGTGTGATTATACACATCATTATACTATAATATTAATTACATATTATATAAGCATATACTGTAAGCTGTTTGCCATGAAGGAGGCAACAGTGTGATCACTCCTAAAAAAACAACCCACCCTTGACCCAATGGTATTTAACAACCACCACCAGTTGCAATGACCCCCTTTAGGGGAAACATACTGGAGAGGGTCATGGCGAGTCAATTTAGGTTCAGACCCATGTTTGGAACTGAACCTGCCTTGGAGTACCTCTATTGGGAGAGGGATGGGGGAATGTGACCGTGTTGCTCTCAGGGGCGCCGACTTATTAAAAAGTATTGGGGGAGCCCGCGAAAGCTCATGAATAATAAATAAGCTCATGAATATGCAGATAAAGTGGCGCCGCCTCCTCGTGAACGAATAGGGGAGAGCGTGCTGCGCCTATTAATCAGCTCCAAAGGAAATTGGGTGGAGCTTTTGCTCGGGAGGGAGGGCAGGAGGCATGCAGCCCGACCCTGTGCATTTTGGGCTGGTGGAGGGGCGGCGGTGGCGCTCTGCTGGAGGGGCGCCTGAGATTATTGGGGGGGCAGAGCCCCCCAAATGAATTTTTGAGGGGGCTCGGGCCCCCTCAGGCCCCATGGAGTCGGCGCCTATGGTTGCTCTTACTATTGACCACAGTATCCTCCAGGATTGGCTACAGAAGATAGGAATTGGAGCCACCAGAAGTTCCTTCAGTCTTATCTTCAGGGACAGTTCCAGAAGGTTGTGCTCTGTGTGGGAGCACGCCTGGGGTAGGTCTTGAGGCTGCAGCTGCTGCAGAATGTGATGGCTAGTTTGCTTGTGGGGCGAGCTCATACCAACTTGCTTGCAGGATTTGCTCTGGCTGCTGATCTGCTCCTGGGCCAGGTTCAATGTGTTGGTACTGACATATAAGGTCCTATGCAGCTCAGGCCCAGGTTAGCTGAGTGACTGTCTTATCCCTTATTCACCCAGTGACCTGCAGGAGAGTTTCTTCTGCTAGATCCAAAGATATCAGAAGCCCACCTCACAGTAACTCAGAGCAAAGTTTTTAGTGTGGCTGCCCCTGTTCTGTGGAATAGCCTTCCTCCCAAGATATGACAAGCACCCATTATCTGCACTTTCTAGAACCAAGTGAATATAGTTTTGTTCTGTATGGTGAAGTTTATAATGTTTGGTGTCTTACTGTGTTTTAATTTGTTGGAAGCTGCCCAGAGTGGGTGGGACAACCCAGTCAGATGGGTGGTGAATAAGAATAAGAATAATGGTTTTTCCAGCTGGATAAATGAATCTACATAAGACAGTTGTTTAGCAGTCGATTAATGAATCAGTAATAAAAATAATATTGTTTGTCATATCCACTACCATTTCATCATCTCCTATATAATAACTACAGATGGGGGACAATTGTGTTCACTCCATATTTTACGTATATTGTCCAAATTTATAGCTCCTGGACTAACACATGGCATGGAAGGGAATTGTCCTTCAGATTTTGCACTTCTCTGAATGTTACTCTATAGTTCTTGGCTCAAAAATGCATCCCAAAGTGCATATTTTGGGAGAGACCAAATTTTAAAATGTGTAAATTGAGATAAAAGGCTTGTATATATATGTAAATATATATTTTGTAATAAGTATAAGTATAAGTATAAGTATAAGTATAAGTATAAGTATAAGTATAAGTATATTATTTAAATGCACATTTTCATCCAGATGCAGAAACAGGATGGGACAAACTCATGAATAGACTCATAGCAAATTGTCCTGAGCTGGAATTAGACTTACCTGTCAATCCTTAGCCCACTCATAGCACTAAAACCTTTAGTATAGGAGATACAGAGAGTTGGAGGGATCACACTGAGCCATCCAGGTTGTAAATTTAGACTGTTCCCCCCCCCACACACACACACCCAGCCATGAAGGCTTGAACAAATGAGGTGATAATTCACTGGAGTCTCTCTGCTTCTTGCCCACTTCAAAGGAATAACGAGCCTGCACTATTACTCAAGCACTTTCTCAACAGTAAAACAAAGAGACCAGAAAAGAATTAAGCACTTGGTTTCCTCTAGATGTAAAACTTTTGAGAGAGAGAATTAATGCTCCTGCAATTCGTTGCCTAGTGATATCCCTGTAGCAATAGAGTTATATTTATGTTTCAACACATCTTTTGGAGAGTGAGAGAGAAAAGAAAGAACACTGCAGGTACCTTTTTATGGCTTCTAGGATTTTTGACCAAGTAGGCTTAAATAAGAAGAAGGTCAGGACATGGATGCTTTAAGCCTGAGCTCTGGCCTTGCTAGCTAGGGATGATGGGAGGTGTAGTTCAACAACATCTGGGGACCCAAGGTTGAGAAAGGCTGCTTTAAGGGGGATGTAGCCAGACTATAAAGAAAGCGTATTTTTCCTTCTGTGTAATCTTTTATATTTCTTCATTGTTAACAAAAAGGTGCCCTGGTATCTGCTTAAACTGGTTTTCTCATGTGTCTAGCATGGCACTAGAGAGAGAAAAGGGAAGCCAGATGGATGTTCATTCAGTAAAAATAGAATTACTTGGTGGATATTGTCCATGCAGTATGTTCTGGAGTATCCTACACCCTTATTTGATTATGTTGATGAAATAACTGACATAGCATTCTCTCCAAGTCGAGGAGATGTTATTAATCTCCTATTTCCTCATAATAAATGCTGGACTGTGGACAGGAGATGGACAAAAAAGAGAGCCCAAGCAAGCCTTTATCTTTAATAAGGTGCAGAGCTAGTCTATAACTGTCAAGCCATGACAGAGGAGCGGTGCTTTTTGCTTGCCTGCTTGGAATAAAAAACGGGGTCCTTTGGCAAGCAGGGAAGGCAGTTTCATTCTCTCCTGGTTGGCGCTGAGTGAAGAAGGGGCATCTCTGCCCTTTGAGCCAACAGCAACTTGTGAGACGCTCTACAACCTGTATGTAATAGTGATGAGTCTACATCACAACAAAGTATACCTAAATGATGATCATCATCATCAAATAGAATAATAGAAGCACAGAACTGTAGAGTTGGAAGGGACCGCAAGGGTCATCTAGTCATAGCTGTCAACTTTTCCCTTTTCTTGCAAGGAATCCTATTCGGAATAAGGGAATTTCCCTTACAAAAAGGGAAAAGTTGACAGCTATGCATCTAATCCATCCTGCTGTAATGCAGGAATCTTTGGCCCGATGTGGGACTCTGAGATTAAGAGTCTCGTGGTGTTGCTGCTGCTGCTGCTGCTGCTACTGCTATTACATTCATATCAGACCTTTTTTGCCAAGGAGTTCATGGTGGCGTATGTGGTTTTCCCTCCTCCTCATTTAACCCCTCTGTCAGGGATTGGACTCCAGGGGACGAGATGGAGGAAGAGGAATGGTGGAGATCACCCCCCCCATCCATTCTTCTGATGTTACAGAAGAAGAGGAATGCAGCGTTGATTTACAGCACAGGTTTGAGGAGGGTCACAGCTCAGAGACAGATGAACAGAAGAGTTGGGAGGTGTTAGGAGGGGGGGGAGAGGCAGAGCAGCCAGCTGACATGTTGTCACTGGAGAATATTTCTGACCCCCCTTCTCCCAGAACTCAGCATTCGTTAAGGGTGCAGGAACAAAGGACTCAGAGACAATTGACCAAGAGCAGCCACCGTAAGGGGAGATGCTGCTGCTAGGAAGGAGGGAGGAGTTCAGTTGGAGCAATGCCATTATTATGGCATTCTGCGTTCTTTTGTCTCTCGCTATTATGGATGAACAAACTCATTAAAAGGGACTTTATCTTGTTTTTTCTCTGCTTCTTGCTGTCACTAGGGAAGGAATAGAATTTCCAAAGCCCTGACACCCTACGATGTAGAAATTTTGATATTAGATTCTTGATATAGGTTTTAATTGTTTCATGCATTTACTCTGTAGGATTATGTATCAAAGCCCTGTGTGGTAGGTTAGGCTTAACAGCAGCAACTGACCCAAGGTCACCCAGTGAGCTTCATGTGGCTGAGAGAGGATTTGAACCCTGGTCACCCAGGTCCTATTCTGACACTCTAACCACTGCACCACAGTGGCTCTATAGTGTAGCATGGACGAATCAGGCTGTCATATACTTATTTGGGGGTAAGTCCTGTTGAACTCAATGTGGCTTGCCACTGAGTAGACCTACAGAGCATTTCTCTGCACATCTATATTCAGTCTGTGATGCTTGGGCCTGTGCTCACATTTCAGTGCAATTTTGATGAAAACCTGTGTACAGTGGTACCTCGGGTTAAGTACTTAATTCGTTCCGGAGGTCCATTCTTAACCTGAAACTGTTCTTAACCTGAAGCACCACTTTAGCTAATGGGGCTTCCTGCTGCCGCCGCGCTGCTGGAGCCCGATTTCTGTTCTCCTGAAGCAAAGTTCTTAACCTGAAGCACTATTTCTGGGTTAGTGGAGTCTGTAACCTGAAGCGTATGTAACCTGAGGTACCACTGTACATCACACTTCCTGAAACAACACGCAAGCTGGAAAACAGCCCTGCTTTGAAATTCACACTTCTCTGAATTTGGTGATTCAATTTTCCTACCAAAGAGCACATACAAAATTGCATGTATTGGTGAAAACAGTGTACAAACATAGATAAAGGGAGGGGGGTAGTTGCTTGCAAAATTGCATGTATTAGTAAATATAACGTACAAAACTGCATTCAGTTATGAGAAATCTGCTTCAAAAATGCATGTAATAGGACAAGCTGGGAACAAAAATGTGTATAATAAGCCAAGTTTGGTATAAAAATGAATGTTCTAGAAGAAATGCATATTAAAATGTATACAGATGTTTATGAAGACTTTTTTTTAGTTGCAAACCTATACTGAAATAAACCAAATTTAAAATTGGGGGGAAATGAGAACTTAAAGAGAAACCCAAACTGAAAGACTGATCCATCCGTACTCATAAGTCATTTCTGTCGCATTTCTGCATTGATCCTCAATTTACAGGGGAAATGAAAATTCACCTTGAAATACAATTGTTTATTTGTGCTGCAGAGCTGATGACAGTTATATGACTCATTTACAAGACCTGAAGACTGTATAAATCACAGTCTTAACCTTGCCAACAAGTCCCCCACACAGTACAAGTCTCAGACGTCACCTTTCACCTGCAAAGGTATCCCCCTTGTTGTTTTCCTGTCCTCCCTTTTCCACACTTACCTGCCTGTAAGAGAATGGGATTATTCAGGGTTTGGGCCCCTTGGCTCTCTCATTCACTGGATCCCTGACTACCTTTTTTATGTTGTCTCATGTCTCTTTTTCTGGTCCTCAGTGACATGCTCCACTCCATTTTGTGTGGATATGTCTGTGTGAAAGAAAGAATGCACAAAAACTCCTTGGACAAACATTTTATAAAATGTAGAATATGTATTTTTAAATATATTTTTTTCTGTATTATCCATAAAATGCATATTTTGCACACCTTTTTTTTTAAATGACTATTTAAAAAATAATAATTTTGTGCGCATACTTTTCGCACCCAGAAAATGCATTGCAGATCTTGGAGAAATAGACAGTAGACAAAGGGGACCTGTGTCCTCATCAGCAAGGAAGTTTGGGAGCATCAGACCAGGACAGTCAACTGTGAAAAACAGACAGAACAAATTTATTTTCCATTTCTCTTTTTAGGTTACCTTGATTGCTATAAGGCAAACCAGAAACAAGGGCTTGGAGAGCAAGTAACTTTCTCCCCTTAGTTCAGCAAGTTTTAAGAAGTGGGGAGGGGGCGGTGGAGCATCCTAACAGCTATATATGAGTTTTTATATCATATGCAGCTGCCAAAACACACACACACAATCTATTTTTAAAAGTTGGCAATCATTATTTAATGCTAGAATTCTGTTGATTTTAATGCCATCAGCTTGTCTCTTATGAGGGGATAACGCTTTATAAATGACAAAATGACAGGCAGATAAAGGCCTTAAAATAACTCTCTGTCATTAAAAGCAGTGGTGGGTTTCTTTCTAAGGTGGGTGTTTTAACTTGTCAGTTTTGGGTGTCTACATTTATACAGTGACTTTTTTTTGGTCTATCTTGGAAATCAGTGTATATAAGCCAGTTCCACGAAGGTGTCCCTTTCCCAGCAAAAATAGGATCATTTCCTCACAGCTTGAACCTGAGGCAGCTACTCGTCACAGAACACAGGGGTGTAGTCAATGATAATTCCACTCAGAGTAGACCCATGTGATTTAATGGACAGGGATGCCAGTAAATTGCACACACAGTTTACAGCAATGGCTCGTACAATGCAGGTATCCCTGTGTCATGGATAAGGATGAAAGAATCTTTCTGTTTTGGTGTCTCTATTCTACCCTATCTTAAATTCAGTTGGTCACATTACTGTATCAGTGTGTGTGTGTGTGTGTGTGTGTGTGTGTGTGTGTGTTCGTGTTCTTACAAAGACAATTAGCATTCTAGTGTACTGCGGTACCTTGGTTCTCAAACGTAATCCGTTCCGGAAGTCCTTTCCAAAACCAAAGCGTTCCAAAACCAAGGCATACTTTCCCATAGAAAGTCATGCAAAATGGATAATACATTCCAGACTTTTAAAAACAACCCCTAAAACAGCAATTTAACATGAATTTTACTATCTAACGAGATCATTGATCCATAAAACAAAAGCAATAAACAATGTACTGCAGTCACACAATCAATCAATCAATCAATCAATCAATCAGTAGCTGAACTGGGTTCCACACAGTCACAAAAAGAAAAGAAAAAGAGCTGCAAAAACAAAAACGCAAAATAAATAGCAAAGACAGACAGACATCAGCGTAACACTCAAAATGGAAGTGTGGCACTCAGATCAGAAGCATAACACTCAAAACAGAGCACATTCAACTTCCAAAAAAACTTCACAAACTGGAAGGTTTTGCAGCGTTTGGGTTCCAAGTTGTTTGAGTACCAAGGCGTTTGAGAACCAAGGTACCACTGTACATTTCTTGCAATATACACATTTTTGCATGCAATTCCTCCTAATACCATGTCTTTTGTATATTCTTTTCACTAATATGTGCACTTTTATGCACACTTTCCCCTTCCATATGCATTTTTGTGCACTTTTTGTTTGTTAGAGAACTGCATCACAAACTTGGATGAAAGCAAGTCTTGAAGGTTAACTGTATAAATCACGATCTTAACCCTACCCATGAGGCCCCCACATAGAGTGCAAGTCTCAGGCGTCACCATCCACCAGCAAATATATAACTGTGTTCCAGCTTACTTCATGCTCTGAAGTAAGTATAAATTAGGTAGCTCTGCATTCAAAAGTGAACATGATCCTGTTTCTCCCCTATCCCTAAGCATTGGGACACCCACAGCTCAACATCTCCTGTGCTTAAACGTGAAGAGTTATCTGGGGACAACAAGTCTAGAGGAGAAAATGTACAGAATCAACTGCATGTTACTTTGATAGCCTCCCACACAACTATGGTGTGGCTGGGGTCAATTAACCTGCTATCTCTATTTAATCGCACACACAAATGTTCTTCACAGTTTGTGTGTAGCCTATGATCTTTTGGGTGTCTCTCCTCCGTCTTCCAAAGAGAAATAGTGCTGGAAAAAATGTGTTTCTACCCGGACTTCTGTTTCATCAGTTCCAGCATTGTGGTGCTATCTTCATTTTAACATGATAAAAGATGTTATTTTGTGATAAGGAGCCAGGGCTCTTTGTTGAATCTTGCTAGCGTGATATGGAATGAGGTTTAAAAGAGCCAGGGAAGATGATGTCCTTAAGCCTTTCTGGGAGAAATTTCACACTGGGTCAGAGCAGAGACTGTATTTCTATGCTGGGGCAAATCTGACTGACTGACTGAGAACTATAGCCCTGACCTCTGGTTGCCACTGCAGAAGAAAAAGAAAATGGTCGAGGGGGTGGCAAATGCCTCAATGCAACTTGCCCCAGATGAGTAAAGACCATTTGCAGAACTGGATTTGTAGGTTTGAACCTCCATCCTTGTTTCCTTCCTGATGGTAGGATGAGGGGATGGGCAGCACTCCAGGAATCCATTTGTCTACTGATGTTCTGTGCTGGAATAGAGGGAATTTCAGATCTACCTCTATGTTTTGCTTTAGATCTGAGGAAGGAAAACTCGGGTTTGCAGGCTGAATTCAGCCCTCTATGTCTGGCCCTTGGGAGTATCTTAAGGTTCCTCCCTCCTGAAAGGTTGCCTTCAGAAGCCACATCCCCTCTCTCCAAGCCTTGCCTTTCACCAGGCCTACTTCACACCTTCCGTGTGTGTGTGTGTGTGTGTGTGTGTGTGTGTGTGTGTGTGTGGAAAGCTTTGATTTCTGCATGGCTAGAATGTACCCTACTGAACAAAGGTAAGAATGTTGGAAGTTTGGGTACAACTCAGCTTGCAAGGAGTTAAGATAGTGTAAGGAACCTCCAGATTCCCAGACTATCCCTGTATCTTTATACTGACTTCCCTCTCTATATCTTAGTTGTTTAGACCGAGGTGCCTTAGGTTGCATGTTATTTACAACTTCCTCATTCATTTCTCTCGGACCTCGAGATGACAGGTTACCCTGGAGTTATGCTCTGAGAACAAAGGAGCAAGCATGGCTGCATTGGCCTCCTCTAGATTAGTTAGGTTAAAGCTAGAAACTTTTCTACTCAAGTTATGCACTTCTTGCATTAAACTGATTCATTGTTTGCCTTCCTCTAGAAGCACCTCTGTATGATTGCAACAGTTAACTAGATTCACAAACTGTGTGTTGCACACTTTGTGTAAGAAAGAGCTCTATTAGGCAAGAGGACTCACTCTTCCCAAGCTTACTCCACACTTTCCCTGAGTGTTTTTGGGTGCTTCTTGCTTGCCTGGATGAAGAATGGAGGATGTGTGCGTGTGGTTGGAAACCTTTGATTTCTGCATGACTGGAATGCTGCCTTCTGAACAAAGGTAAAAGGTCCTTGCCCACCAATGGCATGCAGCCCTTGAAAGGTTACTCATAAAGGAATTCATCCCTCAGCCTGAAAAAATGATTGCCCAACCCTACTTTAGGTATTTAGAGATCAGTAGCACCTCCTAATAAATTTGCTAGATTCCTGCCCCCCTTTTTGTGTTCTATGGAATTTTTGATTGCAGAGAATTTTTCAAATGTGCTTCAGTGTTTCACATTTGGAAAACTTCGTAAAAAAAATATTTTCTCTTTTTCTTCCCTTCCAAATTCCAAATCTTCTTAGTTGCTTATCATGGGAAGTTGACACTTTGATAATTAGTGCCAAGAGAACTTGTTATGACATTTTGTTTGTACTGATGATTTGATTAGTTAACAAAATAACACAGAGAGAGAAAGAGAGAGAGAGAGAAGAAAGAAAACCAGTTGTATCTATCTGCAGCAGCCAATTGGGCTTAAATTAATGTTGCTACAAAGGCTTCTGTCGTAATTCATTTTCATTACATAAAATCCTGTCTCAATGCAGTGTCTGATGATGGCAACATCATTGTCTTCTGAATTAGTTGGGTGATGAGTGTTTTATCATGTGGCACTCTGAATTAGCAGTTAAGTTGTTAGTCCTGTTGTTCTCTATGGTTCAGCAGTACATGGGTTGTAAGTGTGTGTATATCATTAAGGATGGGAAAGGAATCTGTTTTAAATGGATTTATACATGAAATCTTTTGGTTCTGACCCAAGTCTTGCCTGCATCAGATCACCTATTTCTCTGAGCAATCACTTACGTCTTAAAAGCTTTTTCTTGTTGGTTTTTTAATATAAAAAACTGACTAATTATTTGCAAAATTTTACCAAAAAAAAGTACATGAACAGCATCAGGTAGCATTCAATATAGAACCCAAACAGCTGCTGCCAGCCAAAGTAAGCATTACTGAGCTCAGTGGAATAATAGTCTGATATGGTATGAGGCAGCTTCCTAACAATAACTACATTATATAATTACAAAGCCCAGCTAATTATATGTAAGAAAATGAAATAAATCACATGCACATTAGGGCTCTGTGCCTGTTTCAGCTGAGGCCTGAGCCATATCAGGCACATTCAGCCAGGGACTCAAAAATTGGGTACAGACAGTCACAGGCTACTGCAAGTCAGATTGGATTACCAGAGAGGAAGGAGAGGCAGACAGTGGGAAAACTCTGAGCTTAATCAAATGTAGCTTTAGGAGGGCTGCCACACATTACCGGGATTTCAAAGGTGGACTTGACATCCCGGGGGGAATTTCCAAAAGGCGGCACTTGGACAAATCGGAAAAAAGCTCAACAATTTTTGGGTTTTCAGACTGCATGCTGGTGAAAGTGTGCTTTGCTGTTTGATTAAATTATCAGACGGTCCAAGTCCGCAGGTAAATATGAATTGCATCTTTAATTTGCCATGGTTAGCCTCAGACGTTAACAAAGTTCGGTACCAGTGGCTTAAATCATTTAGTCATTTTGAGGATTTGGGTTTTATTTGCAAATTAATCATCTGGATCACATAAGTGTCTTATCTAGAGGCTATTTAAAGTAATGGCTGAAGTAAGAACAAAAAAAATGTGTCAATGTCTTCTCTACCCACACACACACCCAAGCACCCTGTAGCAGTTATTCTGCTATGGTAGTTAGACAGTCCTATCCATTTCAAACCCTGGCTTTTATAGGTGCATAACTTGGCCGTAAAAATGTCTCTGGGGTGTTTCATCAAGAAGCTCCAGAATGCATACATTTATGTGCATGGATGTGACACACATTTTCTTCTCATAATTTAACACAGGAATGAGGCCTTCCAGAAGTTGTTGGATGCCAAATCCTATCACGCCTCCAACCACTGGCCATGCTGCCTGTGGCAAATGGGAGTTGGAGTCAAAAAAAGTCTAGAGCAGGCATGCCCAAAGTGTTCCGGGGGCATAATCCAGCCCACCCGTAAATCATAAAAAAAGATCAACAGCTTAAATCCTTTAAAAAGGTCAACAAGTTTGGTTGGCCCTTTGGTCGGCCCTCGCGGCCCTTCACTTCATCAAATCTGGCCCTCTTTGAAAAAAGTTTGGGCACCACTGGCCTAGAGGGTTGCAGGTGCACCACCCCTGCTTTAAAGAGAACATGTGAGTTATAGCCAGCACTTTTTAAATATAAAAATCAGTCCCACCTTTTTTTGATGGACAACCGTAAGTTGTCGAGCTTTTTTCAGAAGGATGCCAAAGTTGTTGAATTTTTTTTAGGGAGCCACCTCAAACTCGCGTTGTGTCGCCTCACTTAAAGAGCTTCTTTCAGAAGAAAATAAAAGTGTCCTACACATCAGGCACCAGCTCTGTTAATTGTGTCACAGTTTATCCTATGCATCTCTACCCCATAGCAAGTCCAGATGAAATTAGTGGGGTTTACTCCTCTTTATGCATGTCCAGGATTGCAGCCTTAGCATAACTTTCATTTCCTTTTGATGTTTTTCTGTGCTTTGAAAACATTTAGCAAGATCTGAGAGAGTACTTTACTGTGCTTTGTAAAGTGCTCTTAGTGGTAGCTGGCAAGAGCTTGGAAGCAATGTAATGGTGATGATTTCTAGCACAGTCTGTGGCAAGGATGTATAGAATCTCTTACCTTGCAAAAGAAAAAAATTATGATGGTGTTTATTATTGCTTTTGCTATTATTATTATTACTGCTATAGTCGGTAACAAGCATCTACACAATTGCTCACTTTGCAAAAGAAAAAATGCCTAATCAGCTCACCCCCAACTGCTTTATTCATCCCTGAATATCTCAGAGAGCACTTCCGTTCCTTCCTTCTCCTTACCCCACTGCCCTCCTGCACTGTTAAGTAGTGAAGGATTTCATGCTTGTTTAAAAACTGATAACAAGTGGTAGTTTGTAGCAACAGCACTCATAGCAGCTCCTGGGGCTTAGGTCTATCTGTGGAATTCTAATTCAGGGTTCCATAGGCAGCTGGTTTTCTCCCTGCCCCCCCCCCACCAGCAGCCTGCCCCAAAACTCACAACACTTTATAAGGAATTATGTTTTTCTCCATCCTTGATATGTGGCCCATCTTCACAGTAGACATTTCCTAATTCAGTAGCCATAATGTTTTTTTCTCCCCCCCCCCCCAACAGGGCTACAGGAAAATATTCAGCTCATCCTTTGAAATAAAATTTGAGGTTCCAGAGTATTCTACTTTTATTGTATATATTTTAAAAAATGTATTAATGTTGTTCAGGGCTTAGCCTTTGTGCTAAAAAAAAGCAGTATATAATCATACCACAATACTCCAAAGCCCAGACCTTCTGCAGCCCTCGACCTGAAATCCCAAGACGCTGAATGTTAGGAGAGTCAACACTAAAATCCTGTGATTCTGCAGGGCAGATAAAAAGAAGTACTTCTTCATGCAGCACATAGTTAAACTGTGGGACTCACTTCCACAGGAAGCAGTGATGGTTACCAATGCAGATGGCTTTAAAAGAGGATTTGGGAAATTCATGACGGATAAGGACATCAGTGGCTACTAGTTATGATGGTGACTATTATCTGTTTCCACAACTGGAGGCAGTAATGCATCTGATGGGCCAGTAGCTGGCAACCACAGGAGAAGAGAGTGCACTTCTGGGGTCCTGTTTGGAGGTTTCCCACAGACAACTGGTTGGCCATGTGAGAATAGGATGCTGGAATGGATGGACCAGCAGCCAGGCTCATATTTTGCTCCTAAGCTACTCACCATGATGGCTGTGTGCTATCTCCGCTGTTGGAGGCAGTATACCTATAAATGCCAGTTGCTGGGAACCACAAGTGGTGAGGGGGCTGTTGTGCTCAGGTTATGCTTGTGGGCTTTCTGGGGGCATCCAGTTGAGACAGGATGCTGGACTAGATAGGCCACTGGCATGATTCAGCAGCCAGGCTCTTCTTTTGTCCTTATCTCTCCAGCAAGAGGCATTATCACAACTGAAGGACACATTCCAAACAGGCAAACACATTCAAGGAGGGCACAGAGCATGGACAATGATATGTTTATTGCCTGCAGAGAGTCCCAGGGCATGAACAGAGAGGCTGGGAGGGCTGCATTTGACCCTGGACCTGAGGTCCCACACAGCTGCTCTAGACAGTAAGGATGAAACAGAATTATTTCTTATTGGTGTCAAGGCATCCACTTAAAGCATGTAAAGGGTGAAACGGGGACAGGACAGGGGTGTTGCATGCAAGCCACAAATCTTGCAATCACTGGTCTGGTCTTCTGGCTTTTGAACAGTTAGTACAAAGTTCTGAAGAGGGTTCTTTGGAACATTCAGTTGATGTTGAAGGGTTGTAGCTCAGTAGCCTTGCAAGCAGAGTGTCCTAGGTTCAACTCATGAAGGCATCTCCAGGTAGGGCTGGGAAGGACTCCCTGCCTGAAATCCTGGAGAGCTGCTGCCAGTTAGTGTAAACAATACTGTGCTTGATGGACTCAGTTTAAGGCAACTTCCTACATTCCCATGTTAAGTTAATGCTTTTGACTAATTGTTGATTTCCCACTTGTACACTGCTGTTCATATGTTTCTTATACATCTTTTTGGCCTTTGTGGAATTTTGACTCATCAGTCTGGTTTTGATTGCCAATGCTTTGGCTGGTTTCTACACAGCCTCAGTCACATTCTTGAAAAGGCAGCCTATACATAATGTAAATGGAATGAATGCATAAATATACAAGTTGTGCCTATAAAAATGACTAGGGTTTTTTACACAATATGTGATACAAACTAGGAGTTTTTAGGCTGCATACTTCTTTTTTTACACTGGGTATGCTGTGATGAGGAAAGTCTTTGATCTCTGCTCTGTTTGGCAGTGAAAGGAAATAGCTCAAGGATAGTCAAAGAAGAGGCCATTTAGAGACAAATAAGAGATAGGGTGAAGGTCAGGCTGGGCGAAGGAAGCATGTGTATGGCAGACTGTGTTTAATGCCTGATTCCAAATTGCATTTCCCCCCATTTAAATGGGTCACATTTCTCCCCCAACCCACTAAAAATGACCTCCCCTCAAAAAAAAAAATCTAAAGATCAATGTGCATTGCTATTTCAAATTCAAGTGCACAGTTAAATAAAACCATCTCAAGGCAGCAACCCCTCAGAAATTGTGTGTGTGAGAGAGACAGTACACATTGCCAAAAGTGTTGGTGAAATTTCTGCTGCTGCCACTTATGCATCTAAGTAGGCAGTTTGCTAGATATTTTGTTCAGTTGCATTAGTAAGTGCTGTGGCTACTCCAAATACACCCTCCAAAGCTGAGAAAATAAGGAGGAAATGTCATAGCTCAGTGGTAGAGAGTACCTGCTTTGATTGAAGAAGGCCCTAGGTTCAATCCCCAGCATCTCCACGTATGGCTGTGAAAGATCCCTGCCCAAAACTCCAGAGAGCTGCTGCCAGTCAGTGTAGACAATACCAATCTAAATGGACCCATGGTTTGACTTAGTATAAGACAAGTTGCTTCATTTCATAGCTTAGTGGTTGGGCACCTGCTTTGCATGCAGAAGGTCTCAGGTTCAATCCCCAGCATCTTCAGGTATGACTTTATGGGACCCCTATTTGAAAGCCCGTGGAGCTTCTGCCAGCCAGTGTTGGCAATACCAAGAAAGATGGACTAATGGTCTGACCCAGGCATGGAAGCTTCCTATATACGGTAATGCAATGGATATAATGCAGTATTAGGTACCTTCCCATTCCCTCAGACATACCCTCCCTTCTTTTCTTCTGCCACAAATTTCTACTGAATGGCAATCAACATGTTAACTACTATTTCAAAGGTACTTCCAAATTTAATTGTGGGAGAAAGAACAGATGAGATTTTCCTACTAAACTTTTGTCCTCATTGTACAATGTCTTTAACTCCATCAACCTGATGGCACTGGTGTTTCCAAAACTCTCTTCTCCTCACTGCTGTGTTAATATCTTTAACCTGGCAGCCCAAAGAGGCATTTCCATGCATTATTTATATATTATATTGCTCCTTAGCCAGAGTCCAGAATCTGTATGTTAGTTTTATTAAATCACATTGCAACGTGATAATCATCATTTTATTTGCACAACCTGCAGCCTCTGATACTTTGCTCAAGACAATAATTTTAAGACAATAATTTCATAGACTTGCTCTCTTTTGTTCTAATAATATGCTGAAGTATGTAAAGGCAAACATATCCATGTAGGAAATAAATCCTATGTTAACTCCCCTTCCAGTCATTCTGATTTGAGTAGGTTTTGTAAAACAACACTCAAGCAGTGTATAAATCTGTTTGGAGTGGGATAGCAAGAACATGTGCCATTTACCCCCCCTCCCCATTTTCTTTTTTACAGTAAGAGAACTGACCCTATGTGTAGATCTTTACTTGCCTAGGGTTTATCTTTGTAGTTGGAACCCTGGTTTTTCAGGGGTATGCAAAGAGATGTTATGTGGATATGTTTGTCCAGGATTGTGTCCCTGCTTCAACAACTGTGACAATCTGGAAGTTTTCTCCCCTGTGCTGAGGTGGGGAGCCTTTTTAAGGAACCACAGCTGGTGCGATGAGTTGCTATCATGTTGGCAGGACAACAAAGGTGGGGCCTCAACTTACAAAAGACTTGATTGCCTTGTGAGAGGGTGGCTGCCTCCCAAAAGATTGTTCTACAAGCAGCAAAATATGTGAAAAATGGGATTGGGATGCCAAGGAGGAAACTACTATTGTCATCACTCCATGCAGGGCTGGAGAGGAGGAAGAGGATTTGGGTGAATTTAAACCCCTTCATGGGATGTGAGTGGCGCTGTGGTCTAAAGCACTGAGCCTCTTGGGCTTACTGATCAGAAGGTCGGTGGTTTGAATCCCTGGCAGCAGGGTGAGCTCCTATTGCTTAGTCCCAGCTCCTGCCAACCTAGCAGTTTGAAAGCACGCCAAAAAGTGCAAGTAGATAAATAGGTACCACTCTGGCGGGAAGGTAAATGGTGTTTCTGTGTGCTGCTCTGGTTTCACCAGAAGCAGCTTAGTCATGCTGGCCACATGACTCAGAAAAACTGTCTGTGGACAAACGTTGGCTGCCTCGGCCAGTAAAGTGAGATGAGCACCGAACCCCAATGTGCTGGTCCCGGGGGGAAGGTTACCGTTGGCGTAGTCAAAGTCCAATCCTGGGTTACTAGCCTGGAAACAGTTCACAAGGAGTGGGGCGAGGTTCGAAGCAGGAAGCTGGGCGGGGACAGGAACACTGGAGGGTCAGGTCTGGGTCCGGGCAGGAACAGGTACTCAACAACGACGTTGCTCCCGCAACCTGGGACCGGGCTGACTGGCCTTTATCTTCTCTGAGGCCAGGGGTGGTCCCGGCCCCCAGGAGACCCGCCTCTCCTGGCCTTAAGGCGAGCACTCCTCCTGGGAGAAACCAGTTCCCTTCGCCTCTCTGCCCTGAGCCTCTGCAGTTCAGGAGAGGCTGAAGGGTTACTGGGCCCAGGGGGAGACTCACCTGTAGGCACTGAGTCCTCAACCACCTCTGGAGCCAGAGTGGATTCACCTGGTGCCTGCTCCTGAGGATCCGGCACAGGTGCAGGCGCCTCAGAATCAAGGCCCTGCCCCAGTTCAGCCGGCCCTGGAGGCGGGGACTCCTGTGCAGGCTGGGATTCCTCCGGTTCACCCTCTGAATCGGATTCCCAGGCCATCACACCCAGAGTCGTCTGCAACTGGACTTAACTGTCAGGGGTCCTTTACCTTTACCTTCTTAAACCCCTTCATCTCCATATCTCAGACTACTGGGTGGAGAGTGAGACATGGGGAGGACAATGTGGTGGAACTGAGGGACACAGGGCTCCTGTGGCCACAAGGACATAGGATCCTGTGTTAGACCTGTGATGCGATTCACACCATACACTTAAATTGCTATGATATCACTTTAAACAGCCTTGGCTTCACCCAAAGAATTTTGGGTGCTGTAGTTTGTGAAGAGTGCTGCGAGTTGTTACGGGGCCCCTATTCCCTTCCCAGAGCTATAACCTCCTGAGTAGCTTAAGAATTCATCTCTTCAGGAAACTTGGGAATTGTAGCTGTGAGCTGGGGATAGGGGTCTCCTTAACTTCTCTCAGCATCCTTAGCAAACTTTTGGGGAAGTCGTGCCTGTTTAAAGTAGCATGGTACTGTTTAAAATGTATGGATGTGTCAGGCCACTGGTCCATGCAGCCGAGCATTGTCTCTGACTAGCCATGACTGCCCAAAGACGGAGTCTTTCCCAGTTCTAGCTGGAGCCACCAAAAACTGAACCAGAGACCATGTGCCAGCAAAACATGTGATCTGCCACTGAGCTAGAATGCTGTGCTTCAGTTTTATTATGACAGGATAAGGGGGGAAATTGCATACTGGGGAGCAGACCCAGTTTGGGGAAAAGCGCTGTGTGCTAGAAACAGATAGATCTGGCCACCTTTGGTCCTTACAGATTTGTGGTTATTGGTCAGTGACCTCCACTCCTAAGAATAGCATGCTATTTAACGCTACGGTGCCATCTTTGATTGTTGCAGAGTTCCAGAGGTATACAAACTAGAGTAAGATTAGTGGTGAATCATACCAAATAAGAGGAATTAATTGTTGAAAGCTCAACCTTTTCCCTGTATAGTGGCATAGATGCAACGTTTGATAAAGACGATACATTTTCCTGTGCTCTGTGCTGTTTTGCAACAATGGAAAAGGGTTACCATAGTAATTCAGAATAAAGTATTACATTTCACTCGGTTCAAGGAAAACAATATATTTGAGCGAGGACTAATTACCTCTTTTTTTATTCCAGGTGACAAAAGCCAATATATCACACTTAGCCACTAAGAGAACTCCATTTCAGTAAACTAATTAAACTAATCCTATCTGCACTCATTATTCTCAGTTCTACTAAATATTTTAACAGGGTAGATTTATTTTGTTACATAAATTACATCATACTTAAGGAAAACAGTTTGCAATTTGACTGTGTTATTTTGGGATTTATTTATTTTTTAAAAAATCTTGGTTGAGAAAAAGTGCTAAATGAAATAATTTTATAGGCCATTTTGAGGCTTGCAAATTATTGTCAGTATAGCTCCTTTAGAATGTGATTGCTTTAATGAACTCCTATACTCTCCTTGTCATTTCAGTTGATAATTTCCAATGCTCTTTCTGTTTATTTATAGATGTATCTATGCATCTATTTTATTCAGCCTTGTGAACCCCCTCAGTGTCCCAAGGCATCTTGCAGTCAAAATACTTGAATCTTAAATACAAGCTTTTCTTTAAAAAACACAAACTCTTAAAAATAAGAGTCTGGCTGTACATAGATCATCAAATGTCAGATTAAATAGCATGTCCCAGGGCAGAAATGAGTTTTCCCCAAGGGTCAGTCAGAGAAAGGAGCAAGGTGAGCTTTCTGCTGCCTTCATACACCATCATCCACTATTAATATCCCAAACAAAAATTCTTCTTTGTTCCCCTGGGCTAGTGACTTGTTCATGCTAATCTGTATTAACCAAATCTGGTAATCAGAATCACTGTGCCTAAAGGATTGTCTCCTCCTGTATCAATCCAGTTCCACTGATTAAGATTAGGAACATAGGAAATGACCTTATACTGAACCAGGTTTTTGGTTCATCTAGCTCAGGACTGTCTACTTTGCCTAGCAGTGGCTCTCCAAGGTTTCAGCCAGGCTGAGGGTCTCTCCCAGCCCTACTTGGAGATGCTGAGAATTGAATGTGTAACCTGTTTTACGGGAAGCATATGCTCTGCCATTGGTCCATGGCTTTTCCATAGCAGGGGACTATTATTCACCATGTTCTACTAGCGACAGAAATGTTGCTGGCTGGGAAAGCTTGCAGCCTTCCTGTGTAGGGCTCCTATGTATTAACATATCTATTAGTAATAAAGAAGTCAGATTGCAGGTAGTCATATTGGTCTTTGGGGTGGAATTAGTAGCTTGCTCAATACTTTGTAATATTTTAAATGGTCTTCAGAAAGTTATCACCTTATTGTCTCTCTTGAATTTAGTACTATTAGCAGTACTGCCTGGGGTCTGTGGGTGACGATTATTCTAGATAAACGTACATGTAAAAAATAAGATTCATGAATAACTGTCAAAGTAGAAAGAAAATTTTGGTAACATTTTTATACGTAGGGTGCAGGGGTTTTGTTATGCCTGCATTACTTTCCCTGTAACCAAGGGACAGTTAACAGGCAGCTAGTCTGGTCCCTCAGTACCTTGGAGAGTTCCTAAGGACAGTGGAAGATGCTTCAACAAAAGCCAAAGCTCAGCTGAGTCCTTATATTACCCAGTATGGCTTCCCAAAGCCCTACCTTTTGAGTGAAGCTGCAAGATATTTCAATATATTTCCTCACACCTTGGAATTGTGCATTTTGGCACATTTGAAAGGCCTCCAGAAGTGATGTCTGGCTTCTGCAGCTGGCATCTTTGGTAGAATGAAGAACCTTGGATAGCTGATGGGTTTCATGATGCTTAAATAAGATGTAGCAGAAATGAGTTGCCATCCAGATTTCTTGTAATTCTTAATGTAATCTAAAAGGAATAATAGGAAACCATAAACTAAGTAGGGAGGGCAGTGTTGGAGGGAATGTTTCCCAGTACTGTTATTCTGATCTGAAACCCCCTCTCCAAAGTTGCTGTTTGTCCCATGGCAGCCATAGATATCACCACACCCAGAGAGAGAGAGAGAGAGAGAGAGAGATCTAGGTTTCAACATCCCAAACTCTACAATCCTTTGGATTGCATGGTAATCTTTGTCTGCCTTTTAGCAGTGAACGGGAATAAGAGGAAAAGTCTCAAAAGCACTTCCATAATTGCACTGTTTCAACAATATGTTTATTTATTATGCTTATATAATTCCATAAGAAGAGCTCTGCTGGATCAGTCTAGTGGTCCATCTAGTCCAACTTCCTGTTTCTCACAGAGGCCAACCAGGTGCCTCTTCTGGAAAGCCCACAAGCTGGACCTGAGTGCAACAGTACTCTACCCACTTGTGATTCCCAGCAACTGGTATCCTGAAACATACTGCATCCAACAGTGGCAATAGTGCACAGGGTTAGTTGCGCCTGATAGCCTTATCACCTTTCTTTTATCAAGGAACCCAAGGTGACATAGGTGTTTCACAGTCTGCTCACTTTCAGCATGCACACACCGCATCATGTGCTTCCAGATTATGTCCTGGGACCAATTTGTACGTTTTCTTTCATATCGATGTCTCCGACCCAAAGACTTCTGGTGTCTGGAGTTTAGCTGAAGCATTGCTGAGCACAGCTAAGAAGGTATAATGCCTAAGTGCCACTTCAGACTAAATTGCTGCCTACTTATACACATGTAATGCAATTAAATCAAGAAGCTGTAAGCCTCCTAAATCGGGTAAGTTTAACAGAGGTGTTTGCACTTAAGAAATCTGCCACCATGCCTCCCCGCCCCCCATCGTGATAAAACAAAGGAAATGTAGGCAATAAAGAATTCATCAAGATGAATTTACAGTGTACATAATTCCCCATGAAACTGGAGAGAGATGGGGGGAGGGAGACTGAGAAAGAGAAAGAGAATCACTAATTGTACTGATGTTGATAAATTATTTGCTGCTGAGGAATAATGGGGTTCTAATTCTGATCTCGCTTTCTGTGCAATTTATTTTAAAAGTCTACAGCATCTGCTGTGCAACGTTAGAGCGCTGAGCAATGCAAGTTTGGGGCTGTATTTTCTGAAAGATGCTCAGACACAACTAGAATTAATTGCATTTTCAACTGATGGATTCCTTGAAAATCTAAAATGAAGGGAAAGGAAGACTTGACAGCTGATTTGTATGTTGTCACAGCCTAAGTGCTTTGGGTCATAGTTCCCTAACACAACTCTCCTCTGCTGAGCTATCTCCATATTCTGCTTGCCAAGTCCACTCTGCCAGCTTGAATTAATAGTACTGTAATTCATCTTCTCAGCATCAAGTGAACATCAATAAATACTTTTTGCTGACATGGTTACCCTGCTTTGCACATCACTTGCATTGTGTATTGAGCAGTGAAAAGTATGTTGAGCCATGACTGTTGTTGGACTCCAACAGCTCTTTTGACGGTTCCTTTAAAACTTAGTCTAACATGACAAAGGGGTCAGGTTGCTCATCAGCAGGAAGCAAACAGAGCTGAAGGGCAGCAGGTAATGTTTCATAGTGGAGAGGCATGCATTTAACATCATCATCATCCCACCTTTTTCTCCAAGGGGCTCAAAATGGCGTACATGGTTCTTTCCCTTCTCATTCAATCAACACAACAGCCTTATGATGCTGGTTATGTTAAGAGGCAGTAATTGGCACAAGGTCACCCAGTAAGCTTCATAGCCAACTGATGACTTTCACCATGGTCTCTCGGATCCAAGTCCGACATCCTAACCACTATGCCTTACTGACTCTATTTCCAGCTATAATTGTTATCAACAATTATATAGATTTATAGATTATACCTTTGCAATTCAGTTTGCATTTACAGATTAGTGACCAAAGGCCATAGATTAATTAGTGGCCAAAGGCCTGGGTAAAGAGGAATGTTTTCACCTGGCAGCTAAAGACATGTAATGATGGTACCATGCAAGACTCTCTGGGGAGAGCATTCCACAGATGAGGAGCCACCACTCTGTGCAGATTTCTTAGGGGGTAGGTGGCATCGCTTTGTGATGGTTCCATTCCTACTTGTATAGTCATTTCTAGAGGGTGATGCTTGGATGTCCTGTGGCCCCATGGAGCCTTCCACATAGGGTTCTTCAGGGTTCAATTTTATCCCCTATGCTTTTTAGCACCTGCATGAAACCACTGAGTGGGGTTATCTGGGAGTTTCATGTACTGATGACACACAGCTCTACTTCTCCTTTACATCTGCAGGTAGGGAGGTAGATGTTCTGGGCTGTTGTCTTGCCTCTGTGATAGATTAAATGAGAGCCAACAAACTGAAGCTCAGTCCACATAAGACTAAGGCACACACAGAGGCATGATGGTTTGAGCATATTACCCTGATCCTAGCCAGACTGCACTGGGTGGCAATTAGTTTTCAGACCCAATTCAACCTATAAAGCCTGAAATAACTGAGGACTGCAATACCTCAAGGACTGTCTCTCCCTATGTGAAGTGACCCAGATCCTCTAATCATAATCTGAGGCTCTCCTACGTGTGGCTCCTCCATGAGAGGTCTGGAGAGTGGCAACATGAGAACAGGCCTTTTCTGCAGTGGCTCCCTGTTTGTGAAGTGCCCACCCATGGGAGGATCGCCTGGCACCTTCATGATACGTCTTTAGGTGACAGATGAAAATGTTCCTCTTTCACCAGGCCTTTTGCTGATTAACATTCTATGTCCTTTTAAACGTGTTTGTGGGAGGGGTGGTTATTGGTTTGTTTTCTTGTTCTTTTTTTCATTAAGTATTTTGTATTTTTCTCTTGTATTTTCATGCTGTGAACTGCCCTGAGATATTCTGATTAAGGGCACTATACATTTGTTTGAGCAAACCATTCTATTTCAAATGGGGGTGGAGAAAGTAAAGACTTAATTTGGTGCTTTCCCCTAATTTCAGCTCCCTAGTAACCATAGTGATGGGGGAGAGGAATTCCATAAGCAGAGTGCTGAAACAACTAGACTCAATAATTATTTTCAGCATAGTTATTCTGGTTCAATGAAGAATGGAGTGTCTGTGTGTGGTGTTGGTGGTGTTTTTGGTTGAAAACGCAAAGCTGATTTAAAAAAAAAAAAATATTATTATTATTGTAAACAACCTTTGGGTAATAGTTTCCAAGCTGAGAAACTGAAAACCATTTGGAAATCTGCAGCCAAAACTGAGACGATACTTAATTAAGGTAAATAGCAAAATGTATTGCCAGTTTATGTAAACGGCAAAGGGACCTGTGCAACTTGAAGACTAGCACTGTGGCATAAGCTTTGCCAATTGCATCTTGTAATGAACGGTGTTATTTCTACCCAGAATAGATCCATTAATGTGCTATTTTAGGCTATCTTAGGTTTAGTCATTTCGATGGGTTGTATTCAATGTAGTGTTAAGGTGAATGATCTGTCAGTATAAGGATTTCTCTGTGTATGACAGGAACATCCTCTCCCTCTGCTTCCCCCCTTGCACCACTTAAATCTGTTCTGTGGATTCCCCCAATCCTCTGGAGCAGGTGTGTGTGTGTGCACAGGGCTTGTGCAGACCAAGGGGGGGGGAATCCCCTTGCGCTAGCACTGAGAGTCAGCTGAATATTGACCAATAGGTCTATATGGTGCTTGGATCCTGTTTGCTGGTTTCCCCATGAGCATATGAGATGAGTCATTGGGCCTGATTCAGCAAGCTCTTCTTATGTTCTTTACTCTGAGTAGGACATAGCTGGGCACCACCCAGATTTGGCATGCTGTGAGCAGTCAGAAGGAAATGAAACTTAAGAACATGCATATATTGACACTTGGTGCTTTATAAAAGTAAGCCTGTTCAGGTGCCTGTTAATTGTATCCTTGGAAGGGCTGCAACAGCTGCATGTATTGACTTCAACCTTGATCAGAAGCGCCAACTACAGGGGATGGAAGGGGCTTCAGCCCCCTCGATATTGGTTCAGGGGGCTGCCTATCCCACCACCACCAGACAAGTGTCCTGGAGCTGGGCCAGGGCTGGGATGAGTGGGGAGTGAAGAGCGCCCTCCGCACGCCCCAACCTTGCACAGGTGATGTGCACCGGGGACATGTGGGGCAAAGCATCTTTGCCCCACGCGTCCATTTCCAAAATTGGTGGGGGAAGGGATAGCGAGCCGAGTTGGCCTGGCCAGATGGGGAGGGGTTTGTGCATGTGACATCATGCATGTGCAATTGCCCCCAATGTTGGGTGCAACTTGGCGTGCCTGACCTTGATCTTCCTGCTCTGAATGGGAAGATCTGGAGAGGGAATGCAGGTTACATGGTTAATAGTAATAGTATTAGGTATCTGGCTAGTACAGTAATAGCCCTCTCCTCCATATGAATTTGTCTAGTCCTCTTTTAAAGCTATCCAAGTTGATGGCCATCAGTAGCTCCTGTAGGGGTGAGTATTCAGAAATATTACTGCCTCCAAATGTGTAACCTATAGTTGTTAATAATAATAATATAGTAAATGTGTTCTTTATTGTGCGTTATATGTACCGTATTTTTCTGTGTATGACTAGGGTCTTTTTAGCAAAAAAATAAGGTTTAAAATTAGGGCTCGTCATACACAGGTAGTGCTGAAGGGTGTTTTCTTAATTTGGAGTCCCCAAAATAGGGGGCGTCTTATACATGGGGGCGTCTTATACACAGATGAATATGGTATATTCTCTTCTTGTATTTTCTGGGTTTTTAATATATATATATATATATATAGAGAGAGAGAGAGAGAGAGAGAGATATTTCATTCTGGATAATGATTTTAATATTGATATATAAATCACTATACACTGTTTTGAGGCTGAGGCAGTAGTATAGAAATTTTACTTACATACATAAATAAATGCTCTTAGTCCAGTGGGCATGTTCCCAACTACAAGTGCTTTAAACTGTAACAGTTGTCCAGTAAACTATAGGCCAAACAGACCTCTCCCTTTAAAAAGGCATGAAAAATGCCGCCTGTTTAATGGTTCCTATTCTTTGGGAAAGGTGCTCCTGTAACTCACATCTCCCTCCTCCCCAACACTCAAATTGGCTGGGGAAATGTTGTTTTAAAGTATTGGATCCCGAGTTATCACAAGCAGCAGTATCACATCAAGAGACTGGTAGCTGAGCTATTATCATTAATGAAAACAAGGACCGTAGGTGTCCAAGAATATGATATCTGTTCTGTTTTCATAACAAATCATGTTTGACAGGCCTGAGAAATAATTTTCTACATAAAACAAGTTTATTTTTAGGGGAAAGATCAGATAAAAGAATTGCAAACGGGAAAGTGCCTTCGGAATGACAGTTGGGGGAGCTGGCTGCCTCATTATGTAATTTATTTATTTATTTTGCAGGCTTAATGATGTTGTTTATTAGCTTCCAAGCCTTCTTGTGGTTTGTTTTTTTGTTTTGTTTTGTTTTCAGTCTTGCTTCTCCGTTGGCAGGTTTAGCCTAAGAAATGTAGTGGGACCTCAGCCACAGATTATTTCAAATGAGCAAATCTAAGGCTGGAATTTCAGCTGGGGATTGGGCATTTGTGGAGGCTGAGAGGGCAGGACAAAGCAGTACTGGGTCCAGGAGTAAGTAATGTTGGACATCTGCTGAGCCCCATCCCCTACAGGGGCCTCATATTGAATCCCTAGAGTCCTGGCCTGGCTGCAGCGCCTCTATTGCCACTGCTTGCTCACACACCCTCTGTGAGTACTCAAAACAGTGACAAGAGTTCTACCTCCAGTAACAGAGGGGATATGTCTCTGCATACCAGATGCAGGGAGACTAAAATTTGCAAACCAGTGCTAACCCTTTAATTTGTAGTCATTTGTTTCTATTGTACATGGACCCTCTAGCTACATTGGAATATTGACAGTTTTCTCATGAACCAGGATAGCTTCTGTTCTTTGGTGACTTTTTAAAGGCACGAAAGGCCTTCTTCACCTCCCACCCTGTCAGTATCATAGTTGTGCTTTGAGTAGTCTACAGAGCTGCATTTTCAATTAATGTGCGGTTTGCTCTCTACGAAAGGTATCTGCTTTCCATTTCAGCCCAACATATACATCTTTCGTATGACCTAATTCCATCACTAGTGTCACTACCTATAACGCTTCAAAATGATTTAATCTCTGGAGAATGCCTTGAGTCTGATATGGCAACACAGACTCCTTCTAGTTTTTCTTTGTCATCTTCTTGTCTTTTCCTACTATGCTTCTTTAGCTAGGAAGAAATTAAGTGACTCCATGTACTCTTCTGGAGCTGAGCATCAATTCAAAGGAAGCCAATGGCTTATCCATGGGGACCTCTTCTATCCACTCATACTTTTGAAGAAAGCACACAGCATGGGGTATATATTCTAAGTGACTGGGACAACCACTATGCCACAGATTCTCTGCCATTTTTTGGGTGCTTGGAAAAAGATGACACTCTCTGGAACAAACCAGTGAATGCAACAGTCACATTCTATAAATGTGATGCCTTAGATTGGATTTTTGAAATATTGGGGGCTTGTCCTGGATCCCACTCAGAACATGCAGACAGAGGCTGTTCCTTGTAAGAAATATTGATTCAGGCAGGTAACAGTACAGGCTCAGCAGCAGACACAGTGCTCAGGAGACACAATTTGTGAGCTAAGGAGCAGGTTAAGAAGTTCAGAAGTGAACAGAAGCAACAAGGGTGTCTCAACAAGTTTCCCCACCCCTTCCTCCAAGATTTTAAAGTTGAGGTGTGGCACACTCACTCACGAGACTCCCTTGCAGTGTGGAAATGCCAAATTTGCAAGCATGCACTCTTGCAGGGAGGGTGAATCTGCTCCCAGCTGCAAAGGACGCGCCTGGTTTTAGGTGACAAAACTGCACCCTCTTGTTCTGGCTCTATTTCAGTCATTGCCAGCTCCTGTTCCCACCAGCCTCCACTGAGGTGCTACACTCTGCAAGAAGATAGGGTGGGAGGGCATAGAGCCATCACCCCTGCTCTCCCCCTTCCAAAGTGGCTGAAGTTGGGGTGGAAAGGGGAGATCTGAATTCCTCCAATTGACCTGACCCCCTGTTCTTCCTCTCCCATCAGAGTCTGCCAACCCATGCCTAATCCTGACCACATTGTAAGGTTCATGACAGAGCTGTGTGTGCATAGGTGTATTGCCCCTTTGAGACACAGACGGAAACGGCAGTGTATAACAAAGAGGGTGACAGATCATTCTATCTCCATCCCATATCAATTTTGCTTGTGTTCATTCCCAACTTGGTTCCACCCATTACCATATGAATGTGGGGTTTTTTTAAAAAAAAGCTGTACAAAAATTCACATTAAGCATACTGATCACACTCCAGCCCAACATAGGAAGCAGCTTTGTATATCTATCTCAGTAATGTCTACACTGACTGGCAGTGATTGTCCTGGGGGCCAGGCATGAAACATCCCCATTCCTACCTGGAAACACCAGGGATTGACCCCATGAACTGCTGCACACAAAGCTGAAGCCCTTCTCATGTGACCTTGCCCGGTGGTTTCATATAGAAGCTGGTGTTTGAGCCATCTCTTTGCAGATGGTATTATTTATTTGAAACTATCAACTAGATTAAATTAAAAGGAAAGCCAATACTGATGCAAAATTGCTAGTGGATATTGTGTTGGTAAAATACCTCTGAAATCAGCTCATGCTTCCTACGGCCAGCTTATACCCACAAAATGCCAGGGAAGTCAATGGCACAGTGTCAGAGTAAGTGAATTTGTTGCTTTTGGGCTGCAGCTAACAACTCTTGCTCTAGCCATTACCTGCTGTGATGTATGCCTGTCAGTTACTAGGTTCTTCTCCTTCATATCATCACCACCGCCATCACTTAAGCTAGCTTTGGCCTTTCACTTTCAATGGACACAGAATGGAAACAATCTCCAGCAATGGAGGAACAAGCTGACCTTTACTCAGATAAAGTTGTCAGGTCCTTTGAATCACAGTGATGTGCAAAGCTGTTAAGACAGTCTAGAGGTTGCAGCCTGCCAGATGCCCTTCCTTTCTAATACAGAAAGACAACTCTAGGAACTCAAATGCTGTGGTCAGGATGTCAGCAATGACACCAGGCGTGTGAATGGCCGGTTCCTGAGCATACGTTTTGCCCAGGAAAGGTCCACAGCAAAAGCCTCACAAGGTGTTGGGCCAAAGAAATACAAGCCACAGCCAAAACAAGAGTTTGTGAGTTGACACCAACAGATTCATCCTGTAAACTCAGCTCCGACATCTCTCAGATGGGTTTTGGCACCTCTCAATGGGGCACCATTGCCATTCAAAGAGAGGTGTTTATTGTGAGTTCCAGCACTTCTTTTTCTAGAAAAATAGCACTGTGAAGGACGGTATAACAACAACAACAACAACAACAACAACAACAACAACAACAACAACAATGTTTATGTTTCTTTATTATCCTTCAGCATAAGTGTGGGTTACAACAATGTAAAAATAGAACACAGAAATCCATTTAAAACAATTCACAGTCAAAAGAATAAGGTGGATGTTAGATTAGTTCTTATAAAAGGTAAGAGGTGACATGATAGAAGTGCATAAAATTATGCATGACATGGGGGGAGTGAATAGAGAAAAGTTTCTCTTTCTCTTTCGCAACACTAGAACTAGCAGACATCTGACAAAGTTGAATGCTGGAAGATTCAGGACAGAGGAAAGGAAAGACTTCTTCATGCAGTGCATAATTAAACTCACTCCCACAGAAGACAGTGATGGCCACCAAATGGATGGCTTTGAAAGAAAATTAGGCAAATTCATAGTGGAGGATAAGACTTTAATGCTCTGTCTCTGCAGTAAGTGGCAGTAATGCTTCTGAATACTAGTTGCTGGAAACCACAGGAAGAGAGTGTGCTCAGGTCCTGTTTGTGGGATTCACACAGGCATCTGGTTGACCACTGTGAGAGTAGATTTCTTGATTAGATGGGCCAGTGACCGGATCCAGCACATACTCAATATGTTCTTATGAAATAGATAGATGATAGATAGATGGATAGATAGATAGATGATAGATGATAGATGATAGTTAGTTAGATAGATAGATAGATAGATAGATAGATAGATAGATAGATAGATAGATGATAGATGATAGAAAGGGAAGGGTAATGAGATGCATCTTCAACTACATGTACTACATAACAAAGAAAGGAGAAATTCCACAGCTTAGGGACTGCCCTCTCTCAGGCCACCCTCCGGAAAAAATTATAAGGCCCCCCTCTCCTGATCTTAATCACATGCTTCCCTTATACATAGCAAAGTAGAAGTACCTTGTGGTCACTGGATTCCATTACTGTCTAGTACAGGGGTCAGCAACCTTTTTCAGCCATGGGCTGGACTATATTTTGAGGGGGGGGAATGAGCATATTCCTATGCCCCACAAATAACAAGTAAAAACACCAGGCAGGCCCCACAAATAACCCAGAGATGCATTTTGAATAAAAGCACACATTCTACTCGTGTAAAAACATGCTGATTCCCGGACCGTCAGTGGGCCAGATTGAGAAGACGATTGGGCCACATCCAGCCCATGGGCCTTAGGTTGCCTACCCCTGTTCTAACAGTTCAGTGTCATCTTGCATGTGATGTGTAAATTCTATTAGAAATCTGCTGTAGCTACAGAACCAAAGCCATGTATTGATCTGGACTTTTTTTCCCTTCCTTTCCCATCGACATGGTGCTCAACTTGCAGGTTGAAATGCTGACGGCAGCACGGTGTTGATTGCTGACTCCCCCCCCCTTTTTTTTTAACAGCACTGACCTAACTCACCCCAGATTCATGCAACTGCATTAGTCCAATTTTCAAAGTTTATTTCAGAAATATTCAGCATTCCAGGAATGGCAAACTTACCCGTCATCAGGAATGTTCAAGTCATACACATTCACAAACACACACACTTCATAATTGGAACAAATGGTTGAGGTCCCCCCCCTCTTTTTTAAAAATAAATAAATGAATAAGGAGCTTCTCTATTCATGCTTTTGAAAAGCAAAAGATCTGCAAGATTATTATATTTCTAGTTATTTTTTAATTATTAAAACATCATTTGTTTAGTTATTTCTTTGTTATAATCACACTTGTTTTCATTATTATTTCATCCTCTTGCATTATTCACATTCATTTTTGTTTCTCATTGATTCCACTGGGTGATCTCACTGCTCTTCTGCTGACTGCAGTTTTGGTGTTGCCCATTCAAGTGGCATGGATTTTTCAGACCTTCTGCTGAGGGATCAGGTCTGCCACATTTCATATGGATTGGGTGGGGGTGGGGGGCAAATTACAGACAAAAAAAAACCCAGAATGATTTGAAAAGATTCCACTATTAATAACTAATGTTTCCCTCTGTGCTAAAGATAGTGTGCAAATAAATAAAGAGGGTAGAGAAAGGACTGGAAATGCTTAAAATGGTAGGGGTAAATTGGAATTTTTTTTGCAGAACTAGCAAAGAATGCATTAACCTGCAGACTCTCACTCTCGAAAGAAAAGCCACTTGGGCAGAAAACACAATACAAGCCATTGTAATTCTCTTTTATAGACATCAACAAATCACTTGTTTTGCCATTGTGGTTAGCTCTGGTTAGCCACTATGGGAAGAGGATCAGTGGCGTAGCGTGGGGGGTACAGGGGGGGCCGGCTGCACTGGGTGCAACATCTGGGGGGCGCTAATCTAACTAATCTAGTGGAAGAGACTCAAGTGCTAAAATCCATGGGTTAGGGGGCGCAAATTACTTGCCTTGCCCTGGGTGCTGACAACCCACGCTACGCCACTGAAGAGGATGCTGGATATTATGGGCTTTTGGCCTGATCCAGCAGGGCTCTTCTTAGCTGTTGTTCAAATGTGAAGAATAAATTAACCTAGGCACACTCCCTGGCTTGTGTATTGGACATTGCAGTTCGGTAGAATCAACAAGTGTAAAAGCTAATTAATTAACCTTGTGAGGTGACTGCCTGGGGATAAGCCATTTAGGTGACAGAAAGGGATGAAAGGGCAAATCTCATTTGAGGGTTCCCTCCCTCTCTGTCAAGAACTCTCAAGTGTGAATAGGTTTGAAAAGCTAATCCCCTTTGAGGTAATGAGCTTTAGCACATCAAAGGAGGGACCTTCCCCTGGGTCATAAAAGAGACCAGAACTTGGGCTATGAGAGAAGCTATGGTGTTAGGGCTGCAGTGATGTAACCAGGAAGCAGAGAGGGAACCTTTAGCTAGGTTGTGCTCTGCAATGCAAGATAGGCTGCAGAGAAAGAATGGTGCTGGATGTATTTTTGCTGCTGCTGTGAAATATGCTGAGGTGTTTTGGGGTGCTGCTGCTATGAGCCTCTCCACTGAAAGCTCCAGGTTGTATATGTGTTTAATTAAACCATATACAGTGGTACCTCAGGTTAAGTACTTAATTCGTTCTGGAGGTCCGTACTTAACCTGAAACTGTTCTTAACCTGAAGCACTACTTTAGCTAATGGGGCCTCCTGCTGCTGCCGCGCTGCCGGAGCCCGATTTCTGTTCTCATCCTGAAGCTAAGTTCTTAATCTGAAGCACTATTTCTGGGTTAGCGGAGTCTGTAACCTGAAGCGTCTGTAACCTGAAGCGTATGTAACCTGAAGTACCACTGTATCATAAAGACACTGGCCTCCATTGGGCATAATTTGCCAGAGGAAACACTAACCCCTGGTTAGCATGCCTGGAACCCCTGGAATCTTGTGGAGATGGGGTGGTATGTATGAAGGCTTTTTTCAGCATATACAATCCTGTTGTTCACACTAAAGCTAGGGGAGAAGATGAGCTGGCAACAGAGGAGTGATATTACCAGAACATGGCTGTAAATATATTGAGGGAGAAGACTTGGGTGCTGCTAAAGCAGAAAGTGCAGGCTTCCTCAGAGTTCCCTGAGCGTTGCTGCAGGAGAAAGTGCGGCCGATGAGAGCGTCCCACATTAGCATAGTCAGGAAGGTGAAGAATTATGAGGAAATGAAATGCCAACGTGAGGCAAGAGAAAGTTGCATAGCCGATGAGCGGGAGAGGAGAGTGGAACATATTTCATCACTGTGTGACTTTTAAAAAGAGCAAGTTGTCATTTTAACATATTACAGTTTGTCTCAAACATCAAATGAGCAATAGTTAACATAACAGGCTCTAGCCGTATGTGTCTAAGTTCATCCATCTGTGTACATGGGGGCTGCATCCAAAGAACAGTGGGCAGGAGGGAACTAGATGCTGCAATCCTGCATATGCTTGTGAAACAGCTTGTCCAAGAGTTCAGGCAACATAGTAATAAGTATGATGCCTGTGTTGTTGTTTTCACCATCTCCATCAATTATTAATAATTAAAGAAGTTGCATCTGGAAATTCTCATGGGTTGGCCCCAGTGTTTTTGTTCTGCTTAACTTACTCTGGATGAAGGTAAGGGGTGCTTGTGAGCATCCTTTCTTTCATTTGACAGACCATCTCACCTGTAACGTGCACTTTTCAGCCTTCCCAGCTGCCCACACTTCCATTACCCAGAGCAGGGGAAGATATCGTGTGATTACTCCTTCGGTGTAGACATTACTGAGCTAGATGGACCAGTGTTCTGACTCGGTATTCTGTGGTTTATATTTTCAACCTGGTGGGTCTTTGTGCTTCTCAATAAGGCCTGGGCCACTGGATTCAAGTTTTGTTCTCCAAGGCAACAGGGAAACTCAGAAAATCCATCAGCCTTGCGCCATGGATGAGCCACATTCCTCAAATGATCCAGTCAATTAAAAATTGATTTTTTTTGTTTTGTTCTAGGGGCCCTGGTGGTAACGCAGTACAAAGACAGTGTATGCATTACCAACCAAGCTCCCATCAGTTAAGTGATATTTAGGTGATCTTCTGTCATGGGAGAAAGCAGTACGGTTGATGATCGCTGTTGCCGAGGAAGCTAAATTGAAGTGTCAGATACCAGAATTGCATTTTATTTCTAATATGTTGGGCTGCCAGCTTGGGAGAAGCGATGGGAAGTCTGTGAATACAAAGGGACAAAACCGCTAAATCTAGTGGAGCTTAGCTGAGCTCAAGGGAGGGCGGGGAGGAGATTAAACCAGAAGGCAGCTTTGAGGCCCCACAGGAAAATGCCGCTCAAGTCATGTTGCGAGAGAAAAGCTGAACCTAAAATAAAACCTGGAGTAAATGTTCAGCCTCAACAACAACAACAGGGTAGCTTGAATGCTATTAAAAAGTCTCCCCCCCCCCCGAATAAACAAATTGGTAAGTTATAAACAGCATATGTCTATTTTCTGGGAATCACAGGTTGAGAGAGTGCTGTTGTGCTCAGGTCCTGCTTTCAGTCTCTGTGCAATGCATAGTTAAACCACAGAACTTGCTTCCCCAAGATGTCGTGGTGGCCATCAACATGGATGGCTTTACAAGAGAATTAGACAGATTCACAGAGAAGGAGAAAACTCTCTAAGGCAACTAACCTTGATGAGCCGTAGCTCAGTGGCACAGCATCTGCCTGAGTGCAGGAGGTTTCAGGTTCAGTCCCTGGTTATGCTCAGTAGGGCTGGTAGAGATTTCCTATCTGAAACCCTGGAGAGCTGCTGCCAGTTGGTGTAGATGATACTGAGCTAGATAGACCAATAGACAATAGTACTCAAGGGTTGGGTGTGGTCTGGAAAGAGGAGTTTAACCTGGGGGCATGACACCCAAAGAGTCCCAAGGGGGGTCCTGGAGAGTGACATCATTTTCCAAGCCTTAGTTTCCTCACCTCTGGGCTATTGCAAAGCAACTATAGCAAGTGGCAGACAGTGCTGAATATGGAAGTGCTCTGCATCACTCTGCTACACCAGTTGTCAGATGTGGAGTTAAAGGGCAAGACTAGCAACTATTGCAGGAAGGAAGTTTGAGTTTATTTCCAATCCATGTCCACTGATGTGTTTACAACTTTGAACTGGAAAGTGTGTTTTCCAGTGCAAAGTCCTTGAGGTCAGTTGCTTGACCTGGAAGGTGGAATGGAGCAATCTGAAGGTCCTGCTCTCTTGACAAGTGAAAAAGGCAAAGTTCCCAGTATATTCATACCAGAGCTACCCAATCCAGCAATTCGGTTTTTGACCATCAACAGCTTTTAGGGTCAAGATGTTAGCTGTTCTTTCCAGGTCATGTATGAGATAGGAGCTTGTGTGAAGGTGACAGATAGTTCATAAGGTATATTCATGCCAGCTGTTCAAATCCATAGAAATACAGCATGTCAAATGACCCAGTTATCACCTCTCATTCAGTGCCTCCCCGCACTGCTTGGTAAAACTGAAGAGTAGAACTGGAGATCATTCAGAGTGGTCATCAGGACTGTTGGACCCTGCAATGTACTCAAGATTCTCTAGCAAATGCCATGCATGCTAGGTCTAACACTGGTTCTGTCCACACTCCATTCCCTTCTGGGTCCAAAATGTGATCTGAGCCCTGAGCAAAATCTTTGCTGCAGTTTGTTTCAATTTTCAAGGGTAATGCATGGTGTTCAATTGCAATTAACACATATGAAAATTTGAGTATTTTGCTAAGGGAAGATGTCCTCTCTGTGTGCACATATTGATGTTCCATTAATTTATTGCCAGCCTCTAAGGGGGTTGGGGTTGGGGATAGATAGATAGATAGATAGATGATAGATAGATAGATAGATAGATAGATAGATAGATAGATAGATGATAGATAGATAGATAGATAGATGATAGATAATCTTTATAGTTTGGGATTGAGAAAAATCCAAAAAATGACAACAAAGATGATTCTATGATTCCTTGGCTTCCAAAAACTTCAGCATGATTTGAATACAAGTGGCTGAAGGTGGGTTTTATTCATTTAATTTTGGAATTTGAAAGACTTATTTCAACCACCTGGGGTGAGAGTAAAAGTCATCGCCGTGTAGATCCTCTTTTCTAATGTTACTTGGAGCAAATGGCTTCTCCCCACTCCCAGATGAACACCCTTCAGTTGGGAATTTCAGTTCCACAGTTTTGCACCAAAGGTTGGTAATGTCCAATTACATAGCAGTCCCCTGTGTAGTTGACTAATTGACTTTGGCTAATGACTGAACAGAACTCATTTTCACAGCCATTGGCAAAGTGGCAATGCATGAGGAACTGTGCCTCCTAATTCTAAGAAATCGACCTGACCCGCACGTTACTTACCTGGGTGAAAGCCACATCAAATGCAATTGGACTGTCTTCTGAGTAACATTGGTTAGGATGGTGTTCTCTGTTATCCACTAGCATTCATTCTTTCCAAATGTTCTGACATGGGTCTGAACTCAAAGACAGATATAGAGTTTATATATATATATATATATATATATATATATATAAATGTCTGTGGAGAGAAAATATTTCAGACATATTCAAATTCAATTTTTGTGGTGTTTATCCCCCCCCCCCAAAAAAAATCACCCTTTTAAGGAGGAAGCAAAATGAGCAGTGTTATGGAGTTATGAGCAGTGCATGGTATCAGATCCTCTTGCTTAAGAGCTATTGAGCAGGAGGATCTAATCCCACATAGTGCTGGTCATTGCTCCTTCTTGGGATTTTTCCTCTGAGTGTAGAGAAACCACACACATAGGAGCAGCAACCAGAACTGGGCAGGATTGGAGCCTCTCACTTAGCTGTTAAGTGGAAAGATCCAATCCTGCATAGTGCTATGCAACCTGACTTGTTTGTTTGTTTGTTTTAGTTGTGCTCCAGAATTGCATGAGGAATGAATGCAGGGCAGGATGAGTGGCTCTTAGTGTGGCACAGGGCAAATCACTCTGATCTGCAGACCACAGATTGGGGCACAGGGTGGATCAGAGAGTCCCTGCACAGCCCTAGTACTTATTCCACTTATGGGGGGGGGGGAATCAATCAATCTTGTCACAGATTAATGACATGCAAGGCAAGTGACACTGGGTGAGGAGGAGAGACAAAACAAGCAAACCAGGCCACATTTTTTTATATAAAAAAGTTCTTATAGCTTGAATGGAAAGTGTTGAGGGAGTTCAGTAGCCTGATGAAGCTGCTCTCCTGGCAGAGTTTACAGAGTAACTTCCCTTCCTATCTCTCCAGCGGCTGTAGCTGGATAAAATTACTGCTGTTAGGTGACAGTTGAGGGAGTAATTTTGTAGATGAACTGAAGAAGATGCCATCAGTACAATCTAAAAGCACTGCTCCTGCATGACTTCCACAGTATGACTGCAGTTTTATTTCAAATCCACCAGGTGTTGCCATAGAACACCCAACAAAAGCTACATGTGCACCTACGCTGCCAATTCTGTGTTTATGTACATAGCTGCACCATGGTTTTCCATAGGCATCACTTCTCTGTTCCAAGTGGCTGGGTCTGAGGATGAGGACTAAGGCATTGGGCCATTGTCTTCGTGGAAGAGCTGGGCTTTGGAGAGGATAGAAACAGAGGTGGCACCATTTACTTATTGTGGAAACTGTTTCCAAGCTTAAGGATGAGAAAGGGAGAATGGGTAGAATTGTTTAGGAGACTAGGAAACCTTAGGAGGGCTGAGGATGTTTGAGTTGGAGAAGGAAAGGTCACAGGCAGATGAATTATTGGAAATAAGGGCAGAGCACTTGGTGCCTTCATTATGTATCTTTAGGTGCCAGGCAAAAATGTTTCTGTATAAACAGGCCTTTGGCTGATTAATATTCTATGGCCTTTTACACACACACACACACACACACACACACATATATGGGGGTTATTGGTGTGTTTTTGTTTTTGTTCTATTATGCATTATTTGTTCTCATTTTGTATTTTTATGTTGTGGACCATATGCAAATTTCTAATAATAATAATAATAATAATAATAATAATAATAATAATAATAATAATAATAGCAGCTCTGACAAGGGTTGGAAGCAGACAAAGGCCTTTTAAGTCTCATTCACCAGATGACCTCCAGGCTTCACACACTCAAGGGGAACTTGAGACCTTTAATGGAACAACCCTCAGGCCTGAAGATAGACACTCCTATATTCTATAGTATCCATCCTGGTGTGCTTTCTGCTCTGATAGACTGGTGAAGTGTGATGGGAGGCACCCATGAAGGTCTGGGCTCTGGCCTGGTGGTCCAGCAGATTCATTTGGGGGCTTCTCTCCACCAGCCTCATTTGCAGTAGTCCCCTGATCTTCATCAGCCAGCTCAAAGCCTTGTCTCTTAGCTAGTGCCTCTGCAGCTTATGACTCTGTGTCTAGACTGCTGCTGGGTTCATGAAAAAAAGTAGGGTCAGTGGAGAATGTGGGTTTGGTAGAAGGGAAGTGACTGGGGAGGGGTATAACTTGGCCCCCACACCTGAGGTTCCCTATCTGTGATCTACCACAAGAGATGGGAGGGAATGGTGAGATCTACTAATCCATCATCCTGAAGTGGCAAGGTTATGTGTGACAGTGGTCAATAGTGGTAACAACATTTCTGGCAGTGATTGGTTGAGCTGCTGTGATGTCACAGTGGGATAAGGCAAAACTTGGGCTGAGCTGTTTAGAGGCATGGAAGGAACTAGATGCTAGGTGATGAAGTGGATTGAGCTTTGGTGTCTATTTCAACCAGTGAATGTCAGGGAACCAGCCAGCAATAAATCACATGAAGCAGGTGAAGTTAGCTCTTTATTAGAAGAAACAAGGCCTACTCAGGGGTGCCAGGCCTAATGAGCATATCAACTCTTCTTGGTAGGTCTTGCCCCTATGAGGCAGTTGTGGAGGCTGAAGATCCCTGTCTTCCCACAGCTGCCTAAATCTCATCCTCCCTGGGGTCCTTCCCAAGCAATCTGAGACTATGCCGACGTGCCTGTCTCTGCTACTCCCTCTTCCTACCTCTTCTTCTCCAGAGAGAACAGGGGGAAGGGGATCTCATCACAGCAGGAGAGGGAGAGGCCCTGGCTTCTTCACCAACCTGACTCATCTCTGCCTCTTGGCCTCCCTCCTTTCCTGCTTCCACCTCTGCTTCTGGACCTCTGTCTGCTGCAGATTCTCCAGGCTCAATAACCCTGTTACCTCTTCAGCTTCCAACACCTACTCTTCCCAAGCCTCTCCCTCTGACCACTCGTCGTCAATGCCCAGGCTCTGAGTCTTCTTCCCTTGCGGGTTCCCAAACTGGTGCCTCCCCCCATTCCTCTGTGTCCAGCCATTCCATGACACGCAGAGAGAATTATTCTCACTGCAGCATTTGGAGACAGAAGTTTGAGGGGGCTGTGGTGTGCTGAGGGAAACCAGCATAGGAGAAGGAAGAAGAAACAGATTTCTAGTTTAAATTCCTAACTGGGGGAAATCCCCAGAAGGACATAATAATGCAACATTAATTTTATTTCATATGTATTGTCAAACACATATGTCAAAGTATTTTTTTTTGGGGGGGGGAGACCCAGAATGGGAGGGGAGGCAGGGTGAGAATGAACGCCCTCTGAACGATCCTGTTCTTGTAAGATTGGATCACAGTTTAGGCTTGATAAGCATAACAGAGGTGCTGTGATCAGGCACTCAGAGCAAAAGTCCCTTGCAGTCATGGTGCTGTGCTAATCAAAGGGGAACTGTAGATAGAGCGGTTTCTCTTGATGTGGTTTTATCAGCCCAGTTTCATGTAAATCCCGCTACTTCAGCTTTGTCCAATCCGCCTCTAGCTTTGTTCTGAACCTTTCAGTAACAGTTCAGTGAAGCAGAAAGAGCTCTGTGATATTATAAACCTGCACGCTTCTCTCTCTCCCCCCCCCCTTTTATTCATTGGCGAGGAAACAGAATATAACAGAAGTTATTTATTTATTCACTTACCTATTTAGGAAATTGCTGAAACCATTTCCCCTTCTGCACATATTTCAGAAACCTGTGTGTGTGTGTATCTTTCTGATGTTTATCTTTAGAACTGAAAAGCGGGGGGGGGGGGGCACCATTATAGTGAAAAGATAATATTACTGTTGTGTCTAATTTATTTTGGTACATTTGGAAAGCTCAGAAGGAGAGGGAGGGAAGGGAGACAGACGTCTTGGTTTGCAGTGCCAGGCAGGCTGCAAGGAACACCTGGGAAATGTAGTTTCCCCAAGGGACTGTTGGCATTTCATCAGTAGAGAAAACTACATCTTTCTGAGGCTGCTCTTAGTCATTCCAGGTTCTGGATCACAGATTAATCTTCCTGCCTTTCATCTTCTTGCTTGCCAAAGCTTGCTACCACTGCTATCAAAACCTCAACCCAGTTAATGGGTTGAATATAATGCTGTGCCTCCATTTTCTTGAAAGTTTCTGTCTCCTACAAAAGAGACTTGGATTTTTCTGCCTTGTTCACAGGGTATTTTATCATTTGGACTGTGGCAGCAAGTGTGGTATGTATTTTTTTGTAAAGCAGTTTCCCCCCAGCACCCTGCAGCCTCCCCAGCTGCCCACATTTCCTGTTCTGAACAAAGCCCTCTGGGAGGAGTCACTCCATGATGTCTTCCCCTGGTATTTGAATGAATCTTGGGCACTTGGGAAAGCTGCAGAGTGTAGAACTCTAAGGAGATGATTTGTAGTAGAAAGATTGGACATACACAAGCACCCCTTGGCCACATCAAAATATACACATTTTGCAAGGCCATTTCCCCAGTATAATGTGTTTATGTATGTAATTTTCACAAATACATGCATTTTATGCAAATTTTACTGTTGTATGTGCATTTTTGTACATGTTACTTGGCTTATTTGGCCAGACAACTGCCTTACAAAATTTGGAGAAGTGTGAGTTTTGAGGAGTTGCCGTGTTTCACTTTGTGAAATGTTTTGGAAATTGCAAATTAGGTAGGCTCACCTTTAAATGTGAACTGAATCTAATTTCTCCCACATTCCTATGTCACACTGCCTCTCACTGGGACCCTCTGTCTCATCTGGCAGTTGTTTTTGCAACAAACCATGAAACACGCTCACTACACACAGGAAACCAGACATGAGAGGCAGGGGCAGCCCCAGTATTAGACAGCTATGTCAAAACAGGACAGAAACAGGAGTGGAAATTGCCAATGTTTGCTTATTCATCCCATGTCTGGAATGGAAATCAATCTAGCAAATACAATCGGTATCCACTGTTGTTGTTGCTTTCAGGCTGCAAATGATATATAATCAATCATGCCCCCACCATCCATTTGCATTGAGTTTCCTTTGCATTGAAATGAATGGAGTGGAATAATCCAAAGGCAATGTAACTTATGTAATTAATTGCCTAAGTTACGCAAGTTACTTAATTTCACCACAGCAGACAGGGAGATTAATAGCACCATTTTGGGTAGAAGATGAACTGCAGGGGAAGGGAAGCAGCGGTGCATGTGACATATAAGGGGCAGAGCACAAATGGATCCTTTTTACATCCCAAATCATTGCTTAGTCTCTCGGACTACCATGCAACACTATCTCACAAGCAGCTGATAGCTGCTGTTTGAAACTACAACCAGCCTATTAATTAGGCTCTCACCTTTACCAGACACGTGCTTTCACTGGAAGTGTCAATTTAAACCCGAGAAATTCCAAGGATGGTGTTGCATTCAGTTTCTTGCTGGGAGGCACAATGAGCCCACTAAGTCCGAGAGCATGAAATTTCCCTTTAGTCCCACTGCTTTGATATGGTCGTTGCCTAGCAATCAAGAAAATTAGAAGTGTGGAAAACATTGATAAAAATGGTGGTGTGTTAAAAATCAAAGTGCTGAACCATTCAATCGACTTTTAAGATAATAAGGATGCTAGGCATGTTGACCTTATTATTATTATTCTGGAGGGTTTGAAACATTTGCTGCCTGCATGGAAAACTAGAAATAGATCACACACACAACTCTGGACATGGACCATCTTTGAAGTGTGTGTCTCATATAGCCCCCAGTTTGTGATGGTGCCAAAGTCTGGAAGTGGGGGGTTTCCTGATACCTTGGGAATAGGAGGATTGTCATGCCAGCCACTCCAAAAAAGTAGGGACAGGAGAGGAATTTGCTAGGTTTGCTTTTTGCAGTCTAATTCAATGCTCCCAAATTTTATTGCAAATTGGAACACAACTCTCCAGCACATTATGCACTTTTCTGAATTTTGTGATGTGAAATGTGCACATACAGACACATGCAAAGTGTGTGTGAAAAGTTAGCATTTCACACAAAAAATGTGCATATTTATATAAAATTTACTTTGTACCATTGCAGGGTTTCATGGAGAATAAGGTTATCATACGTTATATCTCCACTATGCCCCTGAATGTCAATTGCTGGGAATCATAAGCAGGTAGAGTGCTTTTTGCCTTTCTGCCAGCATCTGATTTGCCACTGTGTGAATAGGATGCTGTAGGGGGGAATGAGGTGTTAGCAGAGGGGGTACTACCTCTGGTGGGGACACATCATGCTCCTTTTGGAGTAGTTTGTCCACCTTTGGTCCCCACCCTGTAATCCGCTCTCACCTGTGGCTCCTAGAAGCCGTCAGCATGCAACAGCAGCAATACCCCAGGAATAGCTTAGACTGGCAGGCTAAACCAGTTGAGGATAGCTGATGGGTCTCTAACCCTCAAGGAGTTTGGGACTTCATCTACATGTGAAGAGAATCAAGAAGGTGGTTTCTGCATGTGTTGTAGAGGGATGTGAGGGACAGGTGGGTTCCCGTCAATCTGGGAAGATAGTGCATATAGGAGAAGGAAAACTGTGATCCCAAACCTCCGCTGTCTTGCAGGATATTTTCAGGAGAAGAAAAGGCTAAGGAGTAAACCATACACAAATCCAGAATGGATTCCCTAAGACGGTTGGATGGCACCTTGTACACCTCCTTCTGGCAACTTCTGTAGTCAAGCTGCTGCCAAACGTATTGCTTTGCTTTCTTTTGGACCGGTGAGGTGGGCAGGTCTTATCATCTGGGCAGCCCAGGACCTCCATACAAACTGCCCAGACTTGAGCCCCAGGCAGGTCACTTTGATGCTGCTAACACAGTGGTTTGACTTCACCCCCAGAGGCGCACTCCACTGTCTCTTAAGACAGATGCCAACAACCAACCAAACAGAATGCTGGACCAGATGTGTCATGGGTCTGATCCAGCAGCCAGGCTTTTCTTATGTTCTAGTTTCTACAGTCTCACACATCACTCTGTGTTCCCCAACTTGGCAAGCATCATCAGAATTCAAGAGGACATTTCAGCTAATCAGAAACACTTAAGGTGCATAAATACTCAAGGTGCCAAGCAGGGCTGGTTGAAGGTGTGGCTCAGGAGGAAGTGTGGTCTAATTCCGGAAGGGAATTGACAGGCAGAGGCCAGCTAGAAAGCATGGTGTCAAGAAAGGAAGTGGTGGCCTGAGATGGTGGCAGGAGGAATATAGGGTCAGAGCAAAGTGACTTAAAGTGGGAAGGGAAGAAATTGTTAGTTTCTTCTCCCTTTAGATTCACAAAATGTTTAGGGCTATGTGTACCCCTGCATCCCCCCAGAAAAAAGGACTCTCTCTCTCTCTCTCTCTCTCTCTCTCTCTGTGTGTGTGTGTGTGTGTATTGCACACACAGAAATATAATAAAGATAGAGAATGCACTGATAATTAAAAGACATAAACATTTAAACAGCCATGCAAATATAGCAGGCTAATCAAAACACCTCCTATAAATAAGATTAAATGATCAACTTAGAAATATTAAGACAAACAGTAGAAATGCAAGAATATACTCCAAATCATCATCATCAACAACAACATCCAAATATTGCATTACTTTGCAACCGACCGGCATTTGACAGAATTGTTTTGTAAATTAAAATACATCATTTGTTATCCTTTCCTACACGATCAACTACACAGAAATTAGTGGGACAGAAAATGAGTTGCCATGCATGCATGGGCAGGGACTGCAGAAGCTGAGGTTTGTGAAGTTATTTGAATTAACTAGCCACATCTTTGGCTGCAGGCAGCTAGCTTTAATAGGATCTGTGAGAAGTGCAGCTTCTGATCAGTCTCCTGACAGGTGATGGGATGGCAAGGAAAGAAGAGAACTTAACCCCATGAAAGTCTCAGTGAGTTTCCTCTGTTGTCATTGTAAAGTTACTCTAATGCCTAATAAGAGAAGGTACATCCTCTCTTATGCTCTGTGCATAATCTTTCCCCCACACTTCTAGGGCAGCCCTTCTGCAATGTTGGGTCACCAGTGGTTGCTGGACTACAACTCCCATCAACCCTCACCATTGGCTAAGCTGTCTGGGGATAATGGGAGCTGTAGTTCAACAACAACTGGGGATCCAGGATTGAATACTTCTCTTCTAGGGCACTACTTACTGTCACAATTAAAAGTGATATGTTTAGGAATGACATGTACCCAATTAAACTTCCCTTCAGGGAGTTGAGCATGGGTGGACTTTGCTCTCTCCTTGTGTCATATTGGGCTATACTGTGGTTGAATATGGAACTGGAATTAGGAACTGGAAGACCTGAGTTCACTATCTTGATTCACTATCTCTCAGCCTAGCCTAACCCACAGGGTTGTTGTGAGGATAAAATGGGGAGGCAGAGTATCATATATACACCATCTCAAGTTCTTTGAAGGAAAGGTACAATATAAATGTCACAATGCATAAAAATAACTATAAATACTTGGTCTCTGCTGGTAAGTACTTATCCCCCTGGTAAAGAGCATTTTGCATTTTGGGTGATGTGCTTCTTTTGGTTTGCCTGTGTTGTTTATGAGGAGTACATGTTTTGCATTCAGAAGATCTTAGGCTTTAAATTCCCCTTTTCTGCCTAAACAAAATCCCATCTGAGGAATTTGGCATTTGAGGATGTCACTGTGAAGTTACCTGACCTGCACTTCCTAAAATAAAAATAATTCCATTTTAACTGCCGAAGTGGTTTCTAAGTGGTTTACAACCAGACACAAACACACTTTCTCTCACACATATCCATATGCACATGACTAAAATATCAAAAATCAGTCAAAACAGTAAAATAAGCATCCACAATTAAAATGTGCAATGAAAGAAACCCATTATAACAGTGCAACACTTAAAACAGTTAAGGCAGCAGTTGACAGGGAGGGTTCAGGTTAGGGGCACCCATATGTAATCAAGGTGTGTCTTCAAGAGTCAATGGAATGCCAATACAGTGGTACCTCGGGTTACAGACGCTTCAGGTTACAGACGCTTCAAGTTACAGACTCCACTAACCCAGAAATAATACCTCAGCACAATCCTAACTATGAGTATTCAAAATTACGTCTATTGTACTCGGAGAAACACCCAAGTTTCTTATTGATCCACATCAGGCTAATTTGATCAGATCAGAGACTTTAAAATATACTGCAGCCCTCTAGAATTAAATAAAGGTGGTCAAGACTGTAGAGCAGTTTTCTATCTCCTTTTATTTGGGGGAAGAAAGAGAAGACTTTATCATTAAAGGATGTCTGAATCCACTGTAATTAATTCTTTAGGGCTGCATCAAAAGATAAAATGGTGGTGGATTTACATTTCCCTTGCATGCAGAAGGACTTTTGTTCAATTCCTGGTAATGTCAGCTATGTCTGGGAAGTTTCTCTGCTTGAAAACTCTGGGGGCCTCTGCCAGTCAGAGTTGAAAATATTGAGCTTGATTGACCAATGGCCTCAATTGGTATAAAACAGCTTCCTGTGTTCCCATGTTGCATCTTGCTCCAGCTTTAGCAGCACTACCAGAAGGAGCATGTGCCTTGCATGAAGAAGGTCCCAGGTTCAATCCCCAACATCTCAACGTTGGGCTCATAATGTCCCCTCTATGAAAACTATGAGTCACTGCCAGTCAGAATAGATATTACCATTGAGCAATGACCCTTCCATAATAGGCATGTAAACTTGTGAATTCTAAAATCAGCACCAGAGTCTTGTTATGTGCACATTTTCTTTCTGCGGGCCATTGTGCCTTGCCCTATGCTTTTAGAAACTTCAGGCAGAACTCGCACTCATTACACTTTGCATAAATTCTAGGGGTGGCGATGGTAATAACCAAGGGTGGCAGTCTGCTGTGAGCCACCAAGGTTTGGAAATTCTCATCATGCAAAAGCATCATGCAAAGCTCTTAATTGTAGAGAGGGAAATTTCAACCAGTAGATTAATCAACTAAAGGCTTTTATTAACTAGGCAAGGTTGCAATTTAAAGGAACAATTCCTTATTTTTTAGGTTACTCTTGGTCTTGTGTATGACAGTACTGTAATAGGAAATGAGGAAAAAGGGGGGGGAATATTAAAGATGGCTTTTTAGAAAAAACAACAACAGTGTGGAAGGTTTTTTGCTATTTTGGTAAAAGGGGTAGCTTTTCTTCATTAATTATTAGTTCTGCTGCTTCCTTCAGTAGCTCAGTCATACTGAGGTTTTAGTTACATTCAAGTTTAAGGGAAATGGGTTGATTAGTCAAAAGGCAAATTAACAATGAAAAAAATAATAGATTGCTGTCCCCAGTTATTTCTATTATTCAGACTGGCAATTATCAGCCAGGATGTAGCCAAGACTGCCTCTTTGTTGTTATCATCAGTGACAGAATGTTTTCCATGGAATGCCTTTGTCCATATCTTCATTAATGAAATTAATGGGGAGCTATTTTCCTATGAGCTGCTTCTCACACCACCCATTAACTTACATGGGGGGTAAGAAATCCCCATTCAACAGCAGCTCCCATTTGCTTCCTCTAGCAAAAGTCAAATTGTACTAAATTAAGAAAGCAAACCTGTTTGTAAATGTTAATCTAATGGGCTGCTAAACTCCCATGTGAAGTGAATGCAGCACCTTTGTATGGGCAGATTATATATTCTTCCTTGTTGGTGGGGGGGGGGGCACAATTGCTTTTGTTTAGTCTCCCATTTGAATAATACATTTGATTGCCATGGCAAAATGTAGCGGTGTGCGCACCCGCCTCTGAATAGTGCCTAATTAACGGGTGGTAACAAGGCAGGATTTGCCCTCTCTCCTTTCACCAGCGATCATATACATGACAGTCCCTTTATCTTCCTTCAAAATTGACTTGCTCTCCTGACCCTTAAGCGGCTCTTGTTTTGTGTGTTTACTCCTCTGATGTCTTTGCAAGCCTGCTAATTTTCGGTGGCACTTCGTAGCTGCTTGTAATTAACACATCGAACACTGAAGGAAGACTCCGGCTCGCAGATGCCTAATGGAGGAATGTTTTCTTCCAGTAATTATATGGCTTCGTTCTGAGCTATTTGCATTGACCTGCGAGGAATCCAAGGCATGCCTTTCTCCCCCTGAGAACAAGTGTGTCTGTGCTCCGAGGTTATTTCAGTAGCAGAGAACAATACAAACATTAATGGGCCAAGAGAATGCAGCTCTGATGTTATCAGGAATTCTGGGGTCTGTTTCATTTATTTGGGAATAAGTGTACAGTGGTACCTCAGGTTACAGGCGCTTCAGGTTACAGATGCTTCAGGTTACAGACTCTAACCCAGAAATAGTACCTCAGATTAAGAACTTTGCTTCAGGATGAGAACAGAAATCGTGTTCTGGCAGCGTGGCGGCAGTGGGAGGCCCCATTAGCTAAAGTGGTGCTTCAGGTTAAGAACAGTTTCAGGTTAAGAATGGACCTCCGGAATGAATTAAGTACTTAACCTGAGGTACCACTGTAAGTGTATTACATAGATGGGCCTCTAGATGTTGTTTGACTCTGACGCCCATCAACCCCAGACACCATGATTGTCAAGGATTATGGGAGTCTGAGTCAAGCAACATCTACAAGCCAGAGGTTCCCCACCACTGGTTTTGCAAGAGTCATGACATATGGAACTTTTCAGTTTGGAGAAAAGACAAGTAAAGGGGGGACAGTGTATAAAATGGTTGTTGAGAAAGTGGAGAGAAAAGTTTTTCTTCTGGTGGTTCTCTCACTGTGAGAAGCCTTCTCAGTAGTGGCATCCACCCTGTGGAGCACCCTCCCATCAGATGTCAAAGAAATAAACAACTACAGTCATACCTCGGGATAAATATGCTTCCTGATAAGTATTTTCGGGTTGCACTCCGCGGTGACCCAGAAGTAACGGAGCACGGTTTATCCAGGTTTCATCACTCGTGCATGCTCAGACGGTCAAAATGACGTCACAAGCATGTGCAGAAGCGGCGAAACGCAACCTGCGCATGCACAGATGCACAGTCGCATCTTACGTTCTGTTCAGGATGCAAACGGGGCTCTGGAACAGGTCCTGTTCGCATCCCAAGGTACCACTGTATCTGATGTTTAGAAAACAACTGAAGGCAGCCCTGTTTAGGGAAGTTTTTAATGACTGATGTTTTAATGTATTTTTAATCTTTTGTTGGAAGCCGCCCAGAGTGGCTGAGGAAACCTAGCCAGATGGGCCAGGTATAAATAAATTGTTGTTGTTGTTGTTGTTGTTGTTGTTGTTGTTGTTGTTGTTGTTGTTTCTCCTTTGCATAACACTAGATCTTGGGGACATTCAAGAAAGCTGAATATTGGAAGATTCAGGACAGATGAAAGTCAGTAATTCTCTTAGCACATAGGTAAACTATGGAATTCTCTCACACAAGAAACGTTAAAAGAGTATTAGACAAATTCTTGAAGGATAAAGCTATTAATGGCTACTAGCCAAAATGGCTATGTTCTACCTCCAGTGTTTGAGGCAATGTAACACTATTGCTGGGAATCACAGGTGGAGACAATGGTGTTGCACTCAGGTCCTGCTTGTGGGCTTCCCATGAGCACCTGGATGGCTGCTGTGAGAACAGGATGCTGGACTTGGCCTGATCCAACAGCGTTCTTTGGGTGTTCTTATGTTCATGTTTTTATCCCAGCCCAAAATTTTGTGGACACCAAAACTGTCTGTGGGCACCTCATGAACACACCACAACCATGCCCACACCACAGCTTATTATGTTGGCTACAACAGAGTGCATATTTCATGCCTACTGTCAGTGGGGGGGGGATTATGAGATGAGAGCACATGGGCACCAAAGAGACATTGGTGCCTCCTGGTCTAAATCAATGTTGAATCCCTCCCTTGTCTGGTTGCACAGAGGAAGGTGATTCAGGATAATAACCCCCTCAACAACCTTGCAAAAAATCTGTTGTTGTACACAAGCCCTTAAGATCAGCTCTAACAGCAGATGTATTATTTCCAAACACAGAGTTACTTGTTTGGGGGGAGGGGGGGTTAAAGGTTCATGTGGAAATAAGCATATGTATATTTGCTCATCCCTGGTCTAGTTAAGTGACTTCCCTATAAATGCCCCCGTACCCCAAGAATGCTTTTCAAGCCTTGCTGAAACGTTTAAGATATTTACATCAGGAGGAATCTCTCAATTTCCACTGAATTAGAGAAAATCAAGTGACTAAATGGAGTTGTGTGGAGCCCCCGCCCCAGCATAATAAATTTTGCAAGCTTTATTGAAAACCCTTCAGGTTCTTTAGTAGCTTCAGATTTTCTAAGAAAGGACTTTCAAATGCCCCCCCCAAAAAAAAATCCACTTGAGGTACAATCTACTGACTTCTTAATTATGCACAGAAGCCCCCCATGTTAAAACTCCTTTAAATGCTCTTATATGGGATTATTTGTCTAAGGAGGAACCTGCACACTGGTTTCAAATTTTTGCTTCAGACACAATTTTGGTAGCAGTTCAATATTCCACTTAAAATGCACACAAAATAGAAAATCTGGTGTGTTGTTTGTTTGGAAGCAACAACAGCCTTGTAATGTATATATATAAACTTGCTAGGTGCAGATTGTTTAATCTTGCTCATTTAAATAAACAAATTCCATGTTGGCATATTGCAAAAGTGAAAAACGAGTCCAACCACTTAAAACAGTCAGCCAGCAAGCAAACCCATTTGTGATGGTTAGGGCATTTGTCCAAAATGAAGTCTGGATTCTTTGGCACCTTTATGTATTATTATTATTATTATTATTATTATTATTATTATTATTATTATTATTGGAATACGGTCTTGAGATTTTAAAGCTGTAATACACACTAGGACATGAGAAATAAGAGGAAGATTGGTAGCTAGAATGATCAACAGTGGGGCAGAAAAAGAACAGCTTTTTTTTTTGAAGGGGTTCAGCCTGGAATAGTAATGATAGAATTGTCTGAATCAATAACTCTCTTGTCGGCCCCATGTCTGATGTTCGAATCAGTCAGCCCTTTCCTGTGAGAGCTTTCCTGAGGAATATTGAATTATTTATTATTTGTATCTCCCCCACCCTTATCTTTCTGATGATTTTTCTCTGTTCCTCTCCCCTGCCCCCCCCCATCTTAGTAAAATTTGTTTTTTATGTTGTCAGGTTCAATGATGTCTCCGCTTTGATAAATAGCAGTAATTGGGTGTACTGCAGAAGTCATGTAAAAATGTATGACTTCAATTACATCTAGAACATTTCTCCCCTTTATATTGATCTTTCCCCTCTGTATGTAAGAGCTGTTTTTCCTCGCCTGCAGTGTTGAGGTTCCCCACCTTAAATAATAATAAAAAAGGGAATTATTATATGTTCATATGTTGGCATGCACTTTTGAACCCATTCATCTTTTAAAAAGTTGGGAGGCACCCATGCTAGTGCCTCAGATCATTTCGGTCTGAACAGCAATTGAAAAATTAGTCATTCTGGAGAGAGAAATATTCATATTGTATTCCAGGCTGGATGATGGATCACACAACTTAAAAATTCCATCTTCTCTCTATCCTTGTGTCTCCCATGCGAGATAATGAAATGGGGATGGAGCGGCCAATTAAGGGAATTGCTTTTCATTAATTGTTTTAATTCAAATGAGAAAGAGACATGGGTGACAAAAGTCACTTTTGTAAGGTTGAGTTCCGCTGGCGTTCTCTCTTCCCCATTCTTTGGAGCTGTACTTTGAAATTTATTTCGCTCTGGTGCCCGCAGGAGAAATCCTTTGCTGGTGTGTTCATCGCTAGAACACTGAAATGTACAGTGACTTTAATTTTTTTTTAAAAAAAACCCTGCTTTAGCCGAGTCGCAATTTAGGGAAGTGTCTGCGCCCACTGCCTCTGACCCCATTTTAAACCACATATGATTTACTCCATGGAAACACCCAGATTTCTTGCATTATTCTTCACTCTGTGTGGTTATGATTATAAACCATCAAATGGATTTACAAAACTAGATTTGCACTGCATCCCAAAGGCACAACTCCACTTGATTAAGAAATGGGTGTCTGTGAATGTTTGGCCTGTGTTGATAACATTGCTAGAGTTATTTTGGGGCGTTAAGAACTCAGCATAACAAATGCTCTTAAAAGCCATTGCTCCCTCCCCCTCTCCCTTGCTAAGAACCTTCTCCACCATCCCAGACTAAATCTGAAATGGCACATTTAAACCTTATAAGAGAAGAAACAAACAAAAAATAAAAATGCCCTGTTGACCTTAAAGACTGACAAATGTATTGTGGATTAAGCTTTGATAGAATAAAGCCCTATGTCAGATGCATGCTCTAGTAAGTTGGCAGGTATAATACAACACCCATACAGAGAGAAAGGGAATATGTAAACAGTGGGGTCAAAGAGTCAATGATACAGCATTTCTCTCTTTCAAAAACCCCAGTGCGTGTAAGGTAAAAATAATTCATCCCCTTCCAACTAAAGAAACATTATTGTAGCAAGAAAAGTTAGCATGTAAAGGAAAATTGCTTTCTGTCATGCAAAACCCTAATCAAGACAGAGCCCAGATTCAAAAAGATGAAATTTACTAACTTCTTTAAAAGGAGCTGGCTAACTTAGTCACGAGTGAGTTGAATGGGGAAGTGGATATTCAGTAACTGAGTAACCTATGAAGTCTGCAGTTGTTAATCACTCGTGGTTTTCTTCTGTGGACCATTCTAATATTGGGAGCTCTGACTGTAATAAGCAGGAAACCTACAACAAATGCAGCTTGTCCATATTTTCTGTGAAGACAGGGCTGTGTATTTGAACAAACTTCAAAACAGAGCTGCCTTTCATTTCAAATCTGAAGGCAGAAAAGACCAACAGCAGTACAAATGGTGTGTTGGGGAAGCGAGTTGTTTTGTAGAAATGTTTGCAGCATAGCGCTTCCAGTGTATTCGTCTCCCCACCATGTAGAAAAGTGAATGTGTGTGTGTAGGGGATCGATGATCACTAAACTTTACAGGCCTCTTTTCTAATTCCAATATATACATAATTATGTTACTGGATAAGAAACATAAGAAGAGCCTGCGGGATCAGGCCAGTGAGCCATATAGTCCAGCATCGTGTTCTCACAGTGGCTAACCAGATGCCTCTATGGGACAGGCAGCAGCACCCTCAGAACTGGGTGTCAGTAAGGCAATGAGATTGGTGGACCACTGCCCCATTTGCCCTAACAGACTAGCATCCAATACCTCTTAGACCCTCTTAGAGCCAGTGTGGTGTAGTGGTTAAGAGCGGTAGACTCGTAATCTGGGGAACCGGGTTCGCGTCTCCGCTCCTCCACATGCAGCTGCTGGGTGACCTTGGGCTAGTCACACTTCTCAGCCCCACTCACCTCACAGAGTGTTTGTCGTGGGGGAGAAAGGGAAAGGAGAATGTTACAGTAGCTGCTTTGAGACTCCTTCGGGTAGTGATAAAGTGGGATATCAAATCCAAACTCTTCTTCATCTTCTTCTTCTTCTTCTATTAGGATTGATCCCTTGGGTGTGCAGGCCTTTTTTAACTGGATCCTGCCCACTTCAATAACTTTCTTTTCCTGCAGCTTGCTAGACAGAATGATCCCCCCTTTCCTTCTTCCATGTACTGTTCCTGGGTGCCCCCCACCCTGCCTTTTTCAGGGAAAGCCTCATTGCACAAGCAGAAGTCCTTGTGCTGGGTTTTTGCTGGCAGGGCTCATGAGGTGAATCCTGCCCTTAGACTACAATGATTTCCAGGTTTCTGTGATTGTATTTATACAAACCTCTGCTCTTTGTTGTTGCCTTTGTTGTCAGTATGGAAATTTTGCTCGGGGTTTAATTTGTTCTTTTACATATTTTGTGTCCTATCAAATATGGCTTATATTTACTATATTATGTTGAGCTGTGTGTGTTAAAAAAAGAATTCAGCTTTGCTTATTTCCCTAAGTTAATGACCTGGTTTTCTTTTATCTGATGAAGCTGTTTAATTACCTGATTGAGAAAAGGGAGGGGGAGGGAGAATCTTGATGAAGCTGATGGCTTTAAGGTTTTATTTATTTATTTAAGATTGCAGATGCCCTCAGTGAAAAGATGCAGGAATTTATTTTAAACAACTTTTTTTCCAATTTGAGGAGAATCATTGTAAATTAGCTTTACCCTGATCTATAGCCTTGTGGGGGTTTCAATCCTCAGCGTCTCCAGGTGGGGCTGGGAATACGCCCAGTCTGAACTCCCAGAGACTCTCTGCCAGTCAGAGTAAACAGTACTAAGCTAGAAGCATCACTGATCTGACTTGATAAAAGGCAGTGTCCTATGTTCCTGTTCTCTGGTGAACTCAGAGAGGCAGAGGTGCCAGCTTCCCAGTGTGATCGAGGGGCCTGACGCACCTGACATCCTAGCATTGTGCTTGCAACGTTGTGAGGAGCCAGGGGGTGGAGCTGCACACCCTCTGAACATTGAGGGGGGCCAGCCCCCTCAAAACCTAACATCGGGGGGGGGGCGCGAAGGTGCTTTTGGCCCCTAGGAGCTTGTACCTATGTACAGCAGGTTCTATCCAACATTAGTCCTACTGAGAGTAAAACCCACTGAAATGCATGAACACAGCTAACTTAAGTTCATTCATTGTTATGCATCTACTTTGAGTAGGATCAATACTGGATGCAACTTGGCTCTTCTTTCTGCAGGAGATTCCCATTCACTTCAGTGGAGCTTGCTGGTCCTCATGGGCAGCCATTTGTGGGAGCATAACTATTTCTTCAGTTGTGGTGAATGAGAAAGAGCTCTGATTGGGATGTTTGCTTAAATCGGGGTAGGCAGCCTAAGGCCCAGGGGTCGGATGAGGCCCAATCACCTTCTCAATCCAGCCAGCGGATGGTCTGGGAATCAGCGTGTTTTTACATCAGTAGAATGTGTCCTTTTATTTAAAATTCATCTCTGGGTTATTTGTGGGGCACAGGAATTTGTTCATATTTTTTTTTCAAAATATAGTTCGGCCCACCACATGGTCTGAGGGATGGTGGACTGGCCCACGGCCGAAAAAGGTTGCTGACCCCTGGCTTAAATCACGACATTCATGCAGATTAAAGTAGAGCCCAAATGTTCTGCTGGGGAAATCCTGAGAGAATGTTTAGCTGAAAATTAGTGTGCATGCAAAGGGGAGTGATTAAAATTGTTCTGAAAATGGGAGACCAGAGTTGTGTGGATGGGCATGGGTGTAGCCAGGATTTTTGTTGGGGGGGGCAGAACCAACATGATTGGTCTGTTAGTTAAGTATTTCTATTGTTTTACTTGATCTTGGGGAGGGGCAGCTGCCCCTCCTTGGCTACACCCATGTAGACAGTGGAGAAATCCATCCACTCCTCTTTTCACAGCACACTAAACCCCTCCCAGACTTGCTTTCAGATTGGAAAATCCCAGTTATTTGATTGGAGCTAAGCTCCCAGTTATAAGACAGGTTTTTCCCAAAGATGACCCATGGGTATCACAGCAGACCTCAGATATCACCCACCACCCTAATATTTTAATAACAGTGTTCACCTAGGCTAACTATGCATGAATACACAGCATGGTTCTACTATTACCCATAAAGATAAAATTGCAGCAGAATTCCAGTGTTGTTTTGCTGGTGCTATCTGGAGCTATGTGCTTGCAAGCAAGCAGGACTGAGATACATTAGTCCAGTATCTCTTCTCCCTGCCTCCCCCCGCCCCAATTTAACTGGCTTTCTTCCCAGTGGTTGTCTCTGAACATTACAATATCAAGAGCCAAGCAAGCAGAATCCCACAGTTAATCAAAGGTGGGAGATTGTTAACAGTAATTTATGACCTTATTTAAGCATGCTTCCTTAGTAATTAGTATTGGTTCTGTGCTGTCTGTTTAATTAAAATATAACGTTCATCTGTTGTTCACCCACATGGTGTTCAGGAAAGGAACATGACCAAGTGCCCGTGCAGTCTTTGCTCAAGCAACATGACCAGTGACATCAGCTGGACTGTTTTCGTCTGATTGAGGAGTGCAGGATGTGGTCCAAGAAATTTTTAATTGTGAAGTTCACTGAATGAGGAAGGTGGTTTTCTGCTTCTAATGGAGCTGTCAGCCTGCTTTCCAACCTGTCCACCTGTATATTTTGGTGGCATCAATACATTAGTGATACCTGCCCATTATTTATTTATCAGACCTCGAGTCTACCTTTTGGGGTGCCAAGAGTGATCAATAAGGGCATACAGACTAAACTCCTTATCACTGGCTGCTACACAAGCATTCTCTGTTCACTGTCCCACCATTGCAATAACCCGTTTTTGGGACACTTATCAAAATTCTCCTTTTCATTATTATTATAAACTATTTTGGTTTCCTTGAAGTTCCCAGGAGCCTCTGGATCTAACCGAAGGAACATAGAAACATAAGAAACTGCCCTATTTGAGCCAGATCCATATAATTGCTCCATCTAGCTAAGTACTGACTACATTGCTATACTGACATTATCAGTATAGCAAACCAAATGCTTCAATGAAGTTCAGAAGCAGGACAGGAGGGTAATATTCTCCCATGGTCATCTACTTCCCAGAAACTGATAATATGAGACATTTCAGGTCTACACATAGAGCTTATATTTTGTTATCGTGACTTGTAGTATTTGATAGACTGGTTCCTTGGAGATTCCACCAAGTTATTTTATGTGGATCTTTGATAATGAAAACTGATGGGAGAAATGTTAAGACAAAATAAATGCACATTTTCAGAGGTCTTGTTCAACTCGGGTGTGTGTGAAATGTAAACATTTCTTTGTGATTCCTTGTATTCCCTGTTAAAATTGTGGAATTAACATGCATAATGTTAAGCTTTAAGATGGGTGTGAGAAACCTCTGCCCCTCCAGATGTTGCTGACCCACAGCCTCAGCAAGCATGGGCAGTGACCAGGGATGATGAGAGTTGTAGTGCAGCAACATTTGAAGGGTCAAAAGTTCCCCACAACTGGTTTAAAAAGAGAAACCATTATATGTAGCAAGTGAGGTCATACCTTTCTTGGACTAGTTTAAGAACAAAATTCTGGAAGTGGCCTTTTGAGTTTCATGACACTATTATTCAGGCATAGATGTTAGAGGCGATTTTTCAGAAAAGATATCAGGTCCTACCCCACTGCTGTCTGAAGGAGTTAAGAGGATTTGGCATGTGATGAAGCTGTCTAACCATGCAAATGTAAGGGAGGCATGTCACATAAACTGATTAATTTACTGAAGATTGGTCATTACTTGCACATTAATGGAATGATGTAAAACCACATCCAGCTTTGTGCTCTAATGTTTCCAGTAAGAGAAAATGGGTCCATTCGGCAGCTGTGTGATTTATCTGCAGGATTGTGTATGAAACCCTAGTCATATGAAATATGTGGCATGCAGCCAGGCTGATGTTCATCTGGTAAAGTTGAGAATATTCTTTAAAAAGCAATGTATCTGGAATGACTTGAGGGTCTAACCTTCCCCCCACCCCCTGCCAGGTAAGGAAGCTTTGCTTGAAAGGTTTGCAGTTCCATGAATGGCTGACTGAGAAGTTGGAAAGTATTGTTTTTGAATAACAAGTCTAGTTTGAGCATCACTAGTTTCTATCCTTGTGTCACTGAGACTCAGAATTGTCTTTCCCACCAGCGATTGCCTGTTAAGGAACCATAAGCAGCAACACACACACACACACACACACACACACACACACACACACACACTATTGTTTTAGATTTTCTTTCATATCATGTAGGTGTCTATGCCACGCCACCCACACAGTAAAGCAAGTGAGCTGTGAAATATATTCATTGTTAGAGTACAGGGGAAATGGAGGCAAGCAATCGGCAGTAATAATGTAAGACAGCAAAGGGAGGCTGCTAGCATTACCTGCTTTATTTGGGTTGCCTTTTTCATTATAGGTTCGGGAAATAGGCTGCAATTCGATTATGGTATGATTTGGGGAGGGGGGGACTGCTGTGGAATTGCTTGCCGCGCGCTGACCCTGTCACAGGAGGATCAAATGACGAGTCAGCTCAAATAAAGTTTAGAGTGCATTAACTGGACTGAGCATCCTCTTCCCTGGGAATGTGACTCTCTCCCGCCCACCCCCTTCTTTCTCCTCCTCCTCCTCCTCTTCTTCATCTCCCTGGGTTTTGTAACTGCTTTTCGTAGATATTTGTACCTTAAGGCAAGAAAGAAAGGAAGGAGGGGGAAAAAAAGAAGTGGAGGAAGGAAAGATTGGCTAAGATGTATCGGAATGAACATCGGCAGCCAATGGGATCCTCTCCCCCCCCCCCCCCAATGTTCGGATTGCGGCTTCTCTGTGGCTTGGGAAAGTAGCAGCATGATTAATAACAGTGAGAGAGCTGCCTGTTGGATTATTAATTTTCCATCTCTTCCCCCTCTTCCTTCTCCTCTTGCACATCCCCCTGATGCTTTGCCTTTAAAAAAAAAAGGAAAGGAAAGGAGGGGGTGGAAGCATCGTAGTTGGGGGTAGTTATTTTTGTATATATATATCAATATATATATATTTAAAAACTGACCAGGAGCTTCTGGCTAGCTACTAACAAATTCTGGGCTATCCAACCCTGCAAAGGGGCCTCCATCTCAGTGGGGTGAGTGTCTGTACAATTAAAGAGGAGTGAGCGAGAGATTCTTATGTATAATAGGAGGAGGGGGGAGATTAAAAAAAAACAAAAACGAGAAGGAAGAATGAAGGGAGGGGAAATCAAAGCATAAGGGCAGCCTTCGTCTCTAATCTCACTTAGCTCTTTAACTCCTGGAAATACAGTTCAGGCTGAGCCGGAAAGTGAGAAAAGAGCAACGTTGATGGGCAGCCATCCCACATGGTATTGGGGTGGGGGCAAACAATCTTGTTTCTGCTTTCCAAACTAATTCAAATTGGCCCCTTTGAAGCCTTGATTGCCTAGAGAGGTTGCAAATTGATAGTAAATGGGAGTTAATGATAGGTAATGAAACAAGCGGTGCATTTTTTTCTTTCTTTCTCTTTTTTTCCCCTCCCCCCCCCCTTCTCCTCCTTGCTAGCTGAAAAGTCATTATCTTGGTATTTGGTGGGAGAGCATTTCATTGTTGAACTGGAATCCTCTTGCCTAGCGCTTGTGCCTGTTCTTAATCATGACGGCGGTATGATATCAGATAACGGCAAATGCTCAGCGATGCTGGAAGTGTGGAGGTCTTGTGCCAAGTGGCTTCTGGTTTGCGCTGTTCTGCTTACCAAGGGGGTGGTAATATCATTTATAGCCTGTATGTCATCTCCTCGGGTCTGTCTTTTGATTCGTTGACCGGGTCATGTGTCCAGCCGGTATAAAAGAAAGAGGTTTGGTTTGATTTTCAGGTGGGTGGAGTGTGGGCTAATATCATTTTCCTTTCGAGATTCACAACTTAACAGAGTTTCTGAGGGAGGGATAATGCATTTAGAAGCGAGACATATTTGCATGTTTAATTTATTGTTTTTCAGATATAGATAGATAGGTATAGATATATACTTTACCCTTTAAAATAAAGAAAGCTGTATGTGTAGTGATAATAGCAATTATTATTTTAAAAACAAAAACATATAAATAATTTCCATTAATAGATACTGTGTTAAACGAATCAGTGTTCCTGTTTGTGTTGCTATTAACTATGAAGAGAGTAAGCCAAGTCTCTGGTTGATTTTGTATTTTTTATTTCTGTGGGGTGTTCGGAGTAAGCTTTGGAAAAAGTGAATCGTTTCATTCTTTGCCCAGGCAGTGAATAAAGAGAGCAAAATGTATGGTTTTTCTTCCCCAATCTCAAAAGTTAGATCACTTCCATTTTATCACGGCTTGTTTAGGTCTTGCAATTTAAACCAAGCAATCTTCACAGGCAGAGAAATGTGGATGCATTCTTAACCTAAGAGACCTGGTGTACATTAGAGGACTGATTTGCATGGAGAGGTTTATTTCTGCTGTAAATCTACCACCAATCTCTTTTAGGGAGTAGCAGCTCTGCAGGAAGACTGGGTTACCTCCTTTTATTTTTAAAATCTCTTTTGAGTTAAATGCATAATTCGAGGTTGGGTGTGCCCTCCTTTTGGGACGGTAGTTTCCCAGATAATAAGGTCTTGTGATGGCAGACAGGATGTCATACTTAATTTCCATTTAATCTTCAGAAGGAACTCTTCCTAGGATGGAGTGATTCTCCCCACCCGAGTGGAGTTTCCAAAAGAAATTGTTATAATGCAATTAAGAAGATGGCAATGGCAGTCCCAGTTTCAAAAATATGCAGGATGCCTTGAATATTTGTATAGGGTGTTGAGACTATGAGTGCATTAGTAAGATTTGTCAATGATTGATTGCTGGCCTCTGGTGGGTCTCTCTTGCTTCTGCCGCTCTTTTTCTGAAATGTTAGCAATATGACGTTTTGAGATGTGAGAATAGCACAATACTTTTCAAGGCTAAATGGAACAAATGAGGTCCCCCCTTGCAAAAATAATAATAATAATAGACCAATGATTTTGTTGCATTTTGTGTTGCATTTTGCTGTAACTGTTCATGATTTAATTGCTGTCATGCGGTGACAAAATATATTGGTGGTGGGGGGGGATGCAAGAAAGCCTTCTATAATTGGTGCAGTTTTCTTTTGACGCTGGTTTCTGTCGAGTGTAATCTTTTTCTCTGGTCTTGCTAAGTAATCGAATGATGACTGTATAGTAAAACGTTGCTGCGTTGTGACAATTAGTTACTGTAATATCGGCTTTGATAACTGCTTGTGCAAAAGAGGATGGTCTGTGTTTCTAGTACAATTTAAATGGGGCCATTAATTTATTTTGTGTGTGTGTTCTGTCTTTTCTTTTTGCGTAGTAAAAAATTAGGTCATGCAGAATTCAGAGATCTGATTATTTCATTCCTTCAGTGAAACCAATTGTTTTAGTACTGCATAGATGAAATGCTCACATTCTGATCACTTAAATTAGATCATTTCTTTGGTTAATTGGCATTCTCTTTCTCCCTCCCTCCCCCACAATTATAGATTTATTAAATGATATATACTAACACTTGTAATCTAGATTGAAACTTCAAAGCTAATTCAGCAAGGGGGAAATCGGGAAGTTAAATTAATTTGTCATTGGGGGTAGGGATGGGGATGGGACTCAGCTGGAAAAGATGGTGATGACAAAACCTGATTTTTATTTCTCTTCTCTGTCTTTATTGGTTGAAGCTTCAAAAACATCAACAAAACTTGTATTATATAAACATTTTTTCCATCTGCCCCTCCCAAAAGGATGAAGGAAAATATCATAATTCATCGTGTTGTGGGCTAGAACTATGTATAATAATGCCTATCTAAGCATTGGTGGGATCGGTTTTTTCTTACCTACTCTTTATATTTTTCGATTTAATTAAAGTCCCACCTTTTGCAGTTAAAGGAACTTTCAGATATGTTATCTAGGGTTGTAACTCATAGAATCACCAAGTCTCATGATCAAATCTGGAGTTTCCCAGGTTTGGTATGAGTGTATTGGGGGGGGGATCAAAATCTCATGGAGAGCGACCCAAATCAAGGGGGCAGGATATTATTTCTTTGTCATTTGAAAAGCTTTTGCAATGACCTCTCCTCCATGCCCAGCAGACTTCCAGAGCCTAGGTTTGATTTTTTTCTCTCTCTCTCCCCCTCTCTCTGGACACACTATTGGAATCGGTCCCCTCTTGTCTCGCCAGGTTCCACACACTGATCTGCTCCACCTCATAAAATCCCAGGAGACCTGGCAATGGTACTAAATGCTACTGTACATGGGACTGCCTCTGAAGGTGGTTCAGAACCTCCAGCTGGTGCAGAATTCAGGCTGCTCACTGGGTGAAGACGGTTTGAGCATATAACGTCAATCCTGACCCGACAGCACTGGCTGCCATTTAGTTTCAAGGCCAAATTCAAAGTGCTGGGTTTTTTTTTAATCTATAAAGCCCTAAGCAGCCTGGGCCCAGTATATCTGAAGAAGCATCTCCACCCCCATTGTTCACCCTGGTTACAGAGGTCCAGCTCCGAGGTCTTTCTGGCGCTTCCCTCACTGCGAGAAGTGAGGTTACAGGGAACCAGGCAGAGGGCCTTCTCGGTAGTGGCGCCTGCCCTGTGGAACCCCCTCCCACCAGATGTCAAGGAAATAAACAACTACAGTGGTACCTTGGGTTAAGAACTTAATTCGTTCTGGAGGTCTGATCTTAACCTGAAACTGTTCTTAACCTGAGGTACCACTTTAGCTAATGGGGCCTCCCGCTGCCGCCGTGCCACCTCAGCACGATTTCTGTTCTCATCCTGAAGCAAAGTTCTTAACCCGAGGTACTATTTCTGGGTTAGCGGAGTCTGTAACCTGAAGCGTCTGTAACCTGAAGGATCTGTAACCTGAGGTACCACTGTATCTGACTTTTAGAAGACATCTGAAGGCAGCCACGTTTAGAGAAGTTTTTAATGACTGGTGTTTTAGTGTGTTTTTAATATTCTGTTGTGAGCCGCCCAGAGTGAGTGGGGAAACCCAGCCAGATGGGTGGGGTATAAATAATAAATTATTATTATTATTATTATTATTAATATTATTATTATTATTATTATTATTCAGCTCAGTCCAACCTGAACCCTGCAATCACCATCTGAGGTCCTTCTTCTTGTTCTTCCTTCATGTGAGGTCCAGAGGGCAGCTGCACAAGAACTGACATTTTCTGTGGTGGCCCCTCGTTTGTGGAATGCTTTCTCCAGGGAAGCATGCCTGGTGCCTTTATTGCATATTGTTAGGTGGCAAGCCTAACAACATTCATCTTCACCTAGGTATTTGGTTGTTAATCAATCTACAGCCTTCTAAAGCCAGGGGGTACTGTCTCCCCACTCCTTTTGCTATTATTATGCATGTTGTGTTTCATGTTGTAAACTGCCCTGTGGTCTTCTGGTGAAGGACAGTATAGAAATTTAATTAATTGATTTATGATGGTGATGATCATTATAACTTCATATGAGATTGCATTACACTCTGTCTGAATTATCTCCGTTCTCACATTTGAATGACTCTGTTTTTATTTTTGGCTATTCCTGTATTGCGGACACATATTAAATTCATCAAAAATAAAGGTGTATCAAAGGATGGTTGATACTTCTATCTCTGCCCCTCTCCAATAAGATGAACAAAAACAGAACCCCAATTGTTTAGATTTGCTGAGTCACAAGCAAGGAAAGCTACATCTGTCAGTTTTGTTCCTCTCAGTTTCTCATTTTTCCAACCTTAAATTCAGTTATCTACAATTCCACATCAGTTTGTGAATGTCTTTTTTTTAAGTCCTTGTGAAAAAGAATCAGCTTTTTAGTGCAATTTAATTTTAACATACACAATTTTGTATGCAGTTTCCCTAAGACATACATTTTTGCAAAGCAATTTCACCTTACGTAATATATAGTTGAATGTTATTTTCATGAATATATGCAGCACTGAATATCATAGAATCATAGAATTGCAGAGTTGGAAAAGACCCTGAGGATCATGTAGTCCAACCCCCTGAAATGCAGGAATATGCAGTTGCCCTATATGGGGATCGAACCTACAACCTGGTGTTGTCAGCACCATGCTCTAACCAACTGAGCTATCTAGGCATATATGCATTTGTAGGCATATCTGACCTATAATTATTATTATTATTTTTTTGCAAACAGTACTTGGCTTCAATAATTTTGAGAAAGTGAAATATGTAGCTCCATCTTTAAATGCAAACCGAATCAATTCCCCCCTCCATCTCTAGCCGCACGCCTACCCTGAGGCTGGGTTGCCAACTGACCTCAAAACTACTGTGAGCGAGTAGACAAACAGCAAAATTCTGCATTACAGAATTATCAACTTCATCGCAAGTAATCAGTAAAGAGCACAGTAAATGGTCCGAAGCGTAAAATGAGAACGTTTCTCTTGAATCTTTCCGAAACGGAACTTGATGCACCAGTTCTTAGTCTTCATGGCCATTGACATAAAGTAGAAACTGGAAGGGGACTTTCTGATACATGTCACAATGCTGGCATGAAGTTGGTTTCAAAATAAAACAACACAACAAATGCTTGGAAATTGGTGGGAATTCATATGATGTGGAGCTGCCTCAGATCACAGCAAGATCACACCTTTTACCAAGTTAGACCGTTGATCCATCTAACGCAGTGTTGTCAACACTGACTGGCAGTTTCAATGATAATAAAACAACCACCCCCTCTGACTGGCAGTGGCAACCCAGAATTTCAGAAAGGAGTTTTCCCAGCCCTACATGGAAGTGCAAGGGATTGAACCCGGGTCTTCTGCATGAAAGCAGATGCTCTACCACTAAGCTGTGGTCCTTCTGCTTATCTCCCTGCCCCCACCCCAACAGCACTCCCCATCATGCTTCTGAGGAATGCTACCTTGTGGAGCATTATGGGGAAATTAAATGGCAGCTAGGCCCTAGGGACGCGGGTGGCGCTGTGCCTAGGACTTGCCGATCGTATGGCCGGCAGTTCGAATCCCCGCGGCGGGGTGAGCTCCGTCGTTCGGTCCCAGCTCCTGCCCACCTAGCAGTTCGAAAGCACTCTTAAGTGCAAGTAGATAAATAGGGACCGTTTTATAGCGGGAAGGTAAATGGCGTTTCCGTGTGCTGTGCTGGTGCTGGCTCACCAGAGCAGCTTCGTCACGCTGGCCTCATGACCCAGAAGTGTCTTCGGACAGCGCCGGCTCCCGGCCTCTAGAGTGAGATGAGCAACCCCAGAGTCGGACACGACTGGCCCGTACGGGCAGGGGTACCTTTACCTTTAGGCCCATTAGTCTGCCATGTTGCACCTGGCATCATCAGATAAGTGCACCAGGATGCACCAATGGGTACATGGGCCTATAATATGGTACTCTGGCTAGACGACCCTTTCATCTGGAGCTTGCCCTTCCTTAGAGACGAATTGGGGGAGAAATGAATTGGCCTTAGTCCTCCATCTCTAATATTGTAATAACAGATGCTGCCTACCTACCTAGCATGCCATGATAAGGACTGCTACCCAAGATGGTTCCTTGCCCTCTATTATTCCATACTGACAAAGGTCCTACTTCACCTTATACACCCTGTATTCATTTACTCCAAAAAAAAAAAACCCCAAACCCCTGTCTCCACACATCAGACTGTTTCTGCATTAATCTGCCATTTTTATTTATTTATTATTAAAAACTAATTCACATTTAAATAACATTTTATCTCAGCATACAGATTTCTAGAACGGTTTTATCTCAAAATAGCATTTTAAAATGGATTTTGATACTTCTTCTTTCTTTCTTTTCCTTTTTTTGAGCCGAGCATCACATTGCTGCATTGGGAGAAGTACAGAATCTGATGCATATCTCTCTTCTGATCCATGCATTAAAACCTGAAAGGTGCAGATCAGTTCACTTCTCGGATTTCTGAAGCATCCCTATCAAAGTCAATAGAAAAGCCCTTCCAGTTACCAGCCACACTGACTGCCACTTAAGACAGTCTTCTTGAATCTAAGGTAGTTTTAGCCTAACCAAGCCGTTTTAAAACGGTTTAAATTTAAAGGCAAACCACTTTAAAGTATTTTCAGATTGAGCAGCACGGATGGTCTTTCAAATTACGGAGGTGCCCTTTAGCAGCCCCCAAAATGGTACCCTTCTGCCTTTGACCTTCAATTCTGATCAATTCACTACTATATCATAGCTGCAGCACCCTCCAGGGTCAGTGCCCAGCAGGGCTGTGGTAAGCATATGTGGTGCCGGGGTGCAAAGATGCGCTCGGCATCCCCCCCCCCAGGTTGCCCAGTCCCAGGCGCGCAGGAGGGCAGAGCCGGCCGGCCGCCGCAGCGTCTTGCTGGCTCGGTTGCCCCCGAACTCACGGCGCAGAGCCACCCGCAGCAGATGAGCCCGCTGTGGTGTTCTGACCAATGGGCAGGCTCTTCCCTGGACTCAACTTTCGGGCCCTGGACTCTCGGCCCGGCGCCCCTGAGAGCCCAGCACCCGGGTGCCCTGCACCCTTAGCGCCTATGGGTAAGACGGCCCTGGTGCCCAGTGTGGTGGAACCTGTTGTATCGCCCCCTAAATCCATCTCTGTGAGCAGTGCTCCAATTATCACTCTTACAGGGCAATCCTATACACAAGAAGCTGGCGTAAATTTATGTTAAGCCAGGGTAAAGTATGCCAGTTCCAAACTCTGTTCTGGATCAGGGCTTAGCCAGCTTAAGCTTGACAGAAGGAAAACCAGCCTGTAAATAGCGTTTGATTTACACCATCCTCTTTTGCCAGTTTAAGTTCACTAGAATAATCTGTAGAATTCGCTACAATTGGGCCACTAGAACAGGTGGCTTCAAAATGCAATTGCATCACTCTGCGAATTGCTGGTCTTAACCACAGCAGTGAATTTTTGCTCCCAGTGATTTCACTGGAAGTGAGTTAAAGCACAAGCTGAACTCTTCTGTTGAAAATGATGGGACTCAAAAGTGCCTACATGAATGGATCATGTACATAACTCCGCTGTTGGAGGCAGTATGCCTTTGTAAATGAGCTGCTGAGAAGCACAAATAGGGCGAGTGCTGCTGTGACTAGGTTTTGCTTGTGTACTTCCCATAGGCATCTGACTGGTCACTTATATGAGGACATGATGCTGGACTGGATGAGCTTTGGCCTGATCCAGCATGGGTCTTATTATGGTTTCATAATGTTAGACCCAACATCACCATTGTGTTCTTTTCTCTCTCAGCATGAATTGACTAGTGATCTGGAATGGGGATGGTGATTATGATTGCCATCAATGTTCATGGTGATTTCCAGAGTGCTGAGGGCTTGTGGAATCTACTTGCCATCATCTCCTCCTCCTCCTCCTCTTCTTCCTCCTCTGAGATCTTACCAACCAAAAGCTGCTGCAAAAGAAACATCTAGGAATTCTGAGCCCAGCAATTTGCTTTGAGTAGCTTAACTGTGCAGAGATTCTACATAAATCCCCTCCATATCACTCCAAGCTTTTTATTTTATTTTTCAATGGTATAGCTTAGGATACGGAAAGAGGAATTTTGTTACTGCTACTGTTAAATAATTGGGAGTTAGAAATCATTGCTGATTGGCTGCAAATCACCCAGACATCTACCAATAGTTTTAAATCTACCTTATGTCCACCTCTGATTAATAGGATAAAAACATGAGAACAAATCCCTCCCTGCATCAAGGACAGAGGAAGCCAATAGCTGTGCTCTACCTCTGCTGTTGAAGGCATTGTGAAACTTTATTCCAGTTTATCGGAACCACAAGTGGGGAACATGCTGTTGCACTCAGGCTTCCTAGATTCCCAGAGGCATCTGGTTGAACACTGTGAGGCCAGGATGCTGGAGTTGATAAGTGCAGGGTCCGATCCATAACAGGGCTCTTCTTATGCTTTTAAAAGCATTCATTGATATCTGCTATCTGGTCAGGCAGTTTTAGGAAGAGGGTGGAAGGGAAACAGGCAGATAAGCATGTTCACCCCTGATATCACCGCCAAAACCAGGACAAAAGACAGGGAGTGGTTTAGTAACATTTTAAACTTAAAAAATCAGGGCATGTGGAGCCCCTAGGGAGGTGTACCAAATGGCAGGATTATTTGAGTGTATTGTAGCCTGCCTAGTGTTCCACCTCCCCCTTCTGTCCCTCTGCACCTATGCTGTGTCCACACTCCAAAAGATTGCACTTAGCAAATCCTAAAGCTCTTAAGGAAGCAATTACAGTCATGATCGCTCACAAATTGAGCCTTTTTTCTGCTTGACACTGATCCTGTGATAGTCTCCCCACTTAATCCTCACTAGCAATTTGCCTATAGTTGTCGCTAACAGGAGGTGATTAGAGGGGAGTTTCTATTTCCCTTTTTACTTCTGTTGTACTGGTGTGTTAGACAGAGGCTAGTGAATCAAAGCTGTTTTCCTATTAACTCAACACCTCCTAATGTGCTAGGCCCACTTTTATCTAATAAGAGTGCTCAGCTTTTAACATTATTTTAATGTTATCTGCTGGGCCTTTTAAAATGCCTGTGTGAACATTTGCAAAGTGCGGGGGGGGGGTGAAGGAGAGTGAGAGAGAGAGTATACAAGAGAGTAATTTTATAGCAACTACTGTGCTTTTGGGGTGGGGTGAGACAAATTCAGTGTTGGGAATTATTAAGGAGAGGAGTGAAAGTAAAACAGCAAGCACCCTAATGCAATTATATAAATGTGGGGCAACCACAGCTGGCATTCTGTGTGCAGAGCTGGAGACAGCAGAGAAAAGAATACCCCCCCCCCCAAAAAAAAACCCCACCACCAAAGAATTATCAGAGGACTTTGTACTTCCTTACAAAGTAAATATAGAAATGTTAGTGCTTCCATGTTTAGAAGGGGGGATAATTAAAGTAAAGGGGGATGTGGTAAAGATGTATATAATTGTCAATAAATGCAGCTTGCATTCTGTCAGCAGATATGCATCCCTGACTACCCAGGCAAATCCTACCTACCCAATGATCTAATGATTTTTCAAATGCCTTGAAGGGAGAAGTTGCTTATTCCCTTAACTACAGTCGCATACTTACTTCCATCTGCATATTTGTTCCATCTCTTAGGACATGTTTTTCTGTCCATAATGTGACTTGGCACACCTCTGACAGTGTCACTCTATGCAGGACCCATCTTGAGTTTCAAGTGGACGACATAATGTCTCATCTCCAATCTCCCCTGGTAAACGGATTTACCAGGAATAGAATAGAATCCCACCCCCCCCACCCCACTCCATCAGGAAGGCACCCCATGCAAGTGTATGTTTGTAGTCCTAATTCTGAAGTGGGTTGAGGACAGTTCCTTCTTAGTCACTGATATCCATCTTCTATGAACATAGGAGATGACTGGTTCATACTGAGTCAGGCTATTAGCTCATCTAGCTCAGTATCATCTGCACTGACTGGAAAAGGCTCTCCAGGATTTCCCAACCCTTCTTGGAGACACCAGGGATTGAATTTGGGGTCTTCTGCACGCAGTGCTCTGCCACTGAGCAACTATCATTCCCCAGTGATGCTCTGTCACTGAGATAGATTCACAGAAGCATAGAATTGTAGAGTTGGAAAGAACCTCGAGGGTCATCATATCCAACCACCTGCAACGCAGGAATCTCAACTAGATCATACAGTCCTCCTAATATCTCTGTGTTCTGAAGTTCAGCAGGGGGATCTGGCCTTAACAGCCTTTGCAAGTTCACTGGCTCATCTTTCAGATTGTCAGACATATAGAGATGTCAGGGGGTGGAGTCTGGCATGTTGGGGTTCAGGCTGTTGTAATGGGATTTGGGCAAACAAAATACCCTGTTTCTTCCCCATTAGAGGGTAAATGTCTGAATAGGACTCATATCCCAGCCACAGACATTAGAGCTGTGCACAGAATGGTGGAGGGAGCTGGGTATCTTTAGCCTAGAGAAGAGGAGACAGAGAGGTGATACGATAGTCATCTTCAAATATCTGGAGGGCTGTCACAGTGAGCTTGTTTTTTGCTGCTTCAGAGAGTAGGTATTGAAGTAATTACAAGAAAGGAGAATCCAACTCAACCTCAGGGACACCTTTCTGAGGACAACAGCAGTTCAACAGTGGGATAGACAACCTCAGAAGGTGGTGGACTCTCTTTTTTGGTGGCTTTTCAACAGAGATTGGATAGCCATCTGTCAGAGTTTCTTTCAGTGTGATTCCTTTATTGCAAGGGGTTGAATTAGATGGCCCCCAGGGACCGTCCAACTTCACAATTCTTTCCTCCTTCTTAAAATCTGTTAATGTTAGGGACTGGCAAGACGCTGATGAATGTGACGATTGGGCTGACTCAGAAGAGGGGGGCAGTGGTTTCTGGGTACCTGTACTAGCCAGGAGGCAAGAAACAGAGGCTGGGAAGCTGGAGGAAGAGGAAGAAGAGGCCGGCCAGGCAAGTGAAGGGTTGGGTGCTTCCCCACCCTCTCCTGCACTAGTACTTTCTCCCAGACCCAGGAGAGAATTGAAGCAAGAAGAGCAGAGGAAGTTTCCATGCAGGTGCAGTCTCTTGTGCATAGCCCATTAGGGGAGGGTTCATAAACAGGTGAAGGGCAAGTGGTCCCCAGTTGCTGCAACTGCTACATACAGTGTGGATCTGGGAGTAGCTGCCTAGACTCTAGATTGGTGTGCGTAGGTATCCAGACTTTTAGAAGTGACTACAAGTGTTATCTTTGACAATAAAGAGTGAACTCTCTGCCGTGAATATTCCTTTGGCTGGGAGTGCCCTTGACAGTTAGGCAGGAAGAAAGTCACAGGAAAAGCAGTACCCGTACCACACAGGATTGATGCCTCCATTCATCAGCTGTTGAGCAGAGGCATTGACCCTTCAGGTCAGAGTGTCAGGCAGGAAAAGAAGCAGCAGTGTTGGGCCTCCTTTATCATAGCCATCAGTCAAGTAGGTCTTGGCCTTTGTGTGTGTTTTTCCCCCATCCTGCCTTCCTCTCCTTTCTGCTGGATGCCCTGACCCCTAAGAGCTGTGGATCACTCTGGCCCAGTCCAACCCAACTTTCAGCAATCCATCACTTTGTGTACCCAATTTGTCTGAGGCCCTCTGAATATGCCCGATATGACTTACTGCTCAGCCAAATCTGATACATAGCCCTGTGTACATTCATAAGCATTTGGTGTTCACAGCTATAGGTTTGCTGGTGGCCTCTAGCTCTACTCTGGAAGCTGCATCTTGAACTGGAACACACCAGGCATTGACAGCTTTGCAACAACATTCTGGGCAAGCTCCACTTTGGTGTAGGAACAAAGGTAAGGGGGCTTTTACAGGGGAGGGCATGGCAAATAGCTAGTGTAAACTGGCCAGTTTTTAGGTGCTTTCTGAATCCCAAGGGCCACTATAGAGAGGACCTGTAGTTATTGTAGAATAGGTGCAAAGTTGTGTCATTGAAAGGTTGATGAAAGAAAATTGGGGACTTTTCTGGAAGCACATGCAGCTCACCAGGAAAACAGTAAGCCTGTATGGTGCTGAGGTTAGTGAGTAGGACCTGGGAGACTAAGGGTCAAATCTTAATTTAGGCTAGGAACTGCTGAGGTGGCTTTGGGCTAGTCACAGCAATGATAAAATGGAAAGGAGGGAGAACCATGAGTTCTTTGGAGGAAATAAACCCATAAATCCCAAGAGATACTAATGGTGCATCTGGCTCTGCAATGGCAGTGGCTCTCCAAGGTTTCAAACAGCAGTGTCTCTCAGGCAGGATCTATACTGATTTAAAAAAGTGCTAAGGGGAAAAAAAGTTATATAGCTCTCAATGCAAGTTTCCAGGTGTCACATTTTTATAACACATTTATAACGTTGTAACTTAGAAGTATAATTAGTCCCCAGTCCTATTGACCCACACATCTTCTGCATGCAAAGCAGATTTTGTACCACTGAGGTATGGCCCATCTCTATTTCTTGCTTTGCACCAGATGGCTTCTCCAATAAAAGCAGGGCTAGTGCTAGCACCCAGCATTCATGAACAGGACCCTGCACCTTGGCAAGATCCACTGTTGATGCCAAAGGCTTGGTGCAGTGAGCAGTATCAGCTGGCTGAGTCCAGCTGACATGTAAACTTCTAACAATGCCCCTGATGGAGCTTTGTTTTGGGCATTGCTGGATATTGAAAGGGAAGCTCTCAGCCTATCAAACATTGCTGCTAGGCATTGCTCCTGCCAGGTAAACCCACCACAGCCCACAAAGAGAGGAGGACCTTCCCACTAGAGTAGCTTTTGCCATGGCCCCCTCCATCCTGAGCATAGCATCTTGGCTATGTTTTGATAGGGCTGTGCTGAATGCCCCATATTCAGCAGCTGTGGTAGATTTTTAGGGTGTATATCCACCCCAAGTAAAAAAGCAAATCATATAAACCATTCCCCAAATCTGTTGTTTATTTCTGACATCAACTCTTTCCTCTCTGCTGATTGAATCATGTGGCTGTTTCTTCCCAGTTGGAGGCCACATAATGAATGGGTTGACTCTTAATCTAATCTTATCTGTTGCTGGATATTGGCACATGCAGTCAAATATCATTTGGTCCCATGATGACATGTCACAAAGGGCAACTGAGGGCAAGGGCAACTGAGCAAGTGAAGACAGTTTAAACAACGAACACTTGCAGAAGGAATGCTGTCACCCCAAAGGAAAGGCATTTTCTTTCTCTCTCTTTTTTCCACCACTGAAAATGTTTTCAAAAACTGGTGCGTTGGTTCAGCTCACTCCTAGTATTGCATTCCTTTTGTATTATCAATCTGTTGGTTGTTTGCCTTAGGAAAAAAGAAAGCTGTGCATTCTAGTAAGTCAGTGGTTATACTCCTGTGGAAAAGTGATATGGAGCCTTAGGACATCACAAAGATGCATTCTGGCCAGGATGATTGAGTGCTGCACTGACAGATAAGGTTTGCTTGACAGGGCAGGCATGTCACACAACATGCGCAAGAGTCTCCCAGCCTAAGAGAAATAGGCCTTGGGAGTGAATTTCTTTTCCTTCTGCCTTCCCACCTACCACTCCCAATCCACCTTGCATATCTTGTTCCATCTCTGAGACTTAATTTCCAAGCAGAAATTTGTCTTCAGTGCTGAGCCTGAATCCTGAAGTGCATAACAAAGAAACACCTCAGTTTTCTTTGCCTTACAGGTGGTCCTGGAACCTCCAATTAAAAAGATAGGAAAGTGACCAGAAAGACCCCTACAAAGACCATTAACAGGGACAGGCAAATGTGTACATTTCAGTTTCTCTCTGCTTCTCATTTTTAAGTTCTTAACTTCCACTCTCTACATTACCACAGTGTTTTACTTCTTTTAAAAGTTGTTGTGGAAGTTCATCAGCATTTTAGTGCAAATTTCTCCCAATATGCACATTTTTTGTATGCACTTTTGCCTAACATACGATTTTTGGCAAGCATTCTTTTCCCTAATGTAATGCACTTATATTTCAAATGATATGTACATTTTACCCTAGTATATGCATTTGTAAAAATAATAATAATTACAAATTGCTTTGCTGGAGAATTGCATTACCATATTCAGAGCTGTGCAAATTTCAAAGGATTAGTTATGTTTTGATTCACATCTTGTTTCAGAAAGCATGAATTAGGTAAGCTCACCTTTAAATGCAAGTAGAATCAAATTTATCCCCCCATCCCAAAACCCTGGAGATCTTCTGCCATCCAGAGTAGAGATTAACCCTATGTTGAAGCCTCCTGTCATGAGAGTATTTCCTCCAGGCCACAGGTTTGAAAAATATGCTCAAAGGCAAATGACAACATTGATTAACAGGGCATGGGGAGCTACCAGGGTGCCTTCTAGATGTTGATAGATTACAACTCTCCTGACCTCTGGCCGTGCTGGCTGGGGTGATGGTTGTTGTAGGTCATCAACATCTGGAATGCCACAGGTTAGCTACCCTTCATATTTTGCCGGACTAGAACTCCCTTCATCCCAGACCAATGGCCATGCTGGCTGGGGTTGAGGGAAGTAGGAAGGCTAACCTGTGGTCCTCCAGAAGTTGCTTAGCTACAGCTCCCATCATCTCCATTCATTCTGGCCAAAGGTCAGATATCATACTACTTGAAGCTATTCCTGCCCTGTGAGAATGACAACATAATGAGCTGCCCGGAGGAAGAGTCAGATGTAAAAAATGATAAATAATTAGAACAATGCTAGTGCTGCATAGACATAGCTATTGGACATATTTTCTTGAACTGTCAAAAATGCATTTGCTAGCACTTTCTTAGCCACCAAGGTTGTAAAACAAGACAGATGCTTTCTCAAGGCTCCCAGCTTTACAATAAAAAGAGAGAACGAAAAATGTATTATTGATAAATATTTTAAAACTCGCTGTTAAGCATTTCTGGAAAAAGGAGAGAAAAAGTGTGGGGAGGAAGAGAATTGCTTATTGATGCTTGCTGTTTCACCAGCCCCTGAACATTAATGCACTTTTCATGCAAAAATAACTAACGTATACTGAAGTCAAAGCAAAGCACATGAGGATCATCACATTTGATCACTGAATGAAGGTTTTATTTAAATCACAAAATCATAGAATTGTAATTGAAAGGCACCCCAAAGACCATCTAGTTTAACTGCCCATGGTGCAGGATTCACAGCTGAATAACACCTGTTAGATGGCCATCCACACTCTGTTTAACCTCCAATGAAGGAGAGTCCATCACCTTCTGAGGTAACCAGTTCCACTGTTGAACAGCTCTGACTTTCAGAAAATTCTTCCTAATGTTTAGTCAGAATCTCTTTTCTTGTAATATGAATCCATTGGTTTGTGGCCTACCTTTTGGGGCAGCAGAAAGCAAGCTTGCTATCATATCACCTCACAGTCTTCTCTTCTCCAGGCTAAGCATACATTCCTGTTGGGGAACACACGGCCAAGCCACACTCCTTCCTCTGCATTACTTCCCTCCAGTTCATAGCCTGCCATGAATTTGAGGTTGATGACCTGATGTGAGAATCTCACTCTGCTCACCCCAGGAGTCAAGAGCAGTGGTTCCCAAACTCCCCCCACCCCTGCTGAACCACCTGAAAATTGTTGAGAGTCTTGGCAGACCACTTAATGATTTGTCTGCCTTTTATTTGGAATCATAACAGATCTATCTATCTATCTATCTCTCTATCTATCTATCTGGAATTCAAATTTCCATACAATAAGATTCAACATAAAATAAAAGAAGCAATAAGATACAATTAAAAAATCAATATGAATCTTTTACTGCAATAGCTGTGACTGCTGTGGTAAACAAAGTTCTTTGATGTTCAGTGTAATATTTGTCAGCTTGAGTCTCAGGTCAGATTCATCATTCATCCTCCATCTGCCCATATATTGACTCTCCAGTCCTTTAAAGTACTTTGCCAGTCTCTCTCTCTCCCCCCCCCCCACTCAGGACCTCCCTCCATCTTTCTGCTCTCTGTGGCAGAGACTCCTGGTCTGTACCACTCACCTTCCAAGCTACCACTCAGTTCTAAGCAGAAAAAGATCAGCCTCTGTGTCCCTGTTCTATAAACACAGGGACAACACACCATTCCTCACGCATATGTGTAGCAAAGCAAAATCACGCTGCAGAGTCGCTGAATAAAGTTAATGGACCGCTGGTGGTCTGTGAACCCAAACATTGGGAAGCCCTGAGCTGCAGTATTCTTTAAATTGAAAGTGAAGTATTCAAAGCACAGAACAATAGCAATTATAACAAGGTTGTGTATGTATTGGAAGGGTCATTGAAATGAAGCGAGAGATCAGTCATCTGAAGAATGCAAACCATTAACAACAACAACAACAATTCCAGCCTGCCACTTTGCAGACAAAAATCAGCAGAAGTCAATTTGTTCAGGAACCTGGCTCAGTCTCCAGTGAGCACTGGCTCAAATTAAGCCCTGGAGCCAAGAAGTACATCAGAAGGTCCAGGGATGAAGGGATACTGTGTCCTACAGGCAATGCTGCAGGCCTGGTGTCTCCAGAATGTCATTCTGATGGCCCGCAATGCTTAATATCCTTATTTTCTGTTAGCTGAGGTTTTACAACTGTTTTCTTTTTTAAAATAAACATACGTTCACACAGACACACATACGCTTTCAAATTTATTACAGAAATCTTAATCTAAGCGCTAATTCTATGGTTTGATGGACTAAGGCCCCGAAACCTTCATTTCCAAAAGCAAATTTGACTACCCTTGGCCCCTTCAACACACAACTTTCTATTCCAGATGCAAGGAAGCTGCCCATTGAAGCCTTCATTTGAGTGGAGGGCTGCCAAGTGTGTATGTCTCGTGTGTGTGTGTGTGTGTGTGTTCCCAACCGCATGGTGCCCTCTAACTACATTGACAAGCACCATGTCTGAAACCATAGTCCTTCTTATGAATTCAAAATAGAATATGTGGGTTTAAGTTGAGGAAGCAGGTTGGCTGTTCACATGCAAGGCAGAACCCCAACATTCCTAAAAATACAGGGCACACCTGCTTCACTTCTGATCTTTCTAGGTTGAATGGACAGATCTGGAGGAGTGTTGTGGTTGAACTTAGGAACATTGGAAGGTGTCTCATAATGACTTGAACTCTTGGCTCATTTATCTTAATAATGTCTACATTGACTGGCAGTGGTTCTCCATCTGCATGCGATGCTCTATCACTGAGCTTTGGGCCTTCCAAAGGATTCCTGATTTTTTAAGGAGTGTTGTAAGTGCTTTTAACCAACTGCATGTACAAGCCCACTTTAGATATTCTCAGTGGGAATGTTGGGGGTGGAATTATGAACACCCAGCATATGTCTGCAGGTCTCTGTCTCCAGACTAAGTCCTCACATTTTCTTTTGAATGTATGAATGGGACTGATGGGTGTTCTATCTAATGGTGTTGAATCTTTGGGGATGGGTCACCACATGATGTTGCAGCAATGAATACACAAGGGTGAATCGGCTCTAGGAGAGTGTCACATGGGTTAATGGAGCTAAATAATAATAATAATAATAATAATAATAATAATAATAATAATAATTTATTTGTACCCCACCCATCTGGCTGGGTTTCCCCAGCCACTCTGGGCGGCTTCCACAAAGACCAAAAATACACTAATATGTCATACATTAAAAACTTCCCTGAACAGGGCTGCCTTAAGATGTCTTCTGAATGTCAGGTAGTTGTTTATCTCTTTGACATCTGATGGGAGGGCGTTCCACAGGGCGGGCACCACTACCGAGAAGGCCCTCTGCCTGGTTCCCTGTAGCTTTGCTTTTCGCAATGAGGGAACCGCCAGAAGGCTGGAAAAACATTTTATAGCCTGCCCCACAAGAAAAGGTTCAACTGAATCAGGTTGCATTGTATAATGAAGCAGCAGCACTGTGTGATATTTACAGACAGGGAGATTTTTGTTCCGTCCACATTAATAAACAAATTGACTTAATTTACACCTCCTGGATTAAAACATGGGAACTGGAAGACTATCTGTGGTGACTAGCCATGATGACTATGCCTTGCCTCCATGGTCTGAAACAGCAATGCTTTCAATACCAGGCGGGGAGCGTGCTTTTGTGTTTGGGAGTTGCTTGAAAGTTTCCCATAAGCATCTGTCTGGCGACTGTGAGAACAAGATGCTGGGCTGGATGGACCACTGGTTTAATTCAGCAAGCTTTTCTTACATTCTTATGGGATACTATAACCTTTTGGACTTCACATTTCTCTGGATGTTGGAATACAGTTCAAAGAGATGTACCAAGCTGCTGTTTTTAAAAAATGTGTATTTTAATATAAAATACATTTAGGTATGCACATATTGAGATAATATACATGTTTAAATCTAAATTTTGTGACGAAATGCTATTTAAATATGTTTAAATAGGTATTTTATATTTGTATAAAATAGCCTCAATGGTTGTGTTCTACTTTCACTGTCCTGCTTGCAGATTTTGTGTACACTTTTTCTGCACACTGTGCACCTTTTTACCTGAAATATGCAGGTTTTCAGATGTATTCCCTGGTAACATTTGCATTGTGCATGCATTTTCGTCTTGTCGTAAAATGCATATTTTTGTGCACGCCTCTTGTGCATTGAAAACTCATTGTGAAATGAGTTCACAATTGTGAAATGAGTTCACTGCAGAAGTGTGTAATCTGACTGGGAACAGCATTCTGACCCACATTTTGGGAGTGTCAAACTAAAACTGTTAACAAGCAGACCCAACAAATCCCCCATAGCTCAGTGGTAGAGAATCTGCTTTGTATGTGGAAGGTTGCTGGTTCAGTCCCTGGCATCTCCAGGTACAACTGGGAAAGTATGTAATACTGAGCTTGATGAGCCAGTGACTTGATGCGTCCCCATCCATATTTATTATCATGCAGAGGACCTTCTTGGTGAATGAGCTTCAAATGTTGCCCTCCTTTGCGCCCATTGGATGGGCACCTATTTTACTGGCCATTCAGCACCTTCTAGAAACATGGGGCATTCAGTGGCCTTTAGAATGATAGGCCATGGTATTTCATTGGTCTCTGCAATGCTGTGGTTAGCCCTCCCTTTATGATCTTTTGATCTTAAGATGCATTATAAGGCCACTTGGAAAGGTTGTGTCAAAAAGTAGGCTATAAATACCTTAAATATAATAGACAAATGTAATTTCATGGTGTGAGCTAATAACACTGAAAATAGGTTGTGTGTGTGTGTGTGTGTGAGAGAGAGAGAGAGAGAGAGAGAGAGAGAGAGAGAGAGAGAGAGAGAGAGAAATGTTCTCTTTGCAACAGGGATATTTCTTCCTCACACTCACAGTCATTGCCATAATTAGGCACTGGAACTTAATTGTCTCATTTATTCTAAGCCCCCGCCCGCCCGCCACACACTGCAAATTTATTCTTCACTTTTCCGGCTTAAACAAGCTTTCTAAGTGGAATTCCACCAGTATAGATCCTATACTTTCATTCTGCAATTTGAAATCCATTCAGTAGGTACGACTGTGTGTGTGTGTGTGTGTGTGTGTGTGTGTGTGAGAGAGAGAGAGAGAGAGAGAGAGAGAGAGAGAGAGAGAGAGAGAAATTGCCTGTAGTGCTCTAACAGCGGTTGGAAACGATGCTTTAATGGGTTTGTGTGTGTGTGTGTTTTCCCCCTTTCCCTTTTTTGACAAATTATGTAAAGGTGCAGTGAAAGGACACCAACACTGTATTATTAATGTTAAAAATGGTTGATGTGCTGCTGCAGTGTGTTTTTCTAATTAGAGGAAACTGGAGAGTCCCATTTACATAATCAACATGGGAACAGAAACCCAGCAAAAAAAGGGGTGGTGGAATCCATGTATTTGCAATGAAACTGCTTCTCAGCAACATAAAAATGGCTTTTATAACATAAAGGATGTAATTAGAATAAGTCAAACCAGTTGGAAGCGATTAAAGCCGGGGCAGACTAAGCGTCCTTCTGTATATTTGTCTGGAGATTAATTCCTACTACTGAGAAGCATCTTTGATTCACTTACAATGCTCGATACAGGCAAAGATAATCCTTACGCAAGCAAACAGACACAAATTTAGATATGTCGTTAAGGTTTGCGTTCTCTCTCTCTCTCTCCCCTCTCCCCATGAATTGTTGATTTGCTGGGAAGCAAATGCTGTGTAGCCATGGTGGAAAGAAAAGTGAGGGGGTCACACTAGATGAATTGACTGGGTAAGAGCTGTGATCATCAATTTGAATTCTTATTTTACACACACGCATACACACACACACACTTTGAAGCTTTTAGGATGCACTTTAGAAGTCCACGTGGAATAATTTGCCACATGTCACTGCGACAAGTTGATGCGCGTCTCATTGTGTTCAAAATTATAGTCCTGAGGTGGGGATTTTCTGCGTGTTGCTTCCCTGACATCAGCTATTAAAAGACAAGTAAATCTTGGCAGGTATAAATTTGAAGAAGAAAAGAGATTATGTAAGAAGAAGAAAAATCAGAATTTTTTAATATTAATCAGCTACCCAAGGCAGACTGGCTATCTGCTCTCCAGTGGCCCTTTGTTAGCATTTTCAATAGCTGATCTTCAAGGCAGTTTCACAGAGGTGCTAGTAGACTGTCTTGTCCCAGTGTGTTGTTAACATGTTTCCCCTCTCCTGCTAGGGTCTCCCATAGTCATTTGGAAGGCTAGGTCACATCCTGAACCTGAAGGTTTAAAGCTGTTTACCTAATGTCAGAGTAGGGACATAGTTGGGCTCCTTCTCTCTTTGGTCCAGACAGAGCTGTGCACAAAATTGTTGTGGGCAAATTAGGGAGACATTAGGTTGTATCTAATGCTAGCCCTACTCAGAGTAGACCCATTGAAATCAATGGATATGACTAATTTAGGTTCATTCATTTTAGTAGATCTTCTCTGAGTAGGGCTAGCATTGGATACAACCCTGATTTTCTCCAGAGGGACAGTAGATATCAGCTGCTTCTGCTTAATATAGCTACTGCTGCTTATAAGCACCAACAATTTCTTATTCATCATCTTGTTCTTCTTTATGTGTCATTGTATATTGGAAACCCCCAAGGCAACTTACATAATTGTTGCCAAGCTGTAGCAAGAATAACTAAAAGTGATCTCATTGTAAACATTTCCCCAAGAACCCATTCTCACCCATAATAGTATCTCAAGCCATCACTACAACACAGCAAGCTCACACTAAGTGAGCAGGATATAAATATCAACATCTGGAAGGCCTGGGTGTATGAAATAGTAATGGCTTGGCACCTATAGATGTCGCACTTGGACCCAAGGTGGAAAGGGTGCTTAGTAGCCGCAGTGTGTGGGAGGAGGAAGATGCTGGAGGTTATTCCATTGGGGGCAGGTGTGTGCAAAGTGGGGTTTGCACAAAAGGAGGGGGACATAGGTAAAACAAGGGTGCAAAGAATAGAAGAGAGAAGTGGCTTCAGAAATGGGAAGGTGAAAAGCAATATTAGTAGTAGAAGAATCTCTAGGAGGTTAATGAAGGGATCGCAGTAGGGTTGGCAAGTAGAGTAAGCAGGAGCCCAACTCTGTGTATGTCCCCCACAATGGTCCAGACCTAACATCATTCCAGGGCATTGTTGGAGGGTGGTGGTGGTGGCCATCACCAAAAATCATAGAATCATAGAGTTGGAAGGTACCCTGGGGGTCATCTAATCCAACCCCCTGCAATACTAGAATAAATGATGGAGAATATTATGGGGAAACTGCAAAGTGGAATTATTTTTTATGGTTCAGGGAGGTGTGTGTGTGGGAAGAGCTTTCCTTTTCATAAATTAACCCATGAGAATTTTCACCCTTAGAATTCCCCGGAAGGGAACAGACTACTTTCCATATCTTCCAACCATTACATTTTACCAGCGACAGCTCGTGTTTTCTAGAGCTGAGCAAACATGGCCTCTTGAAATTCCCATTGCTGCCTTCATTGTGGGCGAAGGAAATTCAGGATGGCGTGGGAATGACTATTTCACCAAAATATTCTGTAGGTGGAGGAGAGATTTTCCAGAAGTTTCTCCAGAGCTCACTATTAAGCACGGCGGCAGCACAGCTTCTTTTTTGTTTCCAAACAAAAACTTGTTTCCAAATTTTCTTTTGTTGTTCGTTTGCTTGTTTTGTTGCTGTTGGAAGTGGTAATAGCACCAACTTTCCGGGAAACCTTTTGCATCCTCCGCAACTGCTGACACCTCGCATCCTTCCATGGCCTTGTGAGCGGGGGTGGGGGTGGGAGTTGTTCCCACAAAAAGTGGTGGGGCGTATTAGAAGAATACTAATCAAAATTGCCCTCTTTTTTCAGAAGGAAAGGGGGGAAAGAAAATGAGAACCTGCTGGATCAGGCAATGGCCCATCTATTCCAACATCCTGTTCTCACAGTAGTCACTCACATGCCTGTGGGAATCCTGCAAGCAGGATCTGAACACGACAGCCCTCTCCCCTCCTGTGGTTTCCAGCAACTGGTATTCAGAAGCGTTGCTGCCTCTGACTGTGGAGGCAGAGCACAGCCATCATGGTTAGAAATCTCTTGTAAGAAATTTCAGCTCTGTTCTGTAAAACCCTCTCTGTATTTCATCATTATTCTTGCCTTTCACAGATGATTTGTTTAAATTGTGAGAGAAAGCGTTGGCAGAGTGGTTTCACTTCCACCTCTTTGGGGAAGAACCATGTAATTCTAAGGCGTGTGTGCGCATGAGAGTTCAAAGCTGGCTTTTCCACCCATCAGAGCCTTATGAAGGCTCATTCCAGCAGGGCAGGTGCAAGGTCAGAGGTGCTCTTGCACAAAAAAACCACCACCACCCCGGAAAGGCAATATTTAGACAATACTCGTGTGTGTGTGTGTGTGTGTGTGTGTGTGTGTGTGTGTGTGTTGTTGTTGTTGTTGTTAAATTTTTAACAATAAGAACAACAAATGTCACTTTTCCAAAAAGAGCAATAAAACACCAAAATTAAAATTTCCATATTGCACAATAGCTGATTTGCTGAAAAACCAATATAACATACAAAATAATAAAATATTACAGCAAAGTAATCAAACTACAAATAATGTATACTAAATCACAATACTCATAAAAATGGAACAAAACTAGAATATAGTGCAAAATCTGAAAAGAAATAATGTTTTGAGATGGATTGAAGTAATATAAATAATTAATTGTTCTAATCTCTAACCAATTTTTAGGGTGGTGTCAGGCAGTGTTGGCATTTTGGGGTACTTCAGCTCCAATCCCTGTCTAAATGTTTCTCAATAACTGTCACTGGCCCATCCAGTCTAGTGTCCTGTTTTAAAAGTGGCCAACCAGATGCCTATGGGAAACTCTCATGCAGGATGCCTGAGCCCCAAAACCAGTGTGGTGTAGTGGTTAAGAGTGGTAGGCTTGTACTCTGGGGAATCGGGTTTGCGTCACTGCTCCTCCACATGCAGCTGCTGGGTGACCTTGGGCTAGTCACATTTCTTTGAAGTCTCTCAGCCCCACTCACCTCACAGAGTGTTTGTTGTGGGGGAGGAAGGGAAAGGAGGATGTTAGCCGCTTTGAGGTAGTTATAAAGCGGGATATCAAATCCATACTACTACTCCTCTCCTCCTCCTGTTATTTCCAGCAATTGGCGTTCAGACACAGTGCTGCCTCTGACTGTGGAGGCAGAGTATAACCATCAAGCCTAGTAGTCATCAAAAGCATTAGCCACTCTGGGCGGCTCCCAATCATGGTTAATCCTCTCTTAAAGCCACCTAAGTTTGTGGCCATCACTGCATCCCGCATAAACAACCAAAATCACAATTTGAGAATACAATTCCATTCTAGACATGGGACAAATAAGTGAGCATGGGCAATTTTGCTCCTGTTTCTGTTTTCCATGTAATTCTATGAGATAACTAATTCTACCCCATCAGCGCTCTAACCAACCCTTTCTGTTACAGGTTTAGAGTAGGATGGGAGACGAAGACGGCACATCTCTCCTCTACCTGCTCAGTCATAAAATTCTTTTCCTGCATGCACATGTATTTAGTCATGGCAAATGTAATCATCCCTAATGCATTCTCTTCCTGCATTTTAAACCAGCCCATTAAAACTCCTTTAACGTGCTAAAGCAAGATTCTGAGAGGGTTTCCATTTCATCTTTATTGAGCCGAGGTTATGGCGCTCCCTTCCCTTTCGCACCGCAGCAAGAGACTGTCAATAATTCAATAGCCATGGCCTTGATGGGCGAGGCCCGATTGCAGACTTTAAACAGAGCCAAAGCAGCTTGTCAAAGTGTGAAGTGCTGTCAATGCCCGACTGATCTATACTGCATGAATTCTCCCCAAGCTCTTGATGTATCCCTGGGAATAAAATAAAAGCTGGGGGCAGGCTAAGAAGTGGGAGAAAGCCATTTTAGAAGTACGCCTTATATGAAGCACTTGTTTGCTTAGATTCCTTACCAAGAACAGTGGGGGCAGCTGATCATTGTGCCACTACCAAAGTTTAATGAAATTACATTTTGCTCAGTGGGGTAATCACTATGTTCCCTTTCGGAACTTTATGGGGACGGAAGCAAAAAATATTCATGCCCAGCTATGATTTCCTACTCTGTAGGGACACCTGTTCAGAAGAGGGAGCACAGCAAAGTGATAGAACATTTCTCTTTGCTTTTAGAAGGTCCCAGGTTTGATCCCTGACACCTCTAGTTAAAAAGGATCAGGTAGGAGCTGATGTGAAAGATTTCTGCCTGAGAGTTGGGAGAGTCACTGGCATCCAGATAAAATAGTCCTGAGTTAGATGGGCCAATTCAACTGTGAGGAGTTTAAGCCTGTTTAAAGACATAATAGGCCAGACGCATCATGGTCCTTATGAACTAGGTGACCTGAGACAGCCAACTTAACATTACTTAAATAGTTTTAACCCTGTCTTTCCATATAAGCAGAACTTCAAAAAGACCCACAATCAATCCATAGGGTTGTGTCCAACTAAGTTCTATTCAGAGTAGACATGTTGGAATTAATGGAGCCATGTCCATTAATGTCAGTGGGTCTACTCTGAGTAGGATTATCATTGGGTACAGTCCATCATTTAATTGTTGTTGTTGCTTTTAAAATAAATAAATATAATATACAAATATGAGAGTTGGTTCACAGAGGTGGAAACAGTCATTAATATTGTATAGGCATGGGATGTGTGGCACTTCTTCAGGCCAGGAAACATTGGGGGGGGGGTTAGGATTTTTGTCACACCTTACTTCATGCATGTTTGCGGGTGTCCTTTCTTTCGGTGTCTACACACTATGCAGCCTCCCCAGGTTCCCATCCTTTAGTTAAATATATCCCATTGGACTTTTTTCAGATAAGGAGATGTGAACAGCCAGGGTTTGCACTCTGCAGTTCCCTGGCTTCTGATGCTTCAGTTAAAGCTATCATAATGGGACTTTTTCAGATCAGAGAGCACAGGCAGCTGGGGAGGCTGCAGAGTGCTGAAGAAACATTTACTGGAAACAAAAAGATGCACAAATGTGTTGGCCGCCTTGCAACAAAAGATGGTAAACTGAAAACACTGCAGTCACAAACATTCTAAAGTGCCCTGAGAATGAGGCGGGGGGGGGGGAATGTAAGTCTCTTTTGCAGGGAAAGAAAACTTTGGGAAAATGGCAGGGCACATCTTGACACAACACCGCCTGACCTTCAGAGATGTACTGCATCTGAAAACTGAGGTTCAAGTCAGTGATCTTGGGCATTAATTGTAGTGGTAGACCTGTATTCCATCAATTTGTCTAACCTTTTTTTCTTCTTCAAAAAAAGAAGATAATGAATTCCATCTGTTATGTGGTTATGCTATGTGCAGAACTTATTGTATTGGTCTGGTATAGGTCCCTACACAGCCTCTGTGATCAAGTACCCCACCATCAATAGCTACTAAATATAATGCCTAAGTTGTACCTCCATTTTGGGGGGAGCAGTATCCCTCTTTATGTCAGTTTGTGGGAATTGCAGGTGCACAGATTGCTATTATGCTCAAGCCCTGCCATGGGGCTTCCCACAGGCATTGGGTCGGACTAGATAGGCCACTGGCATGATCTAGCAAGCTGTTCTTCTGTTCTTATTATTAAATTGTACCCTTTGTAACTGACACAGGGCACTTCCAGACTGCCATTATTTTGGGGCAGGATTCAATCACATCAGGCTGTGCACTTATAGGTGATAGGGAGCTCTTGGGCAACAAACCCCCCCCCCATCCTTCAAAGACTGGACATTTTGCAATAAGGATCATGACTATAAGATGCACTGGAGAGTGTGGGATAACCCTCACACTGATGCTATGTCAAAGTGGCTGTAGTCCAAAATTAGTATGCTTTTGAATACAGTGGATACAGTGCTGCTGTGGTACTCAGGTGGGCTTCCCATTGGGCCATCTAGTTGTCTACTGTCAGAACAGGATACTGGGCAAAGTGGGGTCCTTTTGGCCTGATTCCCCAGCAGGGCTCTTCTTCTGTTCTTATCAGCAAGCACCACCCACGGTTTCCAAACTGGCTTGAATCCTGACAGCCCTCCTTGTAGGGGTTAATTTCCAATTATCTCTCATTTGTTTCGTAGTTGTCTCTCCACCCCCCCCTTCAATTCCAGTGGTGTTTATGTTGCCTTAATACCCTCACAAATAGAATTATTAAATTCTGCTCTCGCTCTCTCTTGTTTTAAAGAAACAATTAATCTCCCCACCTCCAAAAGTTCCACTGATGTCGTCGTATTTGATTTCTAATAGGCTTTACTTCGCATGCATATGTAAGAGCTGAATGTTATCTTCTTCTTAAAAAAAAAACTGGCTTGAGAAAAGAAAGGACTTAAATTAGAATCTAAAATGTCTGCTTGCAAAGGCGGTGGGGTGGAATCTGGCATTAGGGAAAGCTTGCTTCCCTCTCCTTTAACACATTTCTGTTACAATGCGTTAGCTTGTTAAGCTTCCCTTCTGATAAGATTTAATTAGAATTAAAAACCTGCCATTTGCATACTTAATGTTGTTTCATTGTTTTCTTTTATGAGTTATCTTTATTTTCATAAATTCTTCATAAATGATCTATGTTCTGGATAGCTGCTAAACGCTGCATTGTGGCTAGCAGATTATTAGCATCCAAGTCGTTTTCCTTCAAATTGATACAAGAGGAAGCAGAATGGAAGGTTCACATTATGAAAATAAGGTGTCGCTCCAGGCCATTGAAATTAGCATGCCCTAGTGGACAAAACTCCTTCTGGGGAGGGAGGGGGAGATGTTCTGAGCATCCTGCTCTGTTAATTTAGGGCTGAGATGAAATGTTGTCTTCTCTTCCCCCCAATTTCGTGACCTCATTTGTCCCCAGTTTTCTTTGATGTGGGGGAATGGTAGCCATGGGTTTGCAGCTTGGGGAAAGAGCCTCTTTGAGGGGCCACTGCTGAGAAAAGGGAGCAATTCCCCCCCTTCCCTGTTTGCACCTTCCAATTCAGTCACGATATGTTTCTTTCCTTTACACTTGGATGTTGGGCAACTGGACTCTGGAATATATATTTTCTTTTGCACCCATCACCAACATGAGAGGAGCCTTCAGTTGGTTTGTCGGATTATTTTCTTATAATTGAATATGTTCAGATATACAGGCAATAAGTGGATGTGCTTTCTGAAAACTATGGAAGGGCCATAGCTCAATGGCGCAGCACCTGCTTCGCATGCAGAAGGCTCCAGGTCCAATCCCCACTATTTCCAGGGTCTCAGCTACATTGGCAAAGAAAAAGCCCTTTATATGCGCTGTTTGTGCATTATAACACTGTGACACCAGGTGGCGCTGTGGAGTTCTGTTTTTGCCAACCCAATTTCTCATAGTACAAAGTTTATAATGTGTTTAACTGAAACACTTCTTTGATGTGTCTAAATCCAGCCCAGGTATGGCTGGGAAATACTTCGGTCTGAGGCCCCATCTGCACTATACATTTAAAGCAGTACCACACCACTTGGGGTATATGGGGTGTTAGGGAAAAGGTAGTACATCTGCTGGGGGAGATGTCATGCTCCTTCTGGGGTAGTTTGTCCACCTTTGGTCCCCACCTTACACTCAGTCTTCACCTGTGGTTCCTAGAAGCTGTCATCATGGGACAGGTGGCCACACACTGGGAAATGGCTTCGACAGGCAGGCTAAAGCAGGTGAGGGTATCTAACGGGTCTCAAATCCTTAGTGAGTTAGGGACTTCGCCTGCATGTGAAGGCAGACTCTGGTGGTGTGACCAACTGTGAGTCCAACAGTCAAGGGGGTTTCTACATGTGCTGTAGGCAGTGGCGTAGCGTGGGTTGTCAGCACCCGGGGCAAGGCAAGTAATTTGTGCCCCCTAACCCGTGGATTTGCGCCCCCTAACCCTAACCCCCAGATGTTGCACCCGGTGCGGCCGCCCCCCCCCCTGCACCCCCCACGCTACGCCACTGGCTGTAGAGGGAAGTTTGGGGCAGATGGGGCTCATCAACCTGGGAAGTTTGCCTGTCTAGGAGAAGAAAAACTCTTATCCTAAACCTCTGTTGCCTTTGGGTTTTCTTTGGGAGGACAAAAGACTAAGGAGTAAACCCTATACAAATTTGGAGTGGAGTCCCCAACATGGCTGGATAGTGCCTTGTAGGCCTCCTTCCAGCAACTTTTGCAGCCAAGCTGATGCCAAACATGTTGCTCTGATTTCCTTTGAACCACATCAGCAAGGCCATGGGTAGGCAAACTAAGGCCCAGGGGCTGGATCTGGCCCAATCACCTTCTAAATCTAGCCCGCGTATGGTCCAGGAATCAGCGCGTTTTTACATGAGTAGAATGTGTCCTTTTATTTAAAATGCATCTCTGGGTTATTTGTGGGGCATAGGAATTATTTTGTGGGGCATAGGAATTTTTCATTTACCCCCAAAAAACTATAGTCGGGCTCCCCACAAGGGCTGAGGGACAGTGGACCAGCCCCCTGCTGAAAAAGTTTGCTGGCCCCTGAGCAAGGCCAAGAGCTGGGTCTTGTTATCTGGGTAGTCCAATACCTCCATACATACTACCCAGACTTGTGCTCTGAGGAAGTCAATTCGGTGCTGCTAATGCAGCAGTTTGTCTTCACCCCCGAGGCACACTCCATTGTCTCCTGAGACAGAGAGATGTCCACAACACCACTTTAAATAATCTTCCCCAAAGAATTCTAGGAAGTGTGGTTTCTTAAGGGTGTCGAGAGTTGTTAGGAAATGTGTGTTTCTAAATATATTTCTCTCAAAATATTTATTCCTATACACACTTTCCAAATTTCAGATCGTATTTTGATATTGGGGGGGGGGCTGAATCCTGCACTGCAACTTTTGGAGAAGTTCAGGGGTGGGGAAATCTCTGGCACAGGGCTCAGATGTGGCCCTCCAAGTCTTTCTATCTGGCCTTTGGGACTCTCCTCAGGCCACATCCTGAGTGTTTTTGCCTGTCTGGAATGTGCCATTGAACTCCCATAATGCCACTTGCTTGCCTCAGTGGAGCATTGAGAGAAATGGAGCAGTGTGTGTGGAAACTAGCCTTTACAAAAGGTAAAACTGACCTTTATTGCCCTACCCATTTTTTATTTTGATCCCACCCACCACCGGCATGTGTCCTTTGGGAGGTTTCCTCAGGCTCAAAAAAGGCCATTATGCTGAAAAAGACACCCCCCCCCAAAAAAAAAACAACCCCATTCTGTGGGATAGCTAGATTCAGGTGAATCCAGGAGAGTAGTGTGGATCAGGTCAGTCCACTAAGGAAACTGGAAAAGATCAAGTTTCTCAGGCATCCCTACTTGAGTAGCAGCTTGATTTGTAGGAATCAGCAGGAGGAATTTTCACAGCATGAAGGTAATCGCCACCACCTTCAGATCAAGGCAGCATTTAAAGTCACAGCTGCAGGGGATGCAAAGGAAAGTTGGCAACCTTATTCATTTGGTGTTTGGGCTATCTGGAAACCAAGAGGGAGTTGTTCACCTTGCTGTGTGAACAGAGCCACATTACCCTCTGTAAAATATATCATTAACTTTGAATTTACCTCTTTGTCCTGCGTTTTGACAGGGGCGTCATGAACAGGAACGATTCTTTCTCATAATATAACCAAAAAGGATTAGCCTGGGAACCTACCGGGGCTTCCACTTTAATCCCTCTCCCTCTCTCTCTCTCACACACACACACACAGTCTTTGAAGACAAAATCAACACAGGTTTTCTCACATGAAAATGGCATTTGATTTGACAGACATAAGGAACTGTGTTTGTCAAACCCTGGTCACACCTAAGTCGAGTGTGCATGCATGGGAAACCCAGAGTCTTCCATCTTCTACGATGCTGTTAGAAGACCCTGTGCAAGGAAAACACTCACAACACGAATGGCTAGGTGAAAGTGAATAAAGATGAGGGGGGTTTGCAAACTGCTTTCGCTCCAGGGTTGGATTTAATGAGCTTGTCCCTAATGAGTTGTCCCTGTAACTAGCTTCGGGCCTAAACAGATGAAGCAGGGGTTCTGCTAAATTTTTGATGGGGTTTGCACTGGCTTCTCTAAGCGAGTGTGCATCCAGAGAGTGCAGGGTTGCGCCATTAATCTTTCACGAGAGCACGATTGTTGTCCGACTTGTCAGCGGGGATTTGTAAGACCTGATTTCTAATAGACGAGGTGGCTCGTCGCAGGCCGGCTTGACGAAGCAGGAGGAGGCAGGCAGAACGGAGGCCGGGGAGGGATTTGATTTGTCAGGGGCAGGAAGCAAAGTTCAAATGACTTTCCTAATGATTAAATATCAGCATTGTCATTGTGGATAGCATCTACATCATAGAGGTTGATATACAGGAGGCCGTGATGGTCACCAAGCTAGATGGCTTTAAAAGAGTGTTATACAAAATCATGGGGGAGAGGGCTATAGAATAATAGAATTGTATAGCTGGAAGGTTCCTCAAGGGTCATTTAGTCTAACCTCCTGCAATGCAGGAATGGCCACTACCCAGAATGGCTATGATCTTCCTGGATGGTTGGAGGTGGTAAGATTTCAGAATAACAGTTGCTGGAAGCTGCATGGTGGAAGAACACATAGAATCATAGAATCATAGAGTTGGAAGAGACGACAAGGGCCATCGAGTCCAACCCCCTGCCAAGCAGGAAACACCATCAGAGCACTCCTGACATATGGTTGTCAAGCCTCTGCTTAAAGACCTCCAAAGTAGGAGACTCCACCACACTCCTTGGCAGCAAATTCCACTGTCGAACAGCTCTTACTGTCAGGAAGTTCTTCCTAATGTTTAGGTGGAATCTTCTTTCTTGTAGTTTGGATCCATTGCTCCGTGTCCACTTCTCTGGAGCAGCAGAAAACAACCTTTCTCCCTCCTCTATGTGACATCCTTTTATATATTTGAACATGGCTATCATATCACCCCTTAACCTCCTCTTCTTCTCTTGTGCTCAGATCCTGCTTGTGGGTTTCCCACAGGCATTTGGGTGGACATTGTGATAGCAGGATGCTGAAGTAGATGGCCTGATCCAGGAGGGTCTTCTTATCTTAGAGAAGGGGTAGCCAACATTGTGTGCTCCAGATGTTAAAAGACTACATTTCCCATCATTACTGCCATTTGCTGTGCTGGCTGGGGCTGATGGGAGTTGTAGTCCAAAACATCTAGGGAACACCACATTGGCATCCCGTTTTGGATGGAAATCTGTTTTAGGAAACGGCATCACAGCCTGTTTCCTTTTAAAAAAAACAACACAACACACACACGGAAAAACACACAAACACACAATACTCCCCTTTCCACACTGACTAAACTAACATTCTTTGGCAACATCTGCCTGACTGTGCAGCAGAGACCTTCTTGCGTAATTGAACTTTCAGTTTCTCTTCTTCTTCCTCCAGCCTGCTGGGCACCCTAACAAAATCTGCTCCAAATGACCCTCACAAATTAATGTGAAAATGAGACACAATGGATTTATGAATGAATACAGGGGAAAGTGACCCAGTGGAAGCATCTGATTTACTTGCAGAAGGCCCCAAATTCAGTTCCTGGCATCTCCAGATAGAATTTGGAATGAGCCCTGCCTAAAACTCTGGAGAGCTGCTGCCAGTCAGTGTAAACAGTACTGAGCTAGATGGACCAATGCTCAGAATAAATATGCTTTGTACATTTCTAGGAATAGCCTGATATGGCTATCTTAGTGTATGCTGATCTTAGTGTGCAGTAAGTAGGGATTTGAACTGCTATAGCACACTGACCACCCTCTGTGTAAATCTGAGTGGACCCTGCCTCAAATTAATCCTGTGCAAGAAGATTACAAACAAGATGTTGTTTTCTATTAATTAAATAGATTTCTTTCCAGCTTATATATTCTGCACGAGCCTTCGCAGTATGAAAACGCCTGTTCAGCAGTCTTGATTGCATTCCGCAAAGTGCCTCATTCTTTATACACACACACACTCACATCATTTAACAAATTTAATAAGCCTTCACTGCTTCAGTTACTTCTATAGGATTTTGCATCACTCCCTGACATCCGTGCAGCGGACTGGAAATCTGGCATTGAATGGATTGAGGCGAAATCAATGGCTGCTCTCCCTCTGCGGCTGAGTCCCTTTTGTTTCAACAGAACTGACATTTGCGCCAGCGCGTTTTATATATTACTCATTGCTCACTGATAGACGTGTATCGGCAACAAACAAGAGGGAAGTGGGGGGGGGGGAGCCGAAAAGTGCAAATAAATGTAACAAGCTTTCTTTGTCGGCAAGAGAAAGAGAAATAATCCCATTTTATAGACCAATGAAGTTCCCGGTTGCTTTTTCTTTTTCTTCTTTATAGTGGTCGCAAAGGTGCAGTTTTAATCCTGATCTCACATGCTATTTCCATCAAAAGCATTAAATGAAACGAGCATCAAAGCAGAGGAAACAGGTGGACCAGCCTGCCTAAACTGCTGCCTCCTATAAAGCGACATTATAGAAAGTGTGTTACAAAGAAGAGGCACTAACTGCCTGATCAGCCCTACAAGTTTAACATTAATTAACAGTCTCATTAAGAAAGTAGGTTGGTGTGTCTTTAAAAAGAAAAAGCACTGGCAGGATTGATGGTGTCCAATAAAGAAGGGACTGTAGCTCCGTTGCAGAGAATCTGTTTTGTGTACAGAAGGTCCCAGGTTCAGTCCCCACCATCTCCATGTAGGAACGGGAAAAACTCCCTGCCTGAAACCTTGGAAAGTCTCTGCCAGTCAGTGTGGACTGTACTGAGCTAGGTAGCCCAGTGATCTGACTCAGCATCCAATAAATGTCATAGTTCAGTGGCAAGGTGTCTACTTAGCATGCAGAAGGTCCCAAGTTCAATTCCAAGTTTTTCCAGGTAGGACTGAAAAGACCCTAGTCAGAAAACAAAACAAAACCCAGAGAGCTTCTGCCAGTCAGTGTAGGCAATACTGAGATAGAGGGTAAAGCGGCTTCCTGTATTTCTCCTTGGTGTATTCCAGGCAAAGTGACTGCATAAGTGATGGGATTAAGAAGTTTGGCTCAGTTTGCATTTAGAGGAGAATTTACTAATTTGGGCTTCCTGAAACAATAGGCAAACCAAATGATTCCCTCCAAGGATTTTTTGAAGGATTTCCTTAAAAATCCACATTTTTCTGAATATTATAGAGCAGTTCTGCAGACTATACTAGGGTAAAATGTATGTATAAATACTTAAATTGGGGGGGGACAACATACAAAATGCATTTTAATACAGGAAATTGTTTTCGGGAAAAACTTGTGCAGTAAGCATAATTGGACACATGTATGTTAGCAGAAATTGCACTACAATGCAGATGAATTTTAATGTGTTTTTGTGTGTGTGTGTGTGTGTGTGTGAGAGAGAGAGAGAGAGAGAGAGAGAGAGAGAGAGAGAGAGAGAGAGCATGTATAATTCCAAACTGATGTGAAAATGTGAAGAAGTGAAAATTGGAACAATGAAAAACTAGGAGAAAGCAGAATTGTCATATCTGGCTGTCCCTAATAATGTCATGTATTGATCTAAATGCTTACTTAGCCAGCATACAGTTTGCTTTGACTTTAATTAGCTTGTCGGCAAATTTGTAGCACACCTGGCTGCATTTTAAGATCTCAAATGCATTTTGGGTTGGATAAATGCATCATGTAATAGGTAGGCAGGCTTGGAAGGAGCTCCCATTTTTGTCAAACCCAAAACCTTCTCTGTAGAAAGCTCTCCTGAATTTTATGAAGAAGAGCTACAAAGCTCAGAGCTAGAGCACCTGCCCTGCATGTAGAAAGTCCCAGATTCAATCCACAGCACCTCCAGTTTGAGCTAGGTGAGCCCCCTACCTGAAACCTTGGAGAGCTGCTGCCAGGTCAGTGCAGACAATAGTGATCTAGATGGGCTAATGGTCTGACTCTGTATCAGGCATCCACCTGTGTTATTGTGTTTTATATGGAAATATTATGGCATTAGAACACATTGCTGATATGTCAATAATAATAATAATAATAATAATAATAATAATAATAATAATAATAATAATAATAATAATAATAATAATAATAAATTTATACCCCACCCATCTGGTTGGATTGTTAATTTCCTTGACATCTGATGGGAGGGCGTTCCACAGAGCTGGCACCACTACTGAGAAGGCCCTCTCCCTGGTTCCCTGTAACCTCACTTCTCACACTGAGGGAACTGCCAGAAGGCCCTTGGCACTGGACCTCAGTGTCTGGGCAGAACGATGGAGGTGGAGATGCACCTTCAGGTATACTGGGCCGAGGCTGTTTAGGGCTTTACAGGTCAGCACCAAGTCTTTGAATTGTGCTCAGAAATGTTTACATTCCCCCCTCCCCGCCCCAGCATTCTTAACCACTTTGAACATGGTTAACAAAACAGGATGAAGATCAGATGACACTATTAAAAAACAAAATCCTAAGAATATAAGACAAGCCTGCTGGATCAGATCAGTATCCCATCTACTCCAGCATCCTGTTCTCACAGGGGCTGACCAGATGCCTCTGGAACCTTCAAGCTGGAAGTGAGTACAAGAGCACTGTGCCCACCTGTGATTTCCAGCCTCTGACAGTGGAGGTAGTTCATAACCCTCCTCTCAAAATCTGTATTCAAAGAGATGTATGTTCATATAGATTTAAATGTGCATACGTTACATAAAATGTGTACTTAGAGAGCCATCCTAACCCTTGGTTCTGTGTTGCTGGAGGAGGTTAGGATATGTCAGAGGTCCACTGGCCTCTACCAGTCAAGCCAGGGGGAGACTATCACTATGAAAGTTTCCACTGCAGCCATGGAAAGCATGGCAGATGGAACACTGAAGCTGTCTGTGTACCTGTGGGCAATTGCCAGCCAGGGTAGGGCCCCAAAAGAGGTATTTGGGGGATGGGGCAGTGGGAGTTGAGCTCCCCATGGATCAATTGGATCCTGAACATCTCAAACCCTTGAAAAGCACTTGGTTTTGGCTCCCTCAGCAGCACCAGCCTGGAGTTGGCACAGCATTTTTTAAAAAATAAAAATAATAACAAACATTTCCATGATGCACGTTACAGATCTTGGGATGTGCAGGTCAATCCATTGTTCTGTCTTGCTGCATCCTGCTCACCCGCTGTTCCCTGGCTGGAGTCTACATCACTCTGCCTCATGTGTATTTTATCTCAAAATAGGCACTGTGTATTTTCTGTGGGACGTGGGTGGCGCTGTGGGTAAAACCTCAGTGCCTAGGACTTGCCGATCGTATGGTCGGCAGTTTGAATCCCCGCGGCGGGGTGAGCTCCTGTCTTTCGGTCCCAGCTCCTGCCCACCTAGCAGTTCGAAAGCACCCCTAAGTGCAAGTAGAAAAATAGGTACCGCTTTATAGCGGGAAGGTAAACGGCATTTCCATGTGCTGCGCTGGTGCTGGCTCGCCAGAGCAGCTTCGTCATGCTGGCCACGTGACCTGGAAGTGTCTTCGGACAGCGCTGGCTCCCGGCCTCTTAAGTGAGATGAGCGCACAACCCTAGAGTCAGACATGACTGGCCCGTACGGGCAGGGGTACCTTTACCTTTACCTATTTTCTGTGCATTCCAGCTTCCAACACACAAATAAGTCCATGCCTAGCTAAGTTCTGATCTGCACCTTAGTCTTAGAGATGTGGATCAGAATGTTTCATATAGGAATTAATAACAACAGCAGAAACCTGTGTTCTTCAGGCATGCCTTAAAAAAACATATCGACCTAAGAGTCTAGGATGAATAGCTTAAAAAAACACATATATTTAAACGGACTCTCTGCTTGTATTAGCTCTCTTTGATTTAATGAATGAGGTGCTGCAGTTTAAGGCTTTTAGGGCATGAGCTCTGCTCCCCCCATTAAATGCTGGCTCTTTGCAAATGCTATTTGCACCACTGAAGTAGGTCACACTTGACATTGCTTGTTGTGCTCCTCACCTCCTCATTCATCTTCATCCGTTCTATTATGTCTTGTTTCAATAGCCTGCTATTATCTGCGTTGTTCCTGCTCTCTCTGCTGTTCCCTTGCTTATGGCTACACTTAAACCCAGCATTTTCCCATGGGTTTGGCAGACTTGCGAGGAGAAAGGGGAATCAGTGCTGTCACAAAGTGCTTGTAGTGGAAGGAAGGTGCCCATCAGAACAGGAGTGTTGTCCCTCAAAGGCGAGTACCTTTAGGCAATACCAAACTCAGATTGTTCACCTCTGAACAGCCAACATCTTTAAGAAAACCCAAGCAGAAAGGAAACTCCACTGCTGTGTGAATTAGAGCTTTAATAAAGGCTTGTGTCATCCTCCCAGAACACTTGGGTTTGGTTCATGCACACAACAAGCTATGAAATGACCACCATGTTCATTGGTCTCTGGGTGATTGTAGCAGCATCTGTTTGAATCAATTGTTACAGAAAAATGCAGGGAGTGCCTTTCCTAGCCCTCCAAGCACCAACTACCTACCTACTGCCGCTTGCTCAGTACCCTGGCCTCTGGCCTGCATGTCTCCTAATTGGAGAAGGATGAGCAAAGAGGATCTCGGCCTCAGTGACAAAGTGTCAAGATCAGAAGTGAGTTAGACAGCTATGTGAGTAATGCAGAAGGGCCAGGACAGACTGCACTCCCTGTCCACCAAAACAACAATAAAAATAATGCAGGTAGAAAGCCAGAAGGGGTATAGAAGCTGTGCTATGTAGGACTACCTGACCATTCTCACGAGGAAGGTAGCTGACCAGGAGAAGATGAGAGAGCCAGAGAAGTTGCTGGATGAGCCTTAGAGGGATGTGATGTCACAGGATGACAACTTCCAAGCTGCAATGGAAGAAGGGGGCCTTGGGGAATGAGAGGGAAATGATCCCTTAGAAGGGACCCATCTCTTGGGGGACAAACACCAACATCTTGCACCAAGGAAATCAGCTCTAGGTCATTGAGAATGCTCATCAGCCTAGTTCTTACCAAGAGCACATCTACAAATGGCAGCCTACATCTTGATGCTTAAGTCAATGCATACCTTCCTATGCACATTTATTGTGGCTGATTTTGAACGTGTAATTGATGCATGTCTCCTCAGAAGGAAGTTCAGTGAGGCTTAGGTTGCTTTCACATAGCAGTTTATTCCGTTTCCCCAGTTGTTAATTTCTGCATTTCTGTTAGAGCTTTCACATGATGTAAAAGCCATTTCTGGAAATCTAGCAGAATCTAGTGCAACTTTGGCGCTCATTTCCATGTTAATTGCTTCCATTTGCAATCCCATTAACCCAGAAAATTGCAGGAGTGAAGTGACAAAATTTGGGGCAGTGTACCAGCATACAGTTCTTCGCTGCCGTTTTCATGGGGCAGGAGATGGGATAAGGACACAAATGTGGACAGGGTTTGGGAGTAACGCATCAAAAAGCCACAGTTTCATAAAGCAACAGGTACTGTCATGTGAAAGAAACATTATAAAGGTGAGGTGGAAGTGCTAGTATTATAAACCGGAAGACAAGCACACTATTCCCCATGTCTGAATGCTTCCTTATTCTCAATTAAGCGGATGTATTTTGTGGCCCAAATTGAATTCCTCTTCTGTCTTCAGGAAGCTACATAGTCATCACCTGTGCTCTTGTAGCATAGGAAATGGGACCTGATACATGCACCACAAAATAGTTTCTGGATCCACACTTTCCTCCTTTGCTTCTTTCCAGCCATACAGTGTGCTAACCTTCAGGGCATCTGTTTTTATGATGAGGGTTGGCATGGAATAAGGGCTGTGATGTCAGTTGTTGGAAGAGGAGGGCTGAGTCATCAGGAAGAGTTTGAGTGCCCTGATTTATTATGGATGAGTTAGGTCTTCCAGGATTGAGCATATGCTTATTTATGTTAAATGATTTTGCCTGGAGACAAAAGATAACTGACAGTGGCTTAAGAGAGTTATTGCTTCTCATAGTTGGCACATCTTTATTTTATACACTGTTCATCTGGTCAAACAGTTGTTGGGCTTGCTTGCTTGAGAACCTGCAGAACCTGTTTACCTGAAGCAGAGGTTCTCTCAACACACCTTTGACCACCCACCTCCAATTTGGGGTCCTCTAGCTATTTTGACAGCTCTCACCAGTCCCATTTGGTCCATGCATTTAAGTAAGACTCTTGAGAGAAAATATATTTAAATAGATATATAGGCCAGGTGTGTGTGGTGATGGATATATGCAGTGCAGTGGCAATTTCCAGCAACGTCAAATGGAATGTCTGGTCACCAGCGGCAAATGCTGGCTAATATGCCCAAATGGTCACCTTGTCATGGGCCAGGAATTGGCTTCACCTGCAGAACAGCAGCCTGAAGGAGCAGAAAGCAGAGTGATTCCACCTGCTGCTGATCAGCCTTCTTGCTCCTGATGTGTAACAGCTGGCTCCAGCTTTCTTCAGCAGGGTTTCCAGCCTCAGTCGGTTGCTGGAAACAACATTTGTCATTCCTGGTTTTGCTGCTTCTTGTAACCTTGGGCTCTCGGCTTTCTTGACCCCTGAACCATCTGCCTACATGAACTGAGATACTCTTGACCTTAGGACTGGACTGAACCTTGCATACGGACTCTGCCTCCAGGCAAGTACCCCCCTGAGATTTTGCTGGTTGGCTGGCCTCTCCAGCCACTGAACTCTGCCATGGCTGGGCAGTACGGGACTATGATACACCCAGCAGAGATCTAGGCACAGAGACAGAGACTGCAGGAGCAGCAGATCAGGAACCAGGTCTGGGTCAGGGCTCCCAGACCACCAGGGCCAGATCCATCCTCCTCCTCGGTACCTGGTTTTACACTGGAAGGGTGACTATGGATTGAAGGAGGAGCGCCTGTCTTCAGGTCAGAGGGTTGGCTTAAACCAGCAGTGGTTCTCAACCTGTGGGTCCCCAGATGTTGTTGGACTACAACTCCCATCATCCCTGAGCTCTGGCATTTCTATTTTTTTTTTGTGGGGAGCCAGAACAAGCGATTACCAGCTGCCCCGAGCACAAAAATTATGCTTCCGAAATCTCTTGATAGCGATTCCGCACAGAAAGAGGCAAAGCCACAGCCGCCCCTCCCCATGTGCCACTCACAGCAGAGCTCTGGCCTTTCTAGCTAGGGGTGATGGGAGTTGCTGTTCAACAACATCTGGGGACCCATAGGTTGAGAAAGGCTGGCTTAAAGGCTCTGAAGATCAAAGGGCTGGAGCCTGCAGGAGGTAGTCTGGGAGCAGATATACAATAGATGTCAGTCTGGTTCCAGCCTTTATTGGAGTTGCCTGTGATCCAGTAATCGTCATCCAGCCTTGCTGCTGGGTTCCAGCATTGGACCAGAATATAACAGTCACACAGTTCCCAGTTCCATATTATTAGAGGCTTTGGCTTGTAACCAGTACTGTGGAAGCAGAGTTCTGCTCTTGCAATGGGACTTCTCCTTCCTCTTCTCTCCCCCCCCCCATGTACCTCCAAGATCTTATCTTGAAAACCCCTCAGCTCTTGGCACTGATTTTGAGGGTGCACATGGGAGTGGAAAGGACAGGGCAGAAAGAAGTCCCACCTGCACATGGAGTTCTGTTGCGCAAGCATTGGATACAACCCTCTATTGCAGCATTGGATACAACCCTCTATCTCCAAAACGGTAGTATCCGGTACGGTTTCATTATAGCTATCTTTCTATCTGATTAAGCTGCAGAACCTGACTTCTCAAGTCATTTTGCATTGCTTGGAATTTGAAACAGAAATTAAACAGCTGTGAAGATGAACCAAGTGAGCATTCCTGGCAATTTATGAGAGGGCAGTGTTTAATAAGCAGCAGATTGACTCTATTTGAATAAATTTGGTCTGTTCTTTTCTGAATTTTTAACATGATAAATACCTGAATGGCTTCCTTCCATTTGATGTACTTCTGCCTCTACATGTAGTGATATTATAGGGTGGGTGCTTGGGTGGTGTGTATATCATTAACAGAGTAGAAGAAAAATCAAGTGCCAGGCTTGAGGCTCTCTAAGAGTGTCTTAGTGTCGTATTTTGGACTTTTTATTTTTATTTTTTGCCACTTTAGGGAGCGGCAGAGTTCCATTGGACAGAAATCTCCCTGCATCCTCAATTTGGTTTTCCCCCCAGAATGCCCTGAAGTTTGCATCATTCCAGAACCCTTTGAGAACAAACAAAACAAAATGGTGGGCACCAGAAAACCATGTTGGCCTTCACTAGTGGGTGTTGTTTTTCCCCAATACCTCAAACACATGCAACATCTCAGACATTGTGTATAAGGGGAACAAATGGTGATTGACATCCGAATTGTAGCTCAATTCTCGGGAAGGCAGGCAGAAATCAGCACTGTTAGCCTTGTTGAGTTCAGAGGTATGAGAATGGAAGGAAGGAGATACCTGATGGTATCTTCTAGGCCTGATTGGAGGAGGTTTTGGTGAAAGAAGTTGGTTTTTATTTGCTGTGTTGATTTATGTTGTGTATTAATTCATAGCATGCATTCTCTTTTGTAGAAGCATCTTAGACCAAATCATCATATGTAGTTATGGACTTTCTGTGCATTTACTTATAAAGTACAAATAATGCTTGAAAGAGAAGCCTTTACAACTTATGGTTGTTCCTTTATGTTTCACAGAGAAGGCATTCAACAGAACAGTAGTAATAACAAAAACTGCCCATTTGGGGATCATTGTCCTCATATTCTGTAGGGTGTGGTGCCATGAGAAGATTTTCTGCCTGCTGTTCTAAGCCAGGCTTCCTCAACCTCGGTCCTCCAGATGTTTTGAGACTACAATTCCCATCATCCCTGACCACTGGTCCTCTAGCTGGGGATCATGGGAATTGTAGTCCAAAAACATCTGGAGGGCCAAGGTTGAGGAAGCCTTCCCTAAGCAGTCTTACAGATCTATACAGAGGCAGGAGTCTTTCAGATAACCTGGTCCTGAATTGGTCAGGGCTGTGTATGTTAGCAAAAAGATAGACATAGCACAGTAACTGATCAGCAGAGGTGCTCCACTCAACAACTTGGCCTCAGCATTCTGCACTAGCTGCAGTTAAGAGTGTTGGACTACAACCTAAGAGATCTGTGTTCAAATCCCCAGTCAACCAGGAGGATGCTTACTGGGTGACCTTGGGCCAGTCACTGTCTCTGACGCTAGCCTACTCATTGGGTTATTGTAAAGCAGAGAAACCCTTGTGTACCACCTTGAGTTCTTTAGGGATAGGTGAGATATAAGTGTAATCAATCAATCAATGCCCATGTTTGACCAGACAAATCACCATATGGCCTTGGGAGTGAAATAAAATAGATTCAGGGGAGTGGGTACCCCAAATTCAACCCCCACCTCTTCACTCTGTCCAGCCCACCCGCCAGTTTGCTTGTTTTTCTTCTTGTGACAGCAGAAGAAAACACACTTTATAGCTTTAAACTTATGATCAACTGCCTACTTTGGTTGCAGTTGTGGAATTCCTTCACTGGGTTTTACAGCTCTGCTGATTCCCCCTTGCTTTTGTCTTTCTCCAGGGGATGTGGGGAGACAGAATGTCAAAAGCCGGGGTGCTCAACATTACTTTGAAAATACTGCATGCATCCTATCAGAGCGATATATGGATGATATTAAATCCTTATCCGCTTCAGCTGAGATCACTGGCCAGACTCCTGCTCACCTCCCAATTCCCTAATCTAATCTAACTCTGTGGGGTTTATGGGGGTTCATTTAAGCAGCAGAAGCTGTGCTGTAATTGTTACATGTGCCAGCAGCGATTTGTACCATCTGGGTATGGGGGGGGGGAGGAATGGGAAGGGGGGTAGTACTATAGTGGAGAAATATCTTTATTCTATTACCGAGGCAATATAATTCAAGAGCGGCTGTAGAGCAACTGGAAGCTGAGAAATGGCCAGCTCTGTAGTTATAGTAAAATGTCAAAGAATATTGAAACAGGGGAACTCTACCGGTTTACTGCAAGAGTCAACTTACAAGCAGGTGGCAGCCGTAAATGCATATATAAATAACAGTATGGCTGAAATGTCAGGACTTGCAGATGGCTTTGGTAAAGCGAAAGAGAGAAGGAGAGACTTAGGGTAACAATGTAGTCTGACAAGTTTAATATAAATGCATATCCTTTCTTCCACACCCTCCCACTCCCACAGCAAAATCTGTGACATGATTATATTAGATTCCATCTTATGGAAGTATTAATGCCCATCTCCAAATCATATCTGGGGAGGAATGACTCTCTCAATCCCGGTTTCTCACCCCCACACCCTAGTCTTAAATTCAGTTTGTCACATTTCCAAATCACGTCAGAGTTTTATTTTTAAAGTCCACATAATTCACAAACACTTCGATGCCCATTACTCCTAATATACAGTTTTTGCAAACATTTATTTTTCCTAACCAGGGCCAACTCACCTATGAGGTAAAGTGAGGTGATTGTCTCAGGTGGCAAGATTCACTGGGGCTGCAGATCCAGCCACCAAGGAATGCATCGCCCGTTGCCGCTGCCACAGTGGCAGCAGTTGCTGTTGTCCACTCCTTGGAGGCCAGAGTAGCTGCCCCCTTGGCAGCCCCGCCCCATGTTGCCTCCACCGCAGCCTCACAGTGAACAGGAGGCACTTCTGGTCTCCCCTCACCCCTAGGGAGGAAATGGTGGGGGCTGCCGTCTGGGGTCTCCTGGGCTCCGCACTCACCTAGCATGATTCTGAAGGGGCCCCTTTTCTTCCCTTGATAGCCTTTGAATCCCAGTTCAACCATTCAGTAAGGCTGATTTGATTTCCCTCTCCCCCTGTTCCTGATGTTCCTGTTCCCCCTATTCTTTACTCTCACCACTTTCCTTGGTGCCTGTGTGGAGGGAGGCACTATTTTGTGGTTCACCTCATATGCCACAATGTCTTGGGCCAGGCCTGTTTCTAATATAATGCATATTGGTATGTTCCTTTTACTAATATATGCATGTTGATGCACACTGTCCCCTAATGTACTCATTTTTGTGCACATTCCTAGGAGAGCTACCACCAGTCAGTGTAGTAGACAATACTGAGCTAGATGTACTTTTGATCCGACTCAGCACCATGTAGACAATACTGAACTACACTGATTGTTGGGCTGGCAGCTCACAACAGGAGGGAGGGCACGAGTCAGGAGTGGCCACACCTCCATCGGGGAGCGAAGAAACGGTCAGGCGGAAAGTGGAAGGTTGGGCGCGCGCGCCAAGTTCAAATGCACAGGAAGGTGGCGCAGTAAGCAGCCTGGAAAGGGAGCCAGGTCCTAAAGCCCGGCGCAAGGAGACAGGAGGGTCCGGGGGGTCAGCGTCAGAAGAATCCTGGAAGGAAGAGACCCCGGGGGGCAGAGGGACCCAGAGAAGAATGGTCAGGCGGAAAAGGTGGAGTAAGGCTAGGTTAGTAAGCTGGTGCACAGGGGGCGGAGACTCAGACGGAGCTTCGCCGGTCTAACCCTTAAGACGTAGAGCTGCGCGCAGCAGCTTGAGAATGGAAACTGTAACTCAATAAAAGACTTTTACAAGTGACCGCTGGCTAGCGTGATCCTCTGTGAGCTAGGATCTGGAAGCAGCTCTGACAACACTGATTGGCTAAAATGGTGTGAAGTCACAGAATGGTCACAAACATTCTGACTAAAGAGGAAAAATACAAGCATGCAAAGCTTACCTCATCATTACCCAGCTGTTTACTTTGAGTATTGTCAACAGGGCCTTTTCGACTCTTGGACAGAGTGAGGCAACCTTCAGCAGCAGATTCTCAGGGGCAGTAGTAACAACCCCAGGCTGTTACTCCTGAGCACCTAGCCAATCCCTTCTGTTGCCTGTTGGCCTCTCACACACCGAAAAGCTCCTGGTTTGCTAATTCAGCTGTAGTGTAGGAGGCCATCACCAGTGTTGAACATTCAACTACCAGTCCAGTTGGCACCAGAACAGGGAATTGGGAAAGGGAGCCAATCTTGATGCACTTATATGATCATGATCTTCTCATGTCCCATAGAGGTAAGGAGCTGTGACATAGGTATCAAGAGGGCATGCACCACTACTGCGAGCAACTGTGTCCTTCACTATACTTTGAAACTCCTTGCCTATTGAGATCAAGCAGAGGTCTCCACCATACACTTTTGGCAGCTGCTAAAAACATTCTTGTTTGGACACGGATACCCAGATGCTTAGAAAGTTGAGGTGAATTTTAATCTGTTTTAGCATTTTAACTTTTGTATGTTTTGAAGTACAGTCATACCTCGGGTTACAGCCGCTTCAGGTTGCGTTTTTTCGGGTTACAGACCGCTGAAACCCAGAAATACCGGAATGGGTTACTTCCGAGTTTCGGTGGTCGCACATGTGCAGAAGTGCTAAATCACACTTTGTGCATGTGCAGAAGACCAAATCACAACCTACACGTGCACAGACGCGCAGACATGGGTTGCAAACGCTGCGGGTTGCGAACGTGCTTCTCGCATGGATCACGTTCGCAACTGGAGCGTCCACTGTAAAGTTTGCCACATATGATGGGGAAAGTGTGTGTGTGTATGTATTCCACCTGAATCACAAGATCTATCCTTACTATCGCATCCTTGAGAATGTTGTAGATTGACATTGTTTTAAGTCGGAGAAAAGTAGAAAGAATAAGGACAACAGCCTTCAATATATTGCTAGAGCACACACACACACACGGCTTCCTTTCACAGCACTGTTAGAAAATGAGATGCAGGGAGTTCGACTACAGGGACGTCCTGCTGGGAGTAAAGGAAGCATATCCAAATTAATTTAGAGAAAGCTGGTTCCATAAGCAGTGAATCTGAATGTACAAGTCGTTCTTTTGTATGCTGAAAAATGGCAAGTCGCTCTCTCTCTCTCTCTCTCTCTCTCTCTCTCTCTCTCTCTCTCTCTGTGTGTGTGTGTGTCCCTTTGCTTCAACCTTTCTCAAAAATAGGAGTGATGTAAGGCAGAGTGGGAAAGTGTCCCTGTGGGATGTTCAATCGCTTCATGCCGCAGTAGGTTGGGGACAGCATGGCAGTACAAAGCAGTACATGAGTGTTGTGGTTGATCTTCATTCCCACATTGCAGCTGACCCTAGACTCGTGGGAGAATGCTGGCTGCAGTCAGCTGTGCAGATGAAAGAGAAAGAAGACACAAGCACTCATGCTAGGGACAGTGACATGGGCAATATCTATGAAGTTATGAAGTTTGACATGAATAGAGAAACAGACAAAGCTGCTTTTGGCTGAGTCTGACCACTGGTCCAAACTGCTCAGTGTTGACTATACTAACAGGTTCTCTAGGGCTTCAGATAGTCTTTCCCAGTCCTACCTGGTGATGCCAGGGATTTAACTTGGGACCTTCTATATGAAAAGTAAGTGCTCAGCCACTGCACTACATAAGAAACTGCCTTATGTATTTTGTTAGACCCCTGGTGCATGTAGCTCCAATTAGTCTACAACTGGCAGAGGCTTTCCAGGGTTTCAATCTGGTTTCTCCCTGTCCAACTTGGAGATGTTGAGGGTTGAACCTGGGGCCTTCTGCATGCAAAGCAGGTGCTCTACCATGGAGAATTGGCCCTTCCCATAGGAAAGTTGCAGTTGAATCATATTGGAAGCTGGTTAATGATTTCTCTCTCCAGGGGCAGACAATACCAGTAATATTTGTGTACTGATTGCAATGTTGAGGTACCTAAGAAACTGCACCAGCAACGCTTTATGTAAAAGCTTAATGTTTGTTGGGATCTACCTGCCCATTAACTAATATCTGCAGGTGGAAGCCCTGCTGTTGACTCCACCACTGTATGAAATTTGGAGAGGTGGTGGTGAGTGGCAGTGACTTCTCTGCAATGACTCCTCATCTTGAAATAATATCCCTTCTGTGATGTCTGACACCAATGTTGGCTTTTCGTTTGCAACTAAAGACATATCATATTACATGGGCTTTTGGCTTGGGATGAAGTGTTGGATTTTGATTCAGTTCCCCAGTAAATATATAAAAACAATGGCAAGTCCTCGACAGATGCAGACTGGGATAATAATAAAAAATCTGCTTTTTGGAAAAGTTCTACCATTGCTCAGGGGTAGAGCATGTGCTCCACATGCAGAAAGTTAATTCCTTAGCATCTCCAGGTAGTACTAGGGATATACCCTGTCTGAAATCTTGGTGTGCCACAACCGATTCCTACACCATACAGAAGAAACCCTGTATGGTGGCCCGCTCCTGCAGCAGAGCACTGTAATTGGTTGGACATTTAAAAGGGACCATATTTTAGCAGTGCATTGATGTGCTGTATTTTGTTGCTGTGCTGCTACTGTAGCATTGCTTGATTTTATTATCTGTTCTGTAAAATGTCAGTATAAGGCAACTTTCTAAGTTCCTATTGTAGCACAGGTGGGAGGATAAACTACTTGTTTCCGAAGGGAATGGAGCTGAGCACAGAACTGCTCTTTTCAGGAGGGGAGATCCCTGTGTTCCTTGTAATACCTAGACCTGCCCTTTAGAAACTGAGCTGCCTGTATCAAATAGAATTTGCCTTAGGGGTGGGCCACTAATGGCGACAGGCTTAAGCAAAAGAAGTAAAATAAAATATTTAATAAAACATGGTGACAGCAAAGGGCTCAATTTGAAAGAAAAGCCAGACACATTAGATCAAAGGAGAAAATTATCTTTTAAAAGGACAGGTCATCTTCCCTCCCTTGCTTCCTCCTTCCCTCCCACCCAACACTGCAAGTGATCAAAGCTTGTTCACTGAAAGGAAAAGGGGCGAGCGCAGCTGTGGTGTTTGCTGGCCTTTCAGCTTCCTGTCTTGTCTGTATCACTTTGCTTTATCCCCTAACAAGATGAATGAAGGCAATGGATGGGGAATGCTATTGTAGGAAGATCTCACTTCTCAAGCTGTCCCAGGACACGAAAGGATTATGTAGGTTTTAAATATTTATATTTTCTATCAGCTGGGGCTTCCTCTGGCTTTGCACCTATTTGAATGCCCGTATAAAATTTAGTGCTCAGTAAAGAACGTCACACTTGGGAATCAGGGCAGTCCCAAACCTCTGAATTATGTGCAAGGGCTATCTGTGACAAAATAGGCTTTCCTGATGTGGGCACAGCATCTGGAGATTAGGGATGGGGAGAACTTCATTTCAGTTCAAATTTAAAAGGAGAACACACAAAAACTTCATTTTCCGGAAACAACATGAGAAGCAAAATGCACTTAACCTGCAAAATTTGTACTTGCTTGAATTTTGTGATAGTTTTCCAAACAAACTGTGTACAAAAATGCCTTATTATTGGGGTAAAGTGTGCATTAAAATACATATATCAGAGAACAGAACATACAAAAATGCAGTATGCTTGGGAAAATCACTTAAATGTGTACATTAGTTAAAACTGCATGCAAAATGTATTTATTAGGAGAAAACTCTCTCTAATGAGTTTTCATGAAGATTTTTAAAACAACAATTTAATAGCAAGTTCCTGCAGAAATGTGGAGAACTGAATTTAAGGTTGGAACAATGAGAACTGAGAGAAGCAAAATTGACAGACCTTCCACCCCAGTGGAGATGCTGTTTCCACAGGTGGCATTGTGGTCAAAACCACTGAGCCTTGGGCTTGCTGATCAGAAGGGTGGCGGTTTGAATCCCCATGACGGGATGAGCTCCTGTTGCTCTGTCCCAGCTTCTGCCAGCCTAGCAGTTTGAAAGCATGCCAGTGCAAGTAGATAAGCAGGTAAGGAAGGTGGCAGGAAGGTGTGCTCTGGTTTCCGTCATGGTGTTCCGTTGCGCCAGAAGTGCTTTAGTCATGCTGGCCACATGACCCAGAAAGCTGTCTGTGGACCAATGCCGGCTCCCTCGGCCCAAAAGCGAGATGAGCACCTCACCCCATAGTTACCTTTGACTGGACTTAACCATCCAGGGGTCCTTTTACCTTAACTTAGTGATGATGCTGTTTCCACATTGCTCAGAAGCCGGCAAATAGGATACAGAAGCCCTTGGGCATAAAGAAGCATGACCCCAGCCTATCATAGTGAATGTTGCACAATTGCATATATTGCATGTCTAATTGGCATTGTGAAAGTCATATACCTCCTTTTGCCTTTAAGGCTGCAGTTCTACATTCACTGGGTGGGTGTCCTGGGGTCCATAGGATAGACTGACTCCAATGTCAGAGACAGTGGGGTGTGTCCAAATAAGTTCTACTATAGTATATCCACTGAAATTACAGAGTAGAAATTTGGCTGTTCTGACCCAATTGAGCTTTGCTTGCATTGGACTGCCTCCTATATCGAGCTCCTGCTAATGTCCAAGCAACTTGTGCAAAGCCCAACTAATCATATGCAAAATTATACACTCAAAAACATGTATTGTGATACATACAAAAAGAGGCAGGCATCATGCTGTGTTATATTTTTGCAGCATCATTTTCAAAGTATATTAATACATGGACATTTTTTAGACATTTGCATGCATTGTTTTATGCGATTCTCAGCAACTGGTATCCAGAGTCATACTGCTCTGACATTGGGGATTGAACATACCCATTAGGGTAAGTAGCCCTACTTGGAGATTATGTGGGTTGCTGCTGAAGCCTTTTGCATAAGAAGGACCTGTGAAGGCCCATCTAGCCCAGCATCCTGTTCCGAGGCTCCAGTGAGGAGGACCTGAACACAACAGCACTTTCCCCACCTGCAGTTCCCATCACCTGGCATTCAGAGGCATAGTGCCTCTGCCAGTGGAGGTAGAACATAGCCATCCTGGCTAGTACCCATTGGTAGCTTTACCCTCCATCAATTTGTTTAATCCTCTTTTAAAGCCATCAGACTTGGTGGCCATCACTGCCTCCCGTGGGGGAGCAAATTCCATGGCTTAGCTGTGTGAAGAAGGACTTTCTTTGTCTATCTCATATCTTCCAACATTCTGAGCTTAATTAAACAAAACAAAATGCCACACTTCACCTTTGGAAGGCTCTGGATTTGGTAGACCTTCAAAGACAGGAAGCTTGCCATTTTAATTTGGAGGGGAGAACACTCCCCATAGACCATTGATACTGAGATAAGATTAAAAAGGGCAGGGCTTGCTCTCAATATGTAGAACTCACACCATTTAATCCAAGGTCTGAGAACATTGGTTTTTTGGGAAGCATAAAAAATGTAAGGCTGTTTTCAATGCTGGGAATAAATCAAAATTCAATGCTGTTCCTCTGTAGTTTTTCTTGCTAGCTGGATTACTTCATAACATTCCCCCTAGTTTTCCTTCAGTGGCAAGGAGGGAAAGGGTGTGTGTGTGTTGAGCATGAATATCTGAAGGACCCATAGGAGATGGTCAAGTGTAAATTTCACAACAGATTTAATGAAACTTTATGAAAGTTTCTCTCTTCTCTCAGTAGTGGGTCTGCACCAGATGGCAGTAAGTGGGTCTCCCTTTGTCTTGTGGCAAATCTGCATTATTGATCGTGTCACCACCATGCTGGGTTTTAACAGGAGCACACTTCCCTTCCGTTAAATAATTCCCAGAGTTGTCAATGGGATGGCACATTTGGCTACTTCAGAAAAATGGAGAATGTTTTATTTAGGGAGTCCTTGTGACTTACTATTGACAGAATTACTACTATACAATGTAGCATCTCTTAAACTGCTGCTAATAAAATAAAACCTTGAATTCTAAAATTCTAACTCTTGAGTCCTCAATCCTATATACTCTTAACTGGAGTTAAGTTTCATTGAACGTGATGGGATTTACCTCTGAGTAGCTCTGCATAGAACTGCACTGCGGAAGGTGGTGCTAGTCCACACCTAAGGATTGACAAATATCCAATTGTTTTTGCATGTGTTTATCTAAAATACAGTGGGTTGTAGATCCATTAGAATGGACCTGTGTTTTTATTGGATGCATGGTTAAGAAAAATAATCCTGAAATTCCTCTGACATCCACATATTATTGTTTGTTCTAGGTTAAATTAAATTCTATGTGTTAGACAGCTGGCCGCGCTTTGCAGCTCTGCTCTGTGTGGTGAAGCCACTTCTGGTTTGACCTCATGGACAACCAGTGAAGCTGAGTGTTGGATGTTTCAATGCAAATTAAAGAAAGTACTTCTCCACATAGTGCATAGTTAAGCTACAGAGCTCACTCCCACAGGAGGCAGTGATGGCCACCAACTTGGATGGCCTTAAAAGAGGATTAGACAAATTCATGGAGGGTGACAAGGCTATCAGTGGCTACTTGCCATGATGGCTGCGCTCTGCCTCCTCATCTGGCGGTATTAATGCTTCTGAATAGCAGTTGCTGGGAATCACAGGTGGGAAGTGTGTGTGTTTGTAGTCAGACCCTGTTTGAACATTTCTACAGGTATCCACTGCCAATGCAAGATTCTGGACTAGATGGGCCTCTGGGCTGATCCAGCAGGCTTTTCTTATAATCATAAGATCAACCTAGATCAGTGACTCCAACAACCATTTCAGGCAGTGCTCTGTAGCAAAGATTTCTAGAGACTTTTGAGATATTAGCCTAGGCCCTATCTCCATAAATCTTATGTGGTTATGCAGGAGCTGTTGCCTTTATTGGGCGTATTCACTATTCAGTACATTACTAAACTCTTGAATCAGGTCTTTATTGCAATGAATTCTCACAAGAATGAAGGAACAAAGAATAACGCAACTGTGATCTTTTCCAAAATACATAATTTATCATGGCATACAAGACAGGTATTAGTATAAGGTTTATATTCAGCCTGTGACAAATCTTTATTTGACTAAGATGGACTGTCTGATCTGTTGGAAAATGAGATATACAGTACATTGTGCGTGTGTGTGTGTGTTTTTGTGGGAGAAGGATTCATTTACCGCTTGTAAAACTAAGGAACTTTTATCACCTTCTTCCAGAATATAGGAATAAATCAAATTCATGGGACAGATCCCCACCACAAATCATGAGAGTTAACGTAAATAATGAAATAAAAAACTGCAAGCTTTGATTTTGTCTCTGTGTGTATATAATCAGAGGGTTCCTTGGTTTGCTTTAGAGATTCATAGCTCTCAATTGAACTTTTGAAGTAAAATCAAAAGGGTGAATATTGCAAAAAGTTTTATATTTACAGTGGGAACTTACTCAGAAGTGGCACCCCCTCACTTACTCGTTTGCTTGGCATTGCAATCAAAGATTCTTAATTATTTATCATTAAGATATTATTAAGGACATTGCCAGGATCTCACTCAGTCCCCCCTCTCTCTTTTGATGACACTTGCATCTGTTTTTTAAGGATAAATATCAGGTTGTTGTCCAAACTACAGAGTTAACCAAGTTTGAAACTGGTTTCAGAGCAATGGACTCTAAAACATATCGGGAATTCTCTAACTGCTCACCTTATGGTTCCTTAGTCATAGGGTCTGCTTGAGACTAGTTTACCTTCGTAGTTCAGATGCTTTAAATAGCAGAGTAACAATTAGTAACTTATACCATTGCAATTCCTGCCAACCTGGCAGTTCAAAAGCATGTCAAAGTGCAAGTAGATAAATAGGTACCGCTCCAGCGGGAAGGTAAACGGCGTTTCTGTGCACTGCTCTGGTTCGCCAGAAGCGGCTTAGTCATGCTGGCCACATGACCTGGAAGCTGTATGCTGGCTCCCTCGGCCAATAAAGCGAGATGAGCACCGCAACCCCAGAGTCAGTCACGAATGGACCTAATGGTCAGAGGTCCCTTTACCTTTACCTTTTACCCAGCTGGACTTTATATAAAACAAGGCAGAAATGGTAAAGGTAAAGGGACCCCTGACCATTAGGTCCAGTCGTTTAGGAACCACTTAATTCACACAACCATGGAATTTGCTGCCACAAGATGTAGTGATGGCCACCAATATGGACAGCTTTAAAAGCAGTGTAGACAAATTATTGGGGGAATAAGACTATCAATTGCCTCTAGCCCCAATAGCTATGTTCTTCCTCCATGTTCAGCAGCAGTAGGTCTCTGAATACCAACTGCTGAGGTTCACAAATGGGGCGAGTGCTGTTGCGCTCAGGCTTTGCTTGTAGGTTTCTCACATTGAGACATCTGGTTGGCCACTGTGAGAACAGGATGCTGGACTAGATGGGTCATTGCGCTGTTCCAGTAACTGGTTTCATCTTACATATTCTGTAAGCCACAAGAGGTCCATCACAATAAAATGGGGTCCATCTGAGTCCATCAGGAGCCCCCTGAAACCTAGAGCCTGGCATGGACAAAAAGATCCGTTGGAAAATCCTCAGATCCCTATAAATAAATAAGTAAGTAAATAAAATAGCACAAGTGTCTGTTTTTAGGGGGCTTCTTGTGCCAGACTTCTCTTATCTGGAGCCTTCTCTATTCTCTCCTTTAAATTGTTTAGTATCAGTATAACATTTGTCTCGGTATCAGGGCAGACCTTCTGGAATGTTTCTCATTCATCATGTTTGACGATATCTACAAAGAAAACACTGTGTGTTGTGTCCTAGACTTCCTATGGCATTGTGTACAGATAGGGGGTCTCTCCTCCCCCCCTTTCCCTCTCCCTCTCTCTCTCTCTTGGCAAAGCCACAGGTTATTACCGAAGTGCACGTCTGTGAATTGGCTCAACATAAATTCAATCTGAGCTAAAAAGAGAGTTGGAGGGGGGGAGCCATTCAAGCTTGTTAGCTTTATAGCTGCTTCTGCTTCTTGCAAACTTGGTTTTGTGGAAACCTTGTAAATGGAATGCATCGCATGTGATGCTGAAGTAGCAAGGAGGTAACAAGGTGTATCAAAAAGCCGAAAGATTAAGCACAGACGGTAAAGAATATTTGATGGCTCCTGCAGAAAAGACAGCAAGGGAGGGGAATAAAAATGTCCTCATTCTTCCTGCCATTGTAGGGTGGAGTGAGGGTGGTTTCTTGACCTGAAATACTTTTATGTATTTTGTCAAGGTTGCAGCTAATGCTAGTCCTACTCAGAGTAGACCCATTGAAACAAATGGACATGACTAATCTAGACCATATTAGCACCATACAGTTAAAGCACTATGTTTCCACTTTAACCAGTCATGGCTTCCCCAAAGAATTCTGGGAGCTGTAGTTTATCAAGGGTGTTGAGAGTTGTTAGGACACCCCATTCCCCTCACACATCTATGATTCTCAATGTGATTTAACAATCAATCCCCCTTCCCATAGAATGCTGGGAATTGCAGCTCTGGGAAGGGAATAGGGCTCTCTTAACAACTCTCAACACTCTTCACAAACTTCAGCTCCCAGAATTCTTTGGGGGAAGTCATGACTGTTTAAAGTGATCTCATAATACTTTGAATGCATGTTGTGAATGTGGTTGTAGGTTCATTAATTCCAGTGGGTCTTTGAGGAGAACTTAGTTGAACCCCACCTTTATTTATCAAATGAATTAATATACTTGTCTTTCTCCACCTTTTCCCACCCACCTTCTCTGCTTATCAAATTGTATGTCTGTATTTGATAAGCAAACTAAACATTATTCAGAATTTGCAGCTCCTATAGAAATCACCTTCCCTCTTTCTTCTCTTCCTGTGCAATGCTTTCGCACTGAATCCCCCCAAGCCCTTACTTCATGCCATTCTGTTATTTCCCTCCGCTACTGCTCCAGACCGCTGGTTGCTGCAGAAAGGAGGATTGCGGTAGTGGATGGTGTAATAAGAGTGCTGCTGCTCACCTGACCTCTTGTGGATCGCATCACTGGTGTTTACCAGTAGGAAGAAGGAAAGGGGTGAGATGGTGGCAAGGTCAGCATAGTGTAAAGAAACCAGCAGAGCTAATCTGGTGCTCCCACTGATGCATGTGCGCTTTGCTGACATCACTACTGCATCACCCTCTACTTCCCAGTAAGTAGCAGTGAGGGAACCCTTAGAAGATCAGGTGGGCAGTGGCAGCCCACCACAACATCCACTAGGAATGGAGCGTCAGGACGTGGCTCAACTCTACCTTTCCAAATAAGATTATATTGTAGTTGTGCTGGTGATATGGCCCCTCTGAGGCTGGGCCCTCCTGGGTCAGGACAAAGATCCGCATCTAGTCCAGCATTCTCTTCTCACAGTGGTCAGATGCCCCTTTTGGAAAGCCTGTAAACAGAACCTGAGTCATACAGCAGTCTCCCCTCTTGTGATTCCCAGTAACTGGTACTCAGTGGAGGTGGAAAGTCTGTCTATTATGTTTTGTATTTTGGAACTCCCCCCCCCCCAAGAAACCTGTTAACTTTGGTTTGAGTGTATTTCAGATTGGATTATTGACAGGGTGATGAATTGTTTCCATTTCCAAATGGTGTGAGTTTGGCTTTTTTTTAAAAAAAAAAATGATTACTTTCTCTCTCTTTTTGGTGCTGCAGCTATCTTTAATTTGCAATACTGCTGGTACATGAAAGGGTTAACCAGAGATGGGAACAGCTCTTAAAATAGGAGAGATTCCTGGAAAGGGAGGGGCAATGTTGAGCTGCTGTAGCAAATGTATTGGAATTTCCCAGATTTTGTATCCAAAGGTTATACCAGTCATTTAGAAATAACATAGGAGATGGCATTTCCCCCTCCCTCTCAAAGGGGATTCTATTTACATAAGAAAACACTCTGACCATGGCTGTAATTTCCACTGTGTTCTATGGAGCTTACTTTTCAGTAAGTGAGCACAGAATACGGCGCCTGTGGCCTTCCAGATGTTGCAGGATTCATAACTTCTGTCAGCTTCAGCCAGCATGCCCAATGGTTAGGGATTCTGGGATCTGTAGTCAAACAACACCTGGGGGGCCATAGGACATCAACCCACAGGCTAATTGATGTAAGATAATGAGGGGCAGCCACTGGTAGTGAAACTTCTTTGTCAGGAAGATGAACGTTAAAAAACAACTACAACTCTCTCTTCAAAGCAGTTGAGCAAACAGATGTGAACAGCTTGGTGTTTGGTCCTCAATAGATTATGTATGATACATCTGGAGCAAAAATGTTCTACTTGCTCTGTACCTGTCTCGGTACCACTTTAATCACTGTGCTTCCAAAGTTTTCCGACACACACTTCATAACACTTGTCATGACATGATCAGTGGAGACTCTGCAACATCTGTTTGCAATTTTGCTTCTTTCTCTGCATGTGTGGGGGAGTCTTACATTATAATCAAAGGGATTAAAGGAAGAAGCAGCAGCTTTGTATCATCTCTTCCATTCAAAGTTAGGAGGAAAAAATATTGCTATTGGTTTTGAAAGATCCTGGAAGACTTTACAATAGTCACAGGCCATGATGTCTGGTTTATATTAGCGCTGTGCCAAAAACTTACTCCTGTAGTTTTCCCATACTGTACTCTATCAGCTAATGAGAAAATAAACTGCATTCAAAATGATCAAAAATTTAAAAATAGGACGAGCCCTGCTTTTACTGCTATGCTATCATCCCTGAACGTTGGCCATGCTGACTGGGGCTGATAGGAACATAGGAAGCTGTGTTATACTGAGTCAGACTGTTGGTCAGTACAGACAATACTTGCTCAGTATTGTCTACATTGACTGGCTGTGGCTCTCTAGGATTTCAGGCAAGAGTCCCTCCCAGCCCTACTGGAAATGCCAAAGATTGAACCTTGGACCTTCTGCACACAAAGCAGAGGTACTACCACTGACCTACTACTACTACTGCTACTACAAAACTGTCCTATACAAGCCATACCATTGGTCCATCTAGTTCAGTATTGTCTATACTGACTAGAAGTTATTATCTAGGATTTCAGACAAGGGATGTGCCCATTGCTATCTGGAGATGCAGGGGATTGAACCTGGTAGCTTTTGCATACAAAGCTGATACTCCATGTCATTCATTCAGACAGATACTCTGTCACTGGTAGGAGTCGTAGCCCAACAACAACTGGAGAGCACCACATTGGCTTCACTTGAGCCTGAAACACTTGAAACTCATAAGCTAGAAATGAAGCTTCTGGCATTCTCATGATGTATGTCCCCTAGCTTTCAGTTCTCAAGCATACAAACACAATCTCTGTGCCTTTGGTCAGTGATGAATGGTGCCCATTGAGACTAGCAGGGTGGAGAAGCAGGCTATGCAGCTATAGGTGGAACTGGAGCAAATAACAGGCGAAGCAAAAGCCAGGCTTGTTGTTATTTAGTCGTTTAGTCGTGTCCAACTCTTTGTGACCCCATGGACCAGAGCACGCCAGGCCCTCCTGTCTTACCGCAGTTTGGTCAAACTCATGCTGGTAGCTTTGAGAATATTGTCCAACCATCTCGTCCTCTGTCATCCCCTTCTCCTTGTGCCCTCCATCTTTCCCAACATCAGGGTCTTTTACAGGGAGTCTTCTCTTCTCATGAGGTGGCCAAAGTATTGGAGCCTCAGCTTCACGATCTGTCCTTCCAGTGAGCACTCAGGGCTGATTTCCTTAAGAATGGAGAAATTTGATCAACTTGCAGTCCATGGGACTCTCAAGAGTCTCCTCCAGCACCATAATTCAAAAGCATCAATTCTTCGGTGATCAGCCTTCTTTATGGTCCAGCTCTCACTTCCATACATCACTACTGGAAAAGCCAGGCAGAACCAACTAGCTCTAGTTTTGTCTCCATCCTCTTCCCAAAGGTAGCACTGAGACGTAAACTGGAAGGCAGGCTGGTGGTGGGAGATGGGCCAATGCAGACAGGTTTGGGGGTGGGCAGTTCTCCGTTTGCCCCAACAGACCATGCTTCACTACATCTAGTCCTACTTCTGTAAAAGAACATGTCGGAAAAGAGCTTTGAGCTGCCATTTTCTGTAAACAATAAGTGGGGAGGAGGAAACTAAGATGGTGTCATTTGAACATAAAAAAGAGTTCTGCTATATCAGACCGCAAGTATCATTTCGTTTTAACATCCTGCTTCACGACATAGGCAATCAGATGCCTCCAAAAAGCCCACCAAGAAGACATGATGTCAATAGCCTTCTTCCACTGATACTCCCAAGCAGCTGGTGGCAGTGATAGCCACTCCGGCTTGGATAGCTTTAAAAGAGGATTAGACAAATGGCTACTACACTCACTGGCTATGCTCTGCCTCCACTGTCATAGATGTTATACCTCTGAATACCAGTTGCTGGAAACCACAGAGCAGGAGAGTGTGCTTATGCTTTGGTCTCGCTTGCAGGCTTCCCATGGGGACATTTGATGCTGAACCTGATGGGACACTGGCCTCATCCTATGTTCTTATGATATTCAGTGAAGTCCTAACTCCTGGCTTGAAAGCTTCATGACTCCAAGTCATCAATAGACTTATGCTCCACAAATTTGTCTGAATCTGGCAAACTAATTATATGGCTTTTATTACTAGCAGAATAACAGCATCTTTGCCCTTTGATAGCATCTAGGGGCGTCCCCTTTCTCCACCTAATTGAAGATATAAGGAAGAGATTTCAGACTTGACAAGCTTCCCAGTGATACAAAACCTCTGACATAGCTTGGCAGGCTTCGCTTTAATTACCACCAATTCCCCCCCCTCGGTCAAGCATGTGTTTATTTAGAACTGGTATGTGTGTGTGTGTGTGTGTGTGTGGTTTTTGGTTCAGTGGTCCAGGCCGCACCAGTGTTTGCCTCCAGATTTCTGCCGCATTCTGTTTATCGGTATCCAGCCCGACTCCCTGAAGATAAAATTTGCTAAGTGAACTTGACAGATTCCAGCCTGTCTCCATATGGCAGGGACCGGGCCAGCGCTTTGGAGACTGCCTGGATTCGGAAGCTGCTCTCACCTTATTAGAACAGCAGTGATTACATGTGAGTCAAGTTCACAGGGCCTTGTTTTAATTCTTTCGGACCCTGCTCAAGACTAGGGCTCTGCTTTTTCACATGCCCCCCTCCCTTACAAATCCTCTCTTCTTCTTTTAATTGAGTAAGAATCAACATGGCTGGGAAGGAAAATGACCTCTTCCCCCTTCCTTTATCACCTTTAAACAAGATAAAAAATGTGATGTGGTTGGATCTCTGAGTAAGGGATGCACAAAAGAGCGAGATTTGAGAATAAGTAGGCAATGCCTTATGAACATTCTTGGTTTTTTAAAAGATGGTGAGGGTAGTAGGGGAACAATATGAACAAGCTTGTCATGATGTCTGGTTCTTTTTCTTTGGCCTTTATGTGCTAATTGGGGGCTTAGCTCTTTGTTTGCTGTTTAGCTATTAACAAATTAGCAGTGTTTGCTTTCTATGTATTCAAAAGAAAGAAAATGTCAAATCCATGCCTTGACAATTTCTGAACACTGAATTGTTTCAAGAGATTTTCATTTACTGTAGAGTGAAGAGAGTTTACAGATAGATAGATAGATAGATAGATAGATAGATAGATAGATAGATGATAGATAGATAGATAGATAGATAGATAGATAGATAGATGTGATGCGATGCACTCCCAAGTAAAGGAGGAGAAGTGGTGTTATTGCCAAAAAGAAAAACTAACTTGGTGGGATGGATTGAGAACTTCACCACAAAATAGCAAAATGAGAATGATTGTAAGGGCTGGGTTGAATATTGTTGGACTGGTCCCAGACAACTCCTGCCATTGTAACTTAGACTGCATTCTGATTATAATGCTTGCAATTCTGTTCCATTTTTCCAATGTTCCTTTCCCAGCACCTGTTGCATTATGGAGCTATGGCTTTTTGACCAATTTTATTCACACCAGTGGACATGGTGTAGTGCAACTAATTTCACTGGACAATGTCACTACTCTGTCCCTTTGTAGAAGTGTGAATTTCAGAGATAGGTACATTCAGGTTTGCAGATTGTGAAAGTGTAAATTAGGGAGATTCACAGTGATATGTAAACTGCATCAAATTTCTTCTCCATCCTGTGTGTTTTCTCCTGCACTGGCAATCACCTGTCACAGAGGGGTACTCATCACCTGTTTTCTACTGAGTCAGATCATTAGCCCACCCAGCTCAGTATTCCTACACTGACTGGCAACATCTCTAGGATTTAGGACAGCCCTACCTAGAGATGATGGAGATTGAGCCTGGACCTTCTACAAAGCAGATTCCCTACTACTGAGCTACAACATATAAATATTCCGAGTCTTCCTTACCCTTAGAAATCCATCATTTGTGAATTATTTTTTCTGCAGCAGCCAGAGTCCACATATTACTGTACCACAAAGAGAGGTTTAAGTTCTGCAGCATCTTCCATTCCTGAGCCAAATAAGTTCTCACGGCAGCCAAAATTTGGGTGAGGGACCATGTGTTGAGATTCCTTCCAATTCAGCGATCCTATGCTCCCATGTGAGAAGTTTCATAGATTGGAAAATCACTGTTTTACCATCCCACAAGTTCATAAAGGCAAGTTAGGGGAGGCCACGTTGGGACATTTACATTTTTAAATACAGTGGTACCTCGGGTTACAGACGCTTCAGGTTACAGACTCCGCTAACCCAGAAATAGTACCTGGGGTTAAGAACTTTGCTTCAGGATGAGAACAGAAATCGTGTAGCAGTGGCAGTGGGAGGCCCCATTAGCTAAAGTGGCACCTCAGATTAAGATCAGTTTCAGGTTAAGAACGGACCTCCAGAAGAAATTAAGTTCTTAACCCAAGGTACCACTGTATATTTCTTCAAAATCATCAATTCAAAATTTTGATGCCAGATGACATTATCATAAGTGGAAAAATGTGCCCCTGCTACCACAGCCGTGCCAACAATCCTATGGGGTATTTGATATCATTTGAGAAAGCTGCACCGGAGTACAGTGCACCTGTGCAGAATATTTAAGAAATTGTCCCTTATGTAAACGTAGGCTGATTTAGGACTTAGATACAGATTTATTTATTAAAAAAGAAGTCCACACGAGTAATGTAGAAATGAAATAGAATTGAATGGGCTTATGAATGAGCATAGGCAAAACTGCCACAGATCAGAAAACAGACTAATCTGCCCACCTATTGTGTTGCCATTATCATCCTGAGATTTTGCAAAATGGCTCTTGAGAAGCACCATTCTTTCTCCTTTGAGTCTTCCCTCTTGCATTAATTTCAGGTTCATTGGGCAGTTTAGTGGATTCTGCCCCCAGTTCCACAATGCCTTTTGCAACTCTGTGGACCATCTGTGCTTACCTTTCCCTCCCGAGTGGCGTCTGCGTTTGCTTCACCTTTAATTAATTTAATTTGCGTTCAGTTGTCTGTTTGAAAGGGAAGAGGCATCTGCTGAGAACTAGGAATCACCCGTGGGAGCATTTGTGGGCAGATGTGTGACATTGGTGACTCACCTTTTGGCTTTTGGACTTTCCAGAGGCAGGCCTGTCATTACACAAATGTAAGTGTATGATCCAACTCTTCCTAGCTGTCCACCTCTCTCCAGAACGTGTGTTTTTTGTCCCCCCCCCAAAGTTAACCGTAGGTGTGCTTATGTGTTGACTGATGGGGCTTAGAGTCATCCAGTCTAAACTTATGAGCACTGGTGACTTCCCTGCCCCATTAAAAACTTATGGGCATTTAAAGACAAGCCAGCCACTGTGTCTGTCTCTCTCCTGTTCTCTGCACCTTTATCTACACTAGGCAAAAGAGGCACCAAGGTCTGCTCCTGATTTTAAAGGCCAAGCTGTGACTGTCAAAATTCATTGTCCTGGGCAACACGAACAGTTGTGGAAGCTGTCTTATACCAAGCCAGACCATGGGACCATCTAGCTCTGCAATGACTAGCAGTGGTTTTTCAGAGTGCTCTCAATCCTCATGGTTCTGAATTAAAGAGAACCATGGCAAGCTGCCTTATACAATTTCAGAGCTTTTATCTTTTTAGCTCAGCATTGTCAGATCCTCAAACCATCTACCACAGTATTGTTTACATTGACTGGCAGAACAGCTCTCCAGGAGACATCCACATCTCTACTGGAAGATGTTGGGAATTGAAAGTGGGGCATTGCACATGCAAAACACATGCTCTGTCTCTGTGCTATGACCCTTCATTTGCTCCTCACTAGGACTGGTAGTCCAAAGCAGGTAAAGGAACTCTGCATGCAATGGGAAAAGTTGCATTGGGACTTGAGATACCAGTGAAAATTTCAGCTGAAGCACAGTGTCAAGGCACAGTTGGAAGAAACAGCTGGAGCATGTTCAAAAAAACCCTAACAAGACACCTACTAGATTAGACCAAATCCCCATCTACTCCAGCATCGTTTGACCAAACACATGATTTTGGGAAATTCACAAGTAGGACCTGAGCATAGCAGCCGCCTCCTCTCTGGTATCCAGATGCACACTGCTAGTAGCCATAGAGAGTTCTTTCCTCCATGAACATGCACAATCCTCTTTTAAAGCCATCCAAGTTGATAGTCATCATTTCAATCTGTATGACCAAATTCCATATTTAAGCCATGGCCAGTTGACCCTAGCAATGGAAATAGTTCCTGTTACTTGGATTGTGGCCTTCAACAATACACAACTTTGTTACAGAAGGTGGAATTAATTTTGAGGACTTTGGCTTGCCTTCGTCTGTGACACAGTAGCCATAATTCTTTAGCCAACATGGTGTCCTCCAGAGGATGTTGGCCTCCAACTCCCATCCAACACAGGCAGCATCTGAAAGGTACTGCGCTGGCTTGCCCCACTTTACTTTTGATCCATGTATGTTGGGGGTATGATTGCCTTTGGTGCAGTTCCCATGTGACAATGCATCTCTCTTGTGGCTGCATGCTAGAGAGAGCTTCACCCACTGAATATTTCACAGTCTCTCATTTACTTAAGCCAGAATTGGTCTGTGTGTGAGGTGTGTGGGGAGAGAAGAGGTGTCAGTCTTAGCTCAGGAGTCATTAAATTACTATTAGCAAATCTTGGGTAGATGTCACACTCAAGGAAATATCCTTAATCTTTTCTCTTTCTCCTTTCATGGCAGTGTTAGCAAAACAGTTCACTCTACCGTTCAAATACTAATGGCACCCAAGTCACATCGAAAAGAGAGTCTGTTATTAATCTGATGGCATGTCACTGTCGAACTTTAACAACCTCTGTTCCATATGTCTGCTGACGGAAAAGTCACAAGCAAATCCTTGGCGTAGATCAAAATCCGGCAGCCTAAAATTTGTAGTGTCAGATCCCTGACTGGAAGAAAAATGTATTTGTTGGACATAGCTATCAAGCGGAGGCCTGCGCAACTGGGCACCCACCTCCTCCCTGCAATTCTGAATGCATGACCACCATGGAGGCCAAATAGGAACATGATCTTTATAAGTAATGGTGGTATGGAAGGGAGCGAGGACAGAATTTTATCATCTTCCATGGCTGCTGGGGCTATATATGGCTTAGATAGGAACAGAGGAAGCTGCCTTATTCCAAGTAATATTATTGGTCCATTCAGTTCAGTATTGGTCACCCAGACTACAGTAGCAAGAAGTGCAGGATCTCTTCATGATAGTCACAGCCACATCCCTTTATAAGATTACACAACCTTACCTTATAATTATAGAAGGAGGAGGAGGAGGAGGAGGAGGAGGAGGAGATTGCATTGCAACAGTCAGTGCAGATCTCTTTGTGTTGCCTTTCAGCTATGTTCTGTGTACATAGTTGGAAAATGATTTGGAGTGCTCCAGCATCCTCTCTCAGAGTAACTTCAGTTGTGTTTTCTGCAAAGTTCCATTGTGCGTAAAAGACCTTGCACACCATTCTCTTGAAACTGAAGCACCGTATGTTTTAGGTGTTCCTCAATGCTTAGTTTAGGAGCATACAGTGGCTAAAGCGCTCCCTTTTCACATTGGGCCCTGGAGTCAAGCATGTGATCTACCACCAAACTACAGTCCTTCAGATAGCCAATAAAAAAGCAGTAAAAAAAGCAATAAAAAAGGGCCATGGCTGAAGAGCATAGCATGCCTTACCAGAATAAAAGGGTGTTCCCTGATGACTCACTGTGATCAAGAAGAAGGCCAGTTGGCTCTTCTGGAGCAAGGGGTTCCATAGCATGGGGCACTATAGAGAAGGTCCTCCCTTGTGGACCTAGCAACCCAGTGTCGGATGATAGAGCAGGTCCACCCTATATAACTGGATCATACAGACATAGGCTAGTTGATGATTCTGTTTGGGGGTTTCCTTTAACCTCCACACGAATAGAGGGAGGGGGGGGAGAGATAATGCATTTAAAAAGTTTATTTTAGGAATATAGAAAAGTGGATAATTTTCCTGTAGAGAAATATACTGCAGATCTCTCTGGAGGTGTAACAGACTTCCTACGTATCTATTTTTAAACTGCTCTTCACCAAGTGCTTGTCCAAATCCTGCCTACGTGCCATTCTGTACAAAAATGAAAGCACACACACCTACATGTTGTGATCATTCTCCATGCAGCCCCCTCCTCACTTTTTGCCCCTTAAGAAAAACTTTGTTATTCTGCAGTGGAATTTGACCTACTACCACGTCTGAGTACAACCCATGGCTATTGATTTTGAAAAGCTTTGGGTTTTTGTTTTTGTTTTTACATTGCTTAAGCATCTACTGTAAAGAAAGAAAGAAAACAGGACAGATAATTCTGGATGCAAGCATTCGTGTTTTTATAGGACAGAAGGGATCCATATCAAAGCCCTTCATCTTATCTATAGGTTCACAATGTATCCATTGCTCACACCTCAAGTCTGTCGGCAGACAATGTTGGAAGTACAACAGCAGGGATCATTCAGTTTCTAATTTAAGGGGTTAATTTTGTTCTGTTCTCATTGTTTTACCTCACCTCAAGTAGGTGGGGTGAAAGTATTGCTTAGCAAACAGTCAGAGAGGCATTTCCCCCCCCCCTGAGATAGCACATGATTTGATTTTGTTGTGTAGTTCTGAAGTTTTCCTTTGGACTCAGTACAGTCATGCCTCAGGTTGAAGCAGCTTCAGGTTGAGCATTTTTGGGTTGTGCTCCGCGGCGACCCGGAAGTAACGGAACACATTACTTCCGGGTTGTGCCACTCGCACATGTACAGACACTCAAAATGACGTCACGCGCATGCGCAGAAGCAGCAAATTGTGACCCACGCACACGCAGACGTGGGTTGCGTTCACTTCAGGATCCGAACGGGGCTCCGAAACTGATCCCGTTCACATCCAGAGGTACCACTGTATGCATTATTTTATTAACATACAACACCACTTTATGGTGGGGATGGGGGGGGAATGAACACTTCCTTTTATTTCAAATGCCCAACAAAACCAAATCTGCATACAGAAGCGGCTCACCAGGTGGAGCTGAGCTGCTGCATTGCCTATTCATCTGGTGGATTATTGTCACTGGGGGGATAAGGGGGAGGGTTAAGATGGCAGGAAGGTTGGTACATTGCAAACACTCTGGCAGGAGTGCAAGATGGGCTCTGTGGGTGTGTTCACACTGCACCAACCTCCCTGCTTCTTCAGCCCACCCATAGCTCAGTGGTAGAGCATCTGCTTTGCATGCAGAAAGTTCCACGTTCAGTCCCCAACAGTTCCAGATACAGCTTGGCATGTCCCTTGGTTTGAATGCCTGGAGAATCTCTGTCAGTGTAGACGATACCAAGCTAGATGGACCCAATGGGTCTGGTTCAGTATATGGCAGCTTCCTATGTTCCTATGAAGATTATGTCTTACATTTTGTAAAAGCTTATTTATAGACTGTTTTATATTTTAAAACATTTAAAACAGCATACAACGTAAAAGTTTAAAACACAACGGAAATACATAAGTATTCCCTCATTGCGAGAAGCAAAGCTACAGGGAACCAGGCAGAGAGCCCTGTGGAACGCCCTCCCATCAGATGTCAAAATGATAAACAACTACCTGACATTCAGAAGACATCTTAAGGCAGCCCTGTTCAGGGAAGTTTTTAATGTGTGATATTTTAGTGTTTTTTTGTTTCTATGGAAGCCGCCCAGAGTGGCTGGGGAAACCCAGCCAGATGGGCGGGGTACAAATAAATTATTATTATTATTATTATTATTATTATTATTATTATTATTATTATACTGGAGAACATAATCCAAACTCATGGATGTGTGTTCAGGCAACATTATTGATCAGGAAAAGCCTATTTGAGCACCTATGTCTTAAGCATGCACCAAGAAGATACTAAGTTTGTGCTTGTTTACTCTCCAAGAAGAATAGTTCCAAAGAGTAGAGTGCTAAATTGGGTTAGAGATTTAGGCCGGTATATATGATGCTAAGAATGTCAGACTTGCATTTTTGCAGACCTCCTGGATCCTCAAACCTTGGATCATCCCATCTGGCTGGGCAACCTTGGACTGGTCACTATCACTCAGCTTAGTTTACCAGAGGGTTGTTGGGAGGTTAAAATAAGATCACTAGCCTCCAGCATAAGTCGCCCTTGAGCTTCTTGGATAAATAAGTAAATCGGGCAAGGAAGATGGGCAGGAAGGAGGCTGGGTTTCACATACTAGCTGTTAACAAGCAGTTTGCAGGCCTTTTTGTTCATTCTTTAAGAAATACCTCAAGGGAAATCGTCAGCATTTTCTTTCTTTCTCCTAATATACACATTTTTGTATGCGTTGTCTAATACACACATCTTTGCAATGCACCCCCCTAATATATTATGACTTTATGCATACTGTGTTCACTGATATATACATTTATTTAGGAACATTTTCCCCTAATATACCAATGCCTATGCACTTTTTCAAAGGATGGCTTTGTTTCAGTTTGTGCATTATTTCGGGAACTGTGAATTGGGTAGGTTCACATTAAATTGAAAATTGGGTGGAATTTTTTAAAATAAAATAAAATAAAAACTGCAGAGGAATTTCTCTCTCCCCACTCCAATCCCTACTAGACAGAGCTATTTGAATTTTCTGCCTCAGGCAACAAAATGCTCTAGTTCAGCAGTAACTCAGAGACATTCTTTTGTGCATATGAACACAAGTGCTGTAGATAAATGAAAGATGTTTCCTTCACCTTTTGTTGTCTAACTTTCCAGGAAGACCAGTCTATTTTACAGCTAAGAATGCTTCCAAAATTCTCCTCATCTGAACTTCTCCCTGGGTTTTAGAATTATCTGGTGCGTCTTGGTTCTGAAATGGAAACAATGCACAAGAAATTCACCATTGATCTTTAAAGTGAAAAATAGAATTCAAATTTTCTAGAGTACTGGGCAGTACTTGGTTCCTCTGTGCCTTTGTCTTCCCCCCACATTGTTAACACACTTGTATGCATTGATAAAACACTGCAACACGATCACATTGAGATTCTGCTTGTGTTTTCCTCATGAGTGAGCACATGGATTTATTACAGTTGCCGAGCAATCAGATTTGATACAAACAGGATAGAAATACATAAAAAGAATGCAGGCAAATCCCCAAAGGGAACTGATATGGCTTAAATTGGTGGGAAGAACTTTGGCTCAGTAGTAGAGCACATGCTTTGCATGTAACTGAGGCAGATTGTGGTGATAAGAGATGAAGTTCTAGGCCTAATAGACAAAATAAAACCTGACAAGTCACTGGGTATTGATGGTTTCCACCTGAGAGTTCTCAAAAAACTCAAATGTGAAATTGCTGATCTTCTAACAGAAATATGTACCTTGTCCACCAGATCATTCTCCGTACTTGAGGTCTGGAAAGTAGCCAATGTAACATTTTTTAAGAGAGAGAGAGAGAGAGATTGAGTGAGATCCCAGTGAGATCCTGGAATTACAGGCCAGTTAGCTTAATATCTGTCCTGAGAAAACTAGTGGAATTTTTGTTAAAGATAAAATAACCAAGGGCAAGTCCTGTCTTATTAACCTAGCTGGATCTGTGAGAACAGGATGTTGGCCTGGATGAGCCATTGGCCTAATCCAACAGGCCCTTCTTGTGTTCTTATGTTATGTTGTGTTCTTGTGTTCTTACACAAAAGGCCCCAAACTCCATCCCCAGCATCCCAGTAGGGCTGGGAGAGATACAGCCTGAAATCTTGAATAGCTGTTGCCAGTCATTGTGGATAGTTCTGAGCTTAATAAAACAATGATCTGACCAAGTAAAAAGTAGCAAAACCAACTCTAAGTAAGCATTTATTATTCCTCTTTGGATGTTTGCTCTGTAACCAAATGGCTAACTTAGATGGGGAAGGGAGAGGCTGCTCTCACACTGAAATATCTACCAGCAGGAAAGTACAGTCAGGGCTTGAATTGTTCACCATTCCTCTCCCCAAAATCAAGTCCTAATTAGTCTAGCTCTAGATCTCTGTATTGTTGAATTTCAATCCTTCAAATTCTCCTGTGCAAAACCTTCCTCATCGCTATATACTGATGATGCTGTTCAGCTTTCCAAGGATGTGATATGCATCTGTGTCTGTGCACATGCAAAAATTGATAAAACAGTGCAAGAAAGTGAGAGAGGGAGGAGTAAACTTTATGTGATTGTGCATGCTGTTGTATGAAGATTCAGAACCAGTCAGAATGGAAAGGTAGAAATTTTCTCATTCTTCATTATAGTGGAGAGGAGCTTTTCTGCCCGGGAAATCCCTTCATTGTTAGCAAATATTTCTTCCTGCTCCTTCATAATTAGCCCTGGCATCGCAATGGTGGGAAGCTGGCCTTTGACGTGTCACATTCCCAGCACACGGAAAGTGCTGCTTAATTAAAGCCAGGCTGGTGTTAGGCAAGAAAGAAAAAGAGAAAAGGAAAGGAAAAGAGGAACTGGGGTGAGGAAGACCCAAGCCTGGACTGATACATGATACCCAGTGCTCCCCCCCCCCCCCGAAAAATAGGTGTTGGTACTCACCATGAAGTTGTTACAGTTAATGTCACACTTTTTAATAACAGCAAAAAGAGAGGTGCCAGTACTGCGGACCCTTGAGTATCCCCTTAAAAAAAAAGCACTGCTGATACCTCACTCCACATTACTCTGTGACTGTGGGTGGTTGGCTAATTCTCCTTCACATCTTAATTTGCACCTTGCGTTAATATCCCCAGGCAGTGGTGCTGTGTATCACCAGATGGGATCTCGTTGTTAATGTAGGTTAACATGGTAATAGGGTGGAGGTTGGGGAAAGAGCTGCCTTTGCTTTGAAAGAGGCCCTTAGCCCTTGGAGGGGGGACTCTATGTTCTTAAGCACAGGATTCAAATTACAGGATAGGGGGTGTAGAAAGAGGACAATTGGCTCTTTATATTTTGTGAGAACCCCCACCCCACTAATAGGTTTAATACTTATTAGGTTGCATGGAACGTTGGACATACCTATTAAAATTATTAACGTGAATGGACAAGTTGCTTTGGGTCACTTTTCATGACAAAAGTGGCTAATAAATGCTAATAATAATAATAATAATAATAATAATAATAATAATAATATTACAACAACCAATGATATTATAGGTTTTAAATACTTCAGTACTTTTAAAATAATTTCAGTAAGAAATGGGTAGGGGAGCAAGATTGCTTACAAAAACGGCTTACACAATAGTGCAAAGATTAAAACCAGCATAAAACCCCAAACCAAATGAAAGACTAAAGACACACCCCAGTGTTTAATAACATTATGTTCATTCTTCATTTCGGGGTGGCAGGGGGAGTGATGGTGTGATGAAGGGCTGGAATTTCCCCAGGGAAACCCAGTTGATGTCAATCACTTTCAGCAAAATTTGAGCCACCAGCATAGAAGGCCATTTCTTTGATACTGTAATTCCTGGAGCCCTTTCACTTGGATACTCTGCCACCAGGGACAGGGATGTAGCGTCTCCTATTGCTGCCCGAGCCTGTTCACAGCCGATGCTCAGGAATGATGCAAGTTGTAGTCCAAACCCTTTGGAGCAGGCAGGGTTTGATTTTCCCCATCCCATTTCTTTGTTAGCCTTCCTGCTCCTGACCAAATATCTTCACATCCCTATCCATGTCACCCTGCCCCTCCCACGATCCTCTGAAATCTCCCAACCTCCAGGTTAGGAGCGGTTCTTGAACTGGAACATTTCTCAACACATTCTAATTTGCTGTGCATTTGCTGAACATGCAAAAAGTTGAATGGTGAAGCTCTGCTTTTGTATGCAAGATGTTTCTGGCTGGGAACAGGAATTTTGATTAGTTATTGCCACACTATGTAGAAATTGATTGCTGGTAGGTATTCATTCGGGGAGGAAATGGTCTTATTTTAAATATTACAATTGCATTTTATGGTACATCACTCGTGTCAAGTTAAATTTAATCATATTAGCATTTTAAAAAAGGGTATTCTGAATACCTGCTCACCCCGCTGCCGGAAGGAAGGGTTTATGAAGCCTTCACTTTTATTTAATAATCCAATGTCTATATTAAACAATTTGGATATGCAATATATCCTTCAACAAATCTATTCTATTGATTGCCTTTTTAACGCATGAGGGAAACACACGACCTCATGGCTAGGTGGGGGGGGATGTGCCCAGGTAATTATTACTTCTTCATTTCTAAAAGCTACACCTAGAAGGGAAGGAAGAGAGGTGCCATTTCCTTGTTGCAGAAATCAGCATAATTGTGGCACAACTTGATGTGCAGAGCAATCCTAAACCTGGCCAGTCACTACCACATGTGCAGCTCTGCTAGTTTTGGTGATCAGGGTACAGGGCGAGAGGAGGCAAAGCCCTTCTTTGTGCAATGCTAGCCTATATCTGGCATCGAAACTGCGCCCAGATCTGGTGTAATGCTTTCAAGTGATGGTAGTATAGCTGTTTCAGGATCCCAAGTTGGCCCTGTCCTCAGAATGCCCCAATTTTGTGGCTTTCTGTGGACTACCATTTATGTCGACTCATAATTGACAGTCAGTATTGAATCAGTAGAAAAAAGTTACCCAGAATCAAAGGGTTGACTTGTCCTGATGGGCAGTGGCTCTCCAGGATTATAGGCTGGAAATCTCTCTCTGCCCTACCTGGAAATAACAGGAATTGATCCTGGGACCTTCTGCATCTACAGCTGATGCTCCCCTTTTCAGCTATGACCTTTTCCGCTTAAATTCACCTTTGATACTACCAAGTTTTGATAAGGAGCAGGGGCGGTCCAGCCCATTTCAATGTTTGAGGCAAAACGGGATGGTGCTCCCCAATCCTACCTACCCCATGAAGCCTGACTTACCAGGGTCACACAGCTGCAGTGGCTTCCGGCGAGATCTCATGAGAGTTCTGCGAGATCTTGCCAGAAGCCTCTGCAGCTGCACAGCGACAGCAGCGGTGGGCAGGATGCCTGCAGGTTCATTGCCCTATGGGATTCTGCCACCCAAAGCAGCTGCTTCAGTCTACCTTATGGGCAGGCCAGCCCTGATAAAAAGGACTCACACAAAAGATGCTATCCTCCATAAATAATACTTTATAGATTTACATGGTTCCAAAATAGAAAAGGGGGCAACATCAGGGAGCAATGAAATGATGAAATTGCAGATGTTAAATAGGTCGATCATACACATTCACATTTAGTGATGCAGACAGGAAGGAAAAGACTCATTGTGAGCTGAAGGAAGTGCCTTGTCCCTCAAAAGTATATGTTACTTGCAAAATGTATAGCCAGAAAATACAAGCTCTTTGTGTCTGTAGTTGGGGGTAGCATGTTAAACCAACCGTGTTTAAAAGATGTCAAATGTAGGTCAACTGGACTTCCAGCTGAGCAAATAAAGTGGAATTATAACTGCTGTTTGAGACAAATATCTGTAGCCAGATAATGCTATCTCCATTCTTTTCTCTCCCAGCAAAGCCAAACTCTGTTTTCGGTATACCTGTCAATGGCTGGGAAATCCAAACAAGCCAGAGTTCAGCTCTCTGCTCTGTAATCTCCTTTCCCCTGTTATTAGCTCCTTTGCTGAAAAGCAAAGGCAATAATGCTAGGATAGGTTTAATGGCTTACTTTCAGTCAGGGCATATTCTTAAATGTATAGTATTGTAATTAGTCCCAAAAAAGAGAGGGGAAAATGCCCACCTAACTGGGGATGTATATATGGCTGGTTTCATTATGCACACATGTTCATCCTTGACCCTTTGCCTTACACTTACAGGCTGGTTGAAACTAATACGTAGTCTTCTCTCTTGGCCTTCATACGTGGTCTGTAGGCTGTGAGGCATGCAAACAGATTAGAGAGGATGTTGGTTGTAGAGCAACTGCAGGTGTTCCTGGATGAGACTGATTATCTAGATCTGCTACTATCTGGGATCAGAACCAGTTTTGGAACTAAATCAGCCTTGGTCACCGTGATATATGACCTTTATCGTGAAAGGGAAAGGGGCTGTGCAACTCTGTTACTTGATCTTTCAGTAGCCTTTGATAGCATTGACCATGGTGTCCTACTGGTTCAACTTAGTGAGGTGGATATTGGAGGTTATTATGGTGGCTCTCTTGGGCCTCTATGGAGATGCTGGGGTTTAAACCTTCAACCTTCTGCATTGCAAGGCATATACTTTTCCCACAGCTGCGCACGTGCCCCAGATTGAATAAATGACCTTTGAGGTCTCCTTCAGTTCTCTTATTCTGTTTTCAGCTTGCCAATGGGGTTAGGTTGCAATGTAGATCTGGTGACAGAATTGTGTCTATATTTCTTTTTGTTTTTGTTCTTTCTGGGAAATATGGGTCACCTGTAAATAAAAATTCACCAGCTGTGTTTCTTTGCTGCCTCTGGATTCCTGTGTCTGATGACAGCTCATGATAGATAGATAGATAGTAAATATGAATTCTTTAGGGCTCTTTGTATCTTTTTAGCTTTCCTCGCAGATATGTGATTTAATTAGAACTTTAATCATTTTGGGGCCAACCTCTAGAGTCCTTTAAAGGTCCTTTAAATAGTGGAGTGTTAGCTAGCTTAACTAGCGATATGTAGAGAAACTGCATCTGAGAATCACTTCTGAAGTATTTCCCTTGGCAGGCAAAAACAGGCAACCAAAGGTATAAGAAATTTAATTTATTAAAAAAGAGAAAAAGTGCCTTTAATTTAGGGTGTGTGCACTTTCCCCCCATGTGTGCATCATTTCCACTACTGGTTTGCTGGTAAAACCGAATTACTGTGTCTCAAAATGAGGTATGTCTAAAATGTGTTTTACCAACATGAAAAGTTTCAAAAGCTACTGTATGAGCACTAATGTACCCAGAGTTTTCCCTTACCTGATCTGTGGTCCCACTTTTCTTCCAGTCTGTACGTAGAGTAGGTATTAGTTAGATTTTCTTTTAACCCATTCTTCCATGGTTATAGTTATGGGGTGTGTAAAACATATGGAATGCAATTATGAAAAAATACAGTAAAAAGCAAAGCAAATAAATGCAACACAACTGGCAAAGCATTTGGGCAATCAGTTGTGAAGCAATTAGGTGCCTTTGGCCCCCTTTTGTTAAGATTAGAGCCACATCTCCCTGCTGTAGACATGTTCAAAGCTGGTTTAATTTGGTAGTGCAGACATGTTGTGCATGTCATATTTTGTGTTTCCCAAGTGCATAATTCTGTGGTTCTAAGCTCTATGGGTGCTCACCAGGGGAATATTCAGGGCACGCATCTGGACTCTCCCATGGCAGAGCTGGGATTTCACAGATTTAGATGATAATCAAGTTCTTTTTTTGTGTATAAAACACCCCTGCCACCACCTTGTGCTTCAGAATAATTTATATTAGACCCAATGAAGTTACTGCTGCAGCCGGGATATCTCTGTATCAGAGCTACAGAGACATCGGAGTGGGAACTCTGAGGTAGCCTATTGATGCTCTACTGGGGACCACAGGGTGACACCTGACTTAAACATTTTCTTTCAAGATACAAATTCCAATATGTATTTGGAGACATTTCAACTGCTGTGAACCATGTCACAGTGTTAGGAGAAGTGCAAAATTCACTGGATAGCTGAGTTCTGAGCCACCCATTACTTCAAGATCAGGTCATTTCAGATAGGAATTTTGAAAAAGATCCATTCCCTCAGCCATCTGCTATCACAGGCAGAAATGCTTCTGAATATCAGGAACTGCAGGAGGGGAGAGTGCTGTTGTGCTCAGGTCCTGCTTGCGGGCTTCCCAGAGGCATCTGGTTAGCTACTGTGTGGAGATAATGCTGGGCCTTTGGTCTGATCTTCCCGACTCTTCTTACGTTTTTTGTCTCTCATCAGCAAGGGGAAAGGACATGCAAGCATTCATGAATGATAATGTTATCAATGGCTACTAGCCATGACAGCTATGTATTACCTCACTGCTGGAGGCAGTAATACTCTGAATACCAGTTGCTTGGGACCTGAGGGGATAGGGCGGTATACAAATTCAATAAATAATAACAATAATAATAACCACAAGTGGGTAGAATTGCAGTTGCTTCCCAGAGGCATCTGGTTGGACCCTATGAGAACAGGATGCTGGACTAGGTGAGCCATGGGCCTCATCCAGCAAGGCTCTTCTTGCATTCTTACATATAGCAGGCAATTTTGTATGTTTCCCCCCTCACTTTAAAAAATGTGGTGTGTGACTGTTTGGTTTTCCAAGGAAAGCAAAAGATTCTGATTTGCCTTAGATATACCAGGCCCTACGAGTGTCCCCATTTTCCAGGGACAGTGCTGGATTTACAGAAGCAGTCCCATTTTCTGAGTTCATCCCAGAATGTCCAGCTTTTCCTTAGGATGTCCCTATTATCATCAGATAAATGTTGGCGAGCATGGAGTTACCTGATCTCCACCCCCACCCCCACCCCGGTCCATCAGAAGGCAACCCTGTGTGGGAAAGTTTTTTTTAAATGTTTAATGTTTTATTGTGTTTTTATATATGTTGAAAGCTGCCCAGAGTGGCTGGGAAAACCCAGTCAGATAGGTGGCGTATAAAAAGTATTATTGTTGTTGTTGTTGTTGTTGAATAGGATGCTCCTATTTTGTTGGGAAAATGTTAGAGGGTATGATATACAATCCCCTGCAACATTCTGTGTTCATTATATATATTTGGCTAGTTAATCATTAAGAAGGTAAGATTACACGTGCTGTTATGTCTCTTGGTTGAATTGATCTGTCTGAAAGAGCTAGTCTTCCAACCAACAGGTTAACAGACTACTTTAATATGTGTGTGGCAGCAGTGTGTGGTGGGGTCCTCTCTCTGTCTCCCCACCACTTTCTCTCTCTCTCTCTCTTGCATATCACTCCTTTGTTTCCATACCCTGAGGCTATGATGCAGTTTGCCTCATTTAACTACTGTGTGAAAACAGCTTTCCCTGAGAATGTGAAATATCTGCTGCCAAAGAGGCAGAACACAAGAAAGAAAAGAAAAGGGGGGCAAAATCAAATAAAAGCAAAGAATAAAACAGCAAGAGAGAGTTTTAAAATGTGAGCAGTGGTGGAAAGAAGTGTGTGTGTGTGTGTGTGTGTGTGTGTGTGTGTGTGTGTGTGTGTGTGTGTTCTCTTCCTTTGCCCCTCCACCAAAGGAATGAATAAATACAGTATCGTTCTGCAAATGTATGCTTACACAAAAGATGAACATTGCACAAGTAACATTTCTCCTGCTTTCATTTGTGTTCAAACACATAACAGGGTTACTCCTTATGTTTTGACACTTATCATGCAATTTCTTAATTATAAAAGCTTTATGCAACAGATGAAATGCTGCTGTGAAGGGAAAAAATTAAACAGGAAGATGTGAGATATTATGTACTGAACATCTAAAACAGTGGTGTTTTGTTGTTTTTTTAAAAAAACCTAACAATCTGGAGTGTTTCTAGAAAAGCTTGTGCCTCTACATAATGTAGACTCTATTTTCTCTTTCTCTGCTTAAGAGAGTTCAGCATATAAACAGAAAGCAATAAGCTGCATTTTATACTCTGGCATGTAAAGCACCTTTCGGAGTTGAAATGTGGATTTCATTAAATTTCAGGCCCACGCACAGGCCAATGACTTTCGGCTCTTCCTTAAAACATATACATGCAAACAAGCTTGCCAGCTACTATGTTGCTGAGCCATGCCATGCACAGGTTTACAAATACTGAGACACTGGAGGTGAAAATTATTTGGTGCTCTTGCTTCCTTATCCTAAGGTAAAGGTAAAGGGACCCATGACCATTAGGTCCAGTGGTGGCCGACTTGGGTTGCGGCGCTCATCTCGCTTTATTGGCCGAGGGAGCCGGCATACAGCTTCCGGGTCATGTGGCCAGCATGACTAAGCAGCTTTTGGCGAACCAGAGCAGCGCATAGAAACACTGTTTACCTTCCCGCCAGAGCGGTACCTATTTATCTACTTGCACTTTGATGTGCTTTTGAACTGCTAGGTTGGCAGGAACAGGGACCGAGCAACAGGAGCTCACCCCGTTGCGGGGATCCGAACCGCCGACCTTCTGATTGGCAAGTCCTAGGCTCTGTGGTTTAACCCACAGCGCCATCCGCATCCCTATCCTAAGGTAGCCTTCCCCAATCTGGTACCCTCCAGATGTTTTGAATTACAATTCCCATCAGCCCCTGCTGGCATGACCAGTGGTCAAGGACAATAAGAGTTGTAGCCCAGCAACACCTGGGAAGTACCACTTGGAGACCCTGATGTAGAAATATGTCTGGTTCCTAGAAGTCAATGACATTCCAGACTCTGCAGGAACAGGCATTTCTGAAGGCTTATCCACACTTACCTCTTGTCCCGCTCTTTCCAGACAGAGGTCTGCGCTTTAACACTCCATATCCAAGCTTCTTCCCCTGCCCAAGCTTTCCCTTCAAAAACCTGCTCTTTAAAGTTGAATCAGAGCAAATATCAATTCGGGTTTTCGCAGGGAAAGCTCTGGAGCAAAAAAAGAAAAAGAAAAAAAAAGTGCTCAGACAGTTAAATTGCAGGCCATGCCTGTAAAGAGGAGAGGATGTAAAGAGGAGAGGAAGTGTGGATAAACGTGGTAGTGGGGCTGCGGAGCACTTAACTGTGAGCGAAGATAGATACCAGCAGAACACCCAACAGAAAACTCCTTACTCCATCCAGAGTCAACTAAGCCAAGTGCCACCTAATGACTAAACTACATAATAGCGAATTCTACACTGATAGCAATTTGGAGCTAGACAATAGCTCTGAGATCAAACTTTATTTCCTAAATATAGGCTTGAGGTGCATGTCTGAAACTGATAACTTGGCAACCCTAAGCACATGACGTTAAATGTTGGATATCTGAGCAGAAACTGAGCTTTGCTATTTTGCTTTTTCACAGACTGGCCTTTAAAGGGACCAGTTTCCCCTCAGGTTGAGATTTCTAAGTTTGGCTCTCTCAGGCTGCAGTTGATAAGTGTTCCTGAAAACAGGTCAAGGCCTTTTAGTCAACCTGTTTCCTCAGACCTCAAAGGGCCTCCAATTGACTTTAGGCTGAGGCCTCTCAGTGTATGTGCTGCCTGATTTCATGCTCCCGATTTTGTGAGAGGTAACTGAGCATCAATGAAAGTGTGGAATTATATGTCCCTGAGTAGCAAAACACTTTACAATGAACTAACTGTGGAAGGGGTGCCTCTGGAAGCTTTTATCTGATCGCTGCTGGTATCATGTCAGATCTCAAACCCAAAGCAGATCATGAATCTGCAAACCAATGAATAGCAGGCAGTGATTCCCTACTGCTTCAGTTGTGTTACACCACCAAACTTGGGCCAAAGAATAGAGCAAGGAGTCTACAAATTGGAAGATGAAACAGTCATGTGACAAGGCCTGGCTTCTAGCAACACTTCCAGGCCAAGTTTTGTTCTTGCCTCTAAACTGCAAGGAAACACAACTTGCTTGGCAGAAGCTGGGTCAAATAAGCCTCTGCAGTGTTCCAGCAGCTGTTGGTCCTCTGACCAATGTCTGGGACCAAGCAGTTGGAAGTATATTAGCAGGGATACACAGTCTGTAATTTAAGGTTTAATTCTGTTATAAGTGTATGTCAACTAGCTAAGAGGGTGCTGGGTGGAGGTGTTGGTTAGCAGCCAGGCAGAGTGGCATGAACTTTGCTGAGGGAACACATGCTCTGATTGACTGTGTAGTCCTGAGAGAGCATTCCCTCTGTATGTATCATTGAATGTATTTTTGCTGTATGTACAAGGCCCGAGGAAAGAAATGACAAAACAAAACATCATTCTTATCAAATGATGAACAGTTTTCAATCATTTTTAATTTTTTGCTCAGTTTGCACTCAGCGTTAGCAGGATTTCTCTCTCTGAGTCTGCATGATTCAAAACTGTATGTGAAAATGTGTTTATTGGGAAAATCCACACTAAAATTCTAATATTTCTTTCATCTGGATTGGGTAGTTGTTGTTTTAAATGCAAATTGCTTCAGAAATGTGGAGAGCTGTATTTAACATTGCGAAAATGAGAGAACCAAAATTTACAGATGCTTCCATCCCTAATTTTGAGGAAATGTAGTTAGGGTTTTGCTGGGAGGATATTTTTTTTAAATGGACAAACGAACAAACCTTGCAAGATTCGATCAAGTAATGCCTATTTAGACATACACACACCCCAGGAAATCTACTGGTTTGCTTTAGAATCCGAACTTAGTGGTATTCTTGGGAACTTTCTCTTAGACAGCAGTGTGCATTATGTCTCTTGGAATAGCTTAGTTGGTAGAGTGTGAGACTCTTCAACTCAGTCATGGGTTCGAACGACACATTGGGCAGAAGATTCCTGCATTGCAGGGGGTTGGACTAGATGGCCCTTGCGGTCCCTTCCAACTCTACAATTCTATGATTCTATTATTTTTGCTTCAAAGTGTGCTAAGGCAGCCCTCCTGGATTTTGAGTCCCGCTGCTCACTCTGCTGAGCATGGGCACCAAAGTCCTGCCCATCTGGACATAGATACAGAAAGATCAGGAATGAATGACATTTTTATTATTATTATTGCAAAGGGGTGGGAGTGTTGCTTAATGTTGCCTTTGGAGTGAAATAAGTTGGAAGCCACCAGTAAAGAAATTGTACCAAAGCTCACTGCTCTTAATTAAATATTAGCTGTAATTAGCACTAAGAGTGAATGCTACGAATATTAATTCTAAGCTTGTGAAAGGGCTGTCATTGTTAATGAGAAACAGTGGGGGTCTCTATAACATCTGTTTTAGAGCTCAAGGTAGCATAGAACTCTTTAAAACAAATTGCACCTAGACAATCATTCCCCATCTCTCTTGTTTTCTTAATGGCATTTTTAAGATATAGCAATAGATACATATAGCAGACTTTCATTCCATTTTAATTGATTAATATTTCCATAACATCTTGAATCTGCTTTCCAAGTAATAAAAGCACTTTTGTGGAATTTGGAGACCTAAAAGGTCTGCCCACTTTTGCATCTGACCTTCCCCACCACCATGTTGCAATCCCCAGAAGGTGGTCAGTAAGGGAAGCTGGTCCTCAGGCTCAAAATGATTATGCAGATCATTGAAATGATTATTGGGACTTGGCCTGTCCCATCTAGTCCAGCATCCTGTTCTCATAATGGCCAACCAGATGCCAGTGAGAAATCAGTGAGCAGTACATGAGCACAAGAACACTCTGTGCTTTTAAATGCCCATGGCTGGAAACCACAGGAGAGGAGAGGACTCTTCTGCTCAGGTCCTGCTTGCTTCATAGGCGCCGACTCCATGGGGCCTGAGGGGGCTCGAGCCCCCTCAAAAAAATTTTTGGGGGGGCTCAGCCCCCCCCAATAATCTCGGGCGCCCTTCCAGCAGAGCGCCGCCGCCGTCCCCCGCCTCCTCCCCACCTGCTCCTTCGCCAGCCAGCCAGCCAGCCGCGCGCCCTAATCGGAGAGCCCCGGCCGGAAATCCCGCGAGAACAGGGAATCCCTGGGGGCGGGGGCTCCTGCCTCGCTGCTTCGCAGCACCACCGCCACTGCCAAGGCACTGCCGGAAATCCCACGAGAACAGGGGAATCCCGACTGGCCACACCTCCCAGCCAGCCAATCGGCTGCATATTCATGAGCTTATTTATTATTCATGAGCTTTCCTGGGCCCCCCCAATATTTTTTATAAGTCCGCGTCCCTGGCTTGCTTGTGGGCTTCCCATGGGGTCACCTGTAAGAACCGTATGCTGGACTGCATGGATGATTGAGCTGATCCAGCAGGCTTCATCAGCTGCTAATGCACTCTTTGTGCCTTTTCTCTGTTCAGAACAGAAGGAAGGATGCTTATGCAATCGTGGGATCCAGTGAAATGTGGGCACACCTTTTTCAGGGAGTGGGGGTTCATATAAGAGAGGCCAAGCCAATGCAAACAAGAACTGAGTAGGAAGATTTTTGCGGTGGTTAAAACCCAACCTGTAGTTGTGCCCATACTTCTTGGCTGGAGAAACTGGGAAGGCAATATCACCAGAGGGGGAGGACTGAAGATCTGCAACAATTCAGGAACGAACTGCAGGACAAGCTTAATAATCTTACCTACCTTCTCTTTGTTTGTTTTCTCTTTCCCCTTTGCAGGGTAATCAGGAAGCCACAGCACCTCCTGACACAATGGCACAGCCTTACGCCTCGGCTCAGTTTGCTCCTCCTCAGAACGGCATCCCCGCAGAGTACACCGCGCCCCACCCTCATCCGACTCCCGACTACACAGGCCAAACCACAGTTCCAGAGCACACATTAAATATGTACCCACCTGCGCAGACGCACTCTGAACCAAACACAAGTGACACAAATGCACAAACTGTGTCAGGCACAGCCACAGTAAGTATATATATATATAGATAGATTTAAATTTCCCCATGCAAAAAATATTGGCATCAGCAATGCAGTCTATATGAGGAACCTCCAACCCTTCTAGACTCGGGGCTCCTCTTGCATCAGTGGGGTTTTGAGCTGGAGCCACAGGAAGAGTCTCCAGCTCAAGCTTCTGTTGACCTGGTAAAACCAGAAAACTGAAATCTGAGTATTGAAATCTGACCTGTCCAATCCAAACTGAATGATGCCTGAATAGAGGTAACTGTTTGCTTATGTGCATCATTTTCTCCCCTTCCTCCACTAGCCTAAATTTAGTTTGTGATTTCATTGGGACAGGGATCTCTTCCGCTAATATGAGTTTGTTAAGTACTGTGCATTTGGAGTGTGAAGTATTCATTTCAGTTGTGAGGATTTACCACTGGGCCTTTAAAATAATACCTGCCTCTGTATGTGTGAAACATGGCTTCCCATCTAAGGTGCTTGCATGTATTTATTCTGCACATGGTGTTCACCTACTTATGTGTGAGATTAACTGTGGATAATGCTATAATTGTCCCCTAGTTTACCGCAATCATTGACAGAACATTGCTGTGCGAAAAAATGTATTTGACATATCATGTTCCTAGTGTGTGGTTCCTAGTAGCTCTTTTTGTTGAAAACTATGGCCTCCAAGAGATTATTAGGATGACATCTGGTGGATTAAACAGCTGGGTGTTTCAACCTTTTATCTTCAGTTATTGAGAATCGGTGTACTGCAGAGTTTAATGAACAATTATGCACCTAATTCATACAGAAGGTAGGAGGTGCTTAAAATATTATTTATTAGGCCCAACACGTTTTGAATAACACCATCCTCAGGAGTTTCTGTATAACATAAATATCTTCAAAGCCTTGTGCGTAAATTGATTGGCTTAAGCACAAATATGCCGGAGGCCACAGTCACCATAAGGTTTTCCATAAGAACATAAGCAGAGACCCATCAGAGCATAAGAACATAAGAAGAGCCCTTCTAGACCAGATCAACACTTGGGCTTCTAGAATTAAGCCAGGCTCCCTCCCTGATTTCCAAGCATGGAGCTCTGATAGGAGACACTCAGGTTTCTATTGGTTTCAAATTCCTTCTGTTTCCAGCTAGACATTTTAACCTGCCAGCTTCCCACCTAGTAAATCATATTTCAGAAGGTGATACAATATTTTTCTTTAATTTAGTCTAAATCAGAATGAACCAATGCTGACTTCTGGGCCCAGGAGGTGTGGTGTGCGGGGAATGAGTAGTTCAACTATACACTGTGTGAATGAGTTGCTTTTATCTGTTCTGAATCTTGCAGCATTCAGCTTCATTGGATGTCTATGAGTTCTAGTGTTATGAAAGAGAGAGCAAAACTTTTCTCTAGCCACTTTCTCCATGCCATGCATAATTTAATAAACTTCAGTTATGTTGCCTCTTACTTGTGTTTTCTCTGAACTAGGGAGTCCCAGATGCTGCAACCCTTCTTCATAGGAGAGTTGCTCCACCATTTTGATCATTTTGGTTGCCCTTTTTTGAACGCTTTCCAACTCTAGAATATCATTTTTGAGTTGAGGTGACTGAAAGCGGCAACAACAGTGACTAACAATTCTATTTAGTGGATTGATTTTCATTCCAGAAATAAGCAAAATTCAGCAATTTCAACTCCCATTTCCATTTTTGTGAAAATTCTCTGATATCCTAGCTCCAAATGACGCTCTCAGGGTTCTAGGGAGAATGCAAAATAAATCCTGCAGACTTCAAGTCTGTCCACCCTAACCTACAGTTCCTTCCAAATAGACTTCTTGTCATAACCCCCCCCCCCAAACATAAAAGATATCACTGAATATACCAATAAAGTGTGGATTTTCTGTTGTTTGTTGTGACCATTGCAATATCTGCATCACAAATCCAAGCCACATTGTCACCATTTTATGAGCTACCCCAATCCCCATTTGTTTTGGTTTGTTTCATATCCAAATAGTGTATTTTGCTTCAGTTTGGGTTGGTTTTTTTAGCGTTTCAGGAGACATTGTGTGTCTCAGGATGTGTGGCATAAGGCTTTATTAATGGATTCATGTCTGGTAAACAATTCAGCCTCTGCAAAACAAACAAGCAAAATGTTCTCGCTTGTATCCAAAAGGTGGTCTACCACATTTGAAAGTCATGATCCACTTATGGAAGAGGCTCGTTTTCCACACTTGTACTGGAGGACTGAATGAGAAAACAAGCTTTGCTTCCACATGTATAATCTCTTGTATAAACAGAAGCATACAGAACCTATAAGGTTACAACATTTGAGACTTTCTAGTTTAGGAGGACAAAATGCACATTTATAACATTGCACATGATGTAGAGAAAGTGGATAGGGATAAAAACTTATTTTTAACTTCTTCCTCTCATAACTTCTTCCTCTCTCATAATAGTGGAACATGGGGCTTCTTCCTCTCTCATAATAGTGGAACATGGGGCTATCCAACAAAACTGAATGACTTCTTCACACAGTACATAGTTGAATTGTGAGATTTTAATTAACAGAATGATGTGAAAATGGGATGGAATGGATTTCTGAATGAACTAATGGGAAACTGAAATGGACAGGAAATAGATTCACCCATCCATTCTTATAGGGAAGGAAACTTGTTAGTAATTTAGATGTTCTGTCCCTTATTTTGCTGGATCTGCTTCTGCTTACATCAGAAAGGAGTATGGTTAAAACCCCCACCACATATACAACATTTTAAAACAAAGTTCAGTGTATGAAAAGTGTGAAGGTTCATGAAGCAAAGTATGAAGGTGGGGGTTGCACATGAAAGTAAGTTCCTGATGTTTAGCCAAATGTGTGCCCAATGAAACAAACATGTATTACAGTTAAAAAGCATCATCATCATCATCATAGGCACTGAACAGCACTTTAAAGGGGCTGGCTACATTACATTGCTTTGTAACTACATTGCATGGTGTGGGAATGTGCATCAAAGAGTCCGCCAAATTGCTCCACAGATTGGAAACTAGGCTGTGTTGATCTGGTTTAAGAAACAACAGCAACAGCTGGATGTCAAGAACGTGATCATATTCATAGGCAAAAAGATACATAGTAATGAAGAGAATGATAAAGAAATCATTTCTGTTATCAGATGAGAGCGATAATGGCTAACACATTATTGCCACTGCAAATAGTAAAGCAATGTTCTCAGTGAAGTCTGGACAAAGTTAAGCTCATTCCATTTCAATCAAAGTGTCTAGAGGAACAAATCTGTCAATTTTGATGACCCTCTGTTTCTCATTTCCCCAATCTTCAGTTTGCCATATTTCCACAACTGTTTCTGATCTTCACAAAAAATCATTAACATTTTTGTGTGCATTCCTCCTAATAACCAGTTTTTGAAAGCAATTTTTGACAATATGATGCATTTGGGTGTGTAATTTCCACTGATATATATATATATATATATATATATGGCACACTTTCCACTAATACAGGGGTGTCCAACTTCCAAGAGACTGCGATCTACTCCCACTATAAATAAACTGGCTGTGATCTACCCATTGGATTGACTTTTGAGGGGGAGGATCAGGCAAAGTTGAGCTTTTTTGGGGGGGGGGGTTGTTTGGTTGGGAAATATGAATTTTGAAGTTTAGCCACTATTTTGATTTACACACAGATCTGCAAAGTTTGAATCAATTGGGTTTACTTTAAATTGTGAGCCAAACAAATTTGTCAAAGAGTTAAACAAGGGCTTAGCTTCAGCTGGATCACACTGAATTAATTATTTGCTTTAAATATATATATATATAATTTTTATTAATAGGAGAAATGTTGGAGAACTCTGATGAAAATGGAAATAGGAGTAGAAAATGCTAATATTCACATATTCGTTCCATGTCTGGAACAAAACTCATTCCAGTGAATACAATCAGTATTCACTGTTGTTGTTGTTGTTGTTGTTGTTGTTGTTGTTTGTTTTCAGCCTGCAAATTATACTTAATTGACCCCCCCACAACATTTGCATTGAATTTCCTTTCTGTTGAAATGAATAGGGTAGGATAATTAAACAACAATGTAAATTATATAATGTACATCATTTCATCACAGAAGGAAACAAGGTGAATAATGAAAGTTTTGCAAGAAGATGAACTGGGGCAGAATGGAAACAATGCTGCTTAGAGACACCCGTGATTGAACTTGGGAGCTTCTGCATGCAAAGGAGATGCTCTAGTGCTTAGCTGCAGCCCTTTCCCATTTTGTTATAGACAGTAGGGCAGTGGCAAATTCAGAAGTGCGAGGTCCCTTCATGATAGTCACAACCATGCCCCCTCACAGGCACACCCCATCTAAGATTATGATAACTAGGGGTGCATTGCAATGATCAATGCAGATGCCCATGTGTTCCCTTTCTGCTAGATCTACTAATTTCTGTGCATGCGCATGGGCAAATGATTCTGAGTTCTCCAGTATCTTTTCTTGGAGCGATGTAATCTGTGCTTTCCTTGTACGTAACAGAGCTTGCACCTCTTTCCCTTGAAACTGAAACACCTTGTGTTTTCAGAATTCCTAAAGGTTTGGAGCATATAGAACAATTCTTCCTTAGTGCTTTTCCTGTGTCCCTTATTTAGAGTGACCCCAGGAGCCAGTCCTTAGTGGCTGATACACCTGTTGTCGTTCTGATTGGCTCCAATGAGCACAAAGGGTGAGATCTCAGTGGCTAAAAAGCTCCATTTTCATCCTGATCAGGTAGCTCTGGGACCTGCAGACAAGGACCCCTGCTGCAGAAATAGTAATGGGCCTTTGACACTAATCTCTCACTGTGATCTTGAACCACTATACTACCTATAATTTATATGACAGCTGATAGCCTTTAGTGGCACATGTGGAGACCTGTGTAACACCAACAACTTTACAGAGCTCATATCCACCTGCTTCCTATACTGGTGCTCCTTTGTTTTTAACTGGACTGTGCTTCACATTTCCATGTTTCAGCTATTCTTTGCACATTTAGCTATTGTATTATTTTCATATCCTTACGCATTGTATTACCGGTTTTCAATATTGGTGGGTCTCACTGTTTACAATGCACTTAAGGTGTTAAATATTTCTCATGATGTGAGGAAGAGGGAGGAGGAACCAAACCCCCCAAAGTTGTGTATTCTGCTGAATAAACAAACCACTAGTTTCAAAGCAGACTTAGGCAAAATGAAAGAGCTAATTTATAGCTTAAATTGCATCTGACCTTCAACATCTTGGCTTCACATTATAACACTTTAATTAAAATTGATTCTTCCCTAGGATTATTATGTGAAAGGTAATTCCCCTTTTTGCTAAATGCAAAGAGGGATATCTCTTCCAGGTTAAGCTCAGTTAATGATGGCTCCCCCCAACTTTTGTAATTGGCAGGCTGGTAGTAGTTTGTTTACTGGTAAAAAGAAGTTGTCAGTTGCAATGACACTTATTAAATTGGAGTGAAATCTTGCAAGTGGAGTCCTTCACTTCAGACTGCCCCCCACCAGCCCCGCTCTCCAGGAGAATATATTTTGGGCCTTGGTGCTATTGAAGGTCTGGAATTATTTTACATATTTGTAGGCAACAGAATGAGAGCAGTGCAGGAAAATAGGTCTCTGTGTGAAAGCTTTATTTGTGCAGATACTTGGGGCATCTTCTTGAGATGGAAGAGAAATTCAGTCTGTGTGAATTCCAATATGAGATGACCTAGATGAATATATTCATCACAGAGGAGGCTGGTCCATTAGGGCACAAGGGACTTTGCCCCAACCACCTTATTCTGTCATCAGTACAGAATGTGAGGATGGCGCCACTTACTGTTGGCCTCCCTGCCTTCTGTCTACCATTCTCAATGGGCACCAGTCATTACCAGTCACCAGTCATTTGGTACTCACAGGACAATCCAAATTCCAGCTAGGCAGGTAAATAGCTGTAACAACATAACACATTTATTTGCTCCTGTCAGGCACAGATCTATGCAAGCATGGCAGTGAGGACTTTAAATAAATAGATATGAAGATCTACATCCACATACAGGATCATTCAAGGCTCCCCCCCTCCCTCTCTCACACACTTAAACAATCTGCCCCTTGGTAATGAAACCGTGTAGCCCTAATGTTGTTGTGATGGAGCAATTACTTTGGAAAGAAGAAAAGAAGCAAGGAGAGATGACTACAAAAGATGCTAATTCACAGAGGGGTTCATAATGTTCAGATCGTAATATAAGAATATAAGCAGTGCCGAAAGGGGAAGCGTATTTCTGCATTTTATGAGCCACTTTCATAATTCCTCCTCTGCTGATACAATGTCACCACATATATTTAATAGTGATATTACTCAGTGAAATAGAATAAGTGTTGATATAAAATTGCCCCATCTGCAATTGAATTTGCCATCACTATTCTCCTGGGTTTGGTGATTGCAACAGTTTTATGTGCTATCTTCCTTCCTATACGGTTGCTAGTCCTCATTATAAACAGAAGGGTTGAGTTTATTTATACACACAGAGAGAGCTGAGAACCAGGCACTGCCTCCGTAGATGGCTTCAGACACATTTGCCCAGATGAAGTGTGGGTCTGCACGTTTGGAATCTCCATAAAGTAGGAGTGAAAATTCATGAGTGAAAGTTCTTCACCTCATCTGTAAAAGCTGGGCAGGAGGTCCATTGAGTTCTGAATCCCTTGCCTTGCTTGTGCACTTACTAATCTGGTTTGGGTGCAGTTGAATCTGTATCATTGCTAGCCTGAAAAAAGATATTTTTCTTACTCACAAGTGTCTGTCATGGTGTTTTGGATGGGTCAGGACAGATTAGGTGAGGTCTGGTCAAGTCTGAATGAGAGTTGGCCTCGGAATCGCACAGACCTTACCAAACTTGACTTCAGTTATGTGAGAAAGATGTGTGCTAGATATAACCAACATGGTACTCTCCAGATGTTATTGGACTACAACTCCCATAAGCCTGAACTAGCATAACCAGTGATTGGGGATAATGGAAGTTGTAGTCCATCAACATCTAGAGGACTCTTTAGTCATATGCTAAAGAATAATTGACATCTGCTTTGGGATGACAGAAGGGAGCATTCTGTCTCCCCTCTCCCCCAGGTTTGTTTGTTTGTTTGTTTGTTTGTTATGGTGCATTTCAGGTCCTGCTTCTGGTCTTCCCATAGGCATCTGGTTGGCCACTGATTGATTAGATGGGCCACTGGCCTGATCCTGCAGGCTCTTTTTATGCTCTTACCTTCACTGTGGCATGAATGATTCTGAGCCAGCAGTTTCCACTAGTACCCAGCAAACTTTGACTTTCTTTGAGGCAACAATGGCTTATTTGTGTAATTGTCCTCCTTTGTGGTGCTTGTGTGTGTTCTGCACCTTAATCAACAGCCTTTTATCTTTATTTTTACTTTGATCATCTCAAAATAGCAACGCACCTACCAGAAAACAGGAGAGGGGAGGGGAAAAGGGTAATTAAATTTGGCAGTTCTTTTCTGTGTGCTGTCTTGTTGATTTTTTGTTGCTTGAAAGTGCATCTAAAGGTGTCAACTGCTGTTTAATTGACTAAGCATTCACGTAAGATCCAGCTGTTTCTGAATGCAATCTAAATATTTTATGTGGAAGCGGTGTGCACAAGGACAAAAATATAATGCCAATAGGCTGGCACAGCTATATATGGTGAATTCTATGCTTCTTTGGTCTAACTGCAGCTGGACTCCCAATGGGAGTACCCTGCAATATTTTACACAAAATGATCTGAACATCTCATGTAAGTATTTGTAATATATTGGAGATGTTGCCAGTACATTCTCTGCTCTGACCACAGAGGGCACTGGAGTTTAGGTTGCTTGTTATACAAGGATCAAGGTGCTAAATAAATTTATCATGCTGTTGAAACATGGATAGCCCTAAACTGACCAGAATAAACCTGTGCTACAACTGAGGGCAGGACCTGGAAATCCAAAAAGGGTTGGAGGAACCCTTAGAGCCCTACCCCTATATCAGTATCTTTGTGCATGTAAAGCCACTGACATCATGCCCATTAGTCTGAAATGGAAGCACATGTTTCTGATTTTCTCCTTAGAGTGCCAGAGGAGAACAGTGGGGTGGGAGCAAGCTCTTGCATGAAACATTAAACTACCATTTAACATTGTGTCTGAAAACAGTTCTGCTGCTTTCACTGTGCTGCTGCCTGTTACTTTAATCTATAAAGTTATTGGATTTTGTATTGTTTTAAGTGAATGTTTCAATGCTGCTGTAAGTCAAAGGATAGGATATACATCCCCTAAATGAGCAGCAGCCAATGTGCTGCCTTCCAGGTGTTCTGGACTATGACTCTTCTAGTGAGAGTCACAGAACCTGAGAGAGAAAGGAGAATATATAAAATTCAATTGAGAAATAAGGGCCCAATAAAGCAGCAGGCTAAGGACCCTTGACATGGGAGAAAGCCAGGATTAGGACTCTAAGAGCTGGTGAGTCCTTGCCAGTGTGGTATAGTGGTTAGGAGCGGTAGACTCGTAATCTGGTGAACCGGGTTCGCGTCCCCGCTCCTCCACATGCAGCTGCTGGGTGACCTTGGGCTAGTCACACTTCTCTGAAGTCTCTCAGCCCCACTCACCTCACAGAGTGTTTGTTGTGGGGGAGGAAGGGAAAGCAGAATGTTAGCCACTTTGAGACTCCTTCGGGTAGTGATTAAGCAGGATATCAAATCCAAAACTCTTCTTCTTCTTCATGATGGTACCAATGCTCAGATCCATGCGGCAGTGGTGTAGAGCAGGGCCCTGTCGGTGGTGGCCCCTTTCCAACAGATATCAGGGTGTCTCTCACACCGGCAATGTTCTGAGTGTACTTCAAAGCCTATTTATTTCACGAGGCATTTGATGGTTAATATCACAGGGTAGCAAGTGTGGTGCTGCTGTTCTTCTAAATGTTGCCACTGTTGTTTTCTTACATTGCTAATGTTTGTTTTATGATGTTTACATATTGCCATGGTACTTATGTAAGTCTTTTGTTAAATAACAGGAGGACAGGAAGGATGTAAAACCCACAAAGGTGGGACATAAAAACCACAAAGAAAGGAATGAACTGAAAGGGAAATAAAATTGAGAGACAAAATGGGTGAAGAGAAAGCACTCACACTCTAGCTTGTGAGCTAGAGTGGCTGATGGAAGGACATGAGAGGAACCCTGCTGGATTAGCTCAGAGGTCTATCTAATCTAGAATCCCATTCAACCAGTAGTCAACCAGATGCCCATGGGAAACCCACAAGCAAAACCTGAGCACAACTGCAATTCTCCCTACTCGTGGTTCCCCAGAAACTGATATTCACAGGGACACTGACAGTGGAGGTGAAACATAGCTATCATTGCTAGTAGCCATTGGTAGCCTTCTCCTCGAAGAATCTGTCAAATAGGAATATGAAGATCACAAACTGAATTGAAAGAACCACCTGCCAACTAATTGGCAGCAGGCCCCTAATATCTCTGTACTAGCTAAGAGGAACCATTCCATCATTTCATTAAAATGTATCCAGACTACACAAAATGTATAGTTGTTTAAAGTGTAGCTACTCTAGGGTTTTATGAGGTTTTTTATATAAAAATAATGATGGCCAAAATATAGTTGCTCAGATATATATTAGCTATTCCATTTGAATAAATCCTTATGAGATCATAAATGCTTGTGGAACTAAAGGTTAATGAAGTGTGGAAGATTGTAAAGCACAGAAACGAACCTGCTAGATCGTAAATATGCATTTGTTATTTTCAGTGTGAATGGTACCCAGTTGCAAAAAGAAAAAAAGAGAGGGGTGACAGGGGAGAGGGTTATTCCAGGATTTCATACACTGAGATCACAAGTGGGGGGAACACTACTGCTTGTGGGCTTCCCATGGGCAAGTGAGTGACTGCTGTGAAAACAGAATGCTGGATCAGATGGGCCACTCAGTCAATCTATCAGGACTCTTTGTATGTTCTTATACCATGGTGCCCAGGTTTAAGAACATAAGAAGAGCCTGTTGCATCAAGTTGATGTAAACAAAATCTGCTCCTTTTCCCTTGTGGGGTATCCAAGAGCCCGTATAGAGTCCTTAAGTAGAGTCCTTAAGCCCGTATAGAGTTTCCTATTGGTATGAGAAAATAACAGAGGCCAAACGGAGAATATTGAGAAGCAAAGCAGCTAGTAAGCCTGATCTTCATTAAACTGTTGCAAGAGGGTCCTCACTCACCACATGCAGGAGGGAGGAGGAACCCAGAACCATGGTGTGCAAGGCCTTATATAGACTTTTGAAATTGTCCACCCTGTAGCTCAAGACCACCCCAAAAAACATCATACATACATCACAGAAGGAGGCAGTCTACAACAAAAATCCTGTCCACCAGGATACCTGACAGTGGCCAGTGATTGCTTACTGTAGTGAGCAACCAGGCCATTCTTTTGTCACGGTAAATACTTTAATTCCTGAATGAGGTCACAGGCTCACTCTATTCTTACAAAGTTGCCCTAAAGACAATGGAGAGGCTTTCCCATTTCCTTCCTCCTTGCAGAGAAACATTTGAGGTCAATTTGGGAGAGTCCAAATGGTTTCAGGATTGTTCTCCGGTACTATTTCAGACACGTGGTTTACGTACTTACGTATGCGTTTGTCTTGTGAATTTATGAACATTTAATTTATATACTTGAGACCTTAAATTCTTATAACAAGGCCAATAGGCCATCTAGTCCAGCATCCTGTACTCACAGTTGCCACCCAGATAATCATGGCAATCCCACAAGCAGGACCAAAGCACAAGAAGACGGTCCCTTCCAGTGGTTTCCAGCAACTGGTATTCAGAAGCATTATTCCCTCTTGTCATGGAGGCCGAACACGGCCATCATGGCTAGTAGCCACCAATAGCCTTCTCCTTTGTATCCCCCCTCCCTAGATTTGTTCAGTTTTCTAGAAAACTTGCATCAGCATTCCCTGGGCTGGTCCCTTCTAGGTTTTCTGAAAATCAACTCTGCCCCAAGTTGGAGAAGTTTGTTTTACAGTGGGGGAAACGCAGCGAAGGGAAGGAGAGGCTCAGAGCCCCAAAGGTTTTGCTTTTTTCTGGTTAAACTCCTCACTCAGCTGAAATGTCACGAACTGCCCCAATTGAATCAAGTGAGTCTGCTTTAGAATTTAGGTCCAATGGATTCCTCCCCCATCTCTTGTGTCAGTGTCTGTATGGCTTACCACCTGAGAACCACCGGTATACTGCCTTAGCAATGGAATAAAAAAATGGGATATAAAATTAGTTGCATTTAAATGTTCAAATAATTGGTGTGGGTTGTTTTTTTGATTTCAAAGATTGTTATAATTAAGGGACTGCAGTGTATTCTTATATATCTATAACAGCAGCCAGTAAAAATAAAAGAAAGTTGGGAAATGGTGTGTGTGTGTGTGTGTGTGTGTGTGTGTGTGTGTGTGTGTCTCCACACACTAGCATGTCTGGAAATAATATGGCTCCTAATGGATTTTGAGGGGGTTGATTGTATTTTTATGCAATCGGTCAAACTAGAAATCCAAATAATGAAACCCCAGCGGGCCAGTATATCACGTTAAGGATTTATGAATCATATTGTCAAATGCTGTTTTGTATTACAAAGTATGGGATTTTGATGATAACATGGAGAAAGCGCCATATATTAGCAAACTCATACTGGTTTTATCAGGTTATAAGGCATTTTGCATCTTGCTTCTGGGCTGAATTTTCTTTCTCCCTTTCTCTCCTTATTTATTTTCTCCCTTTATATTATTTTCACACTGTATTATGAATCATCCACAGCTGTTTGACTCTGCCAGCTACATGACTGACTGTCGCTTGACAATGAGCTTATTCTTTTTCATATATATATATATATATATATATATATATATATATATATATATACAAGAGAAAAATCAGGGATGGGGGAATTGCCCCGTTTCTAGGTTGTGTCACTTTCACATGTGTTCACCTAAAAGTTTGTTCCACATTCCCATTATTTCTATTATTATTATTATTATTATTATTATTATTATTACTACTACTACTACTACTACTACTACTAATTAAATTTCTATGCCACCATTCATCCAGGGATCATAGGGTGGTTTACAGTGTAAAAACATTCCACATTAATGTATGTTCTTAAAAAAAAAGCACAAAAACACATATTTATATATTTAATGTGTGTGTGTGTGTGTGTGTGTGTGTGTGTGTGTGTGTGTATTCTCTGAAAATGTGCATTTATAAACATATTTACTCTCAGAAATATATACACAAACACATATTCAGGGACTATGGAACCTGGTGGGTAATTCAGGCAGCATTCCTAACTGCACTAGTTTACCCAAAATGGCCAATGGCTCTCTGTGGGTTGCAGAACAGTCCTTTCCAGCCATAGTTAGCCATAAATAACTGGGATTCTTTTGCTTGCAAAGCAGATGGTCTAATACTTTGCTATTGGCATTCTCAATGTTATATGGACAGGAAGGGGCCCTTGTTTTTTTACTTAGGGATCTCTTTGCCACCAAGACTCCCCTGCCTTCTGGTCTTGTAATTCCTGTTGGCTGTAAGAAGATATCAGTATTCCAAGCCTTGCCGCACAGTTTGCGAACAGCTCAATAAACCTACATGTAGCTCATATCCTTTTCTAGACAGAATGAGCTGACTTTCTTTACTGTCTCTCTCTTTCAGCCATCCTGCCTGTGTGTTAAACAAGTGGAAATGACCTTCTGAATTTTCATGCCCCCCCTCTCCCTCTACTTTTTAGTGATTCATTTTTTACACTTGTTGAAGAACTTTACCAAAAAGGGTGGGGGAAGAAAGACTCTTAAAGTACTTCCCCATGTTCAGTACATTGACATCATGTGCAAAGTCCTGACGCGTTCAAGGATAACGAAAGCTAAAGACAGTTTACAACGTAGAACACAAATGTCAATACATAACATAATATCTACGCACAGGGCCGGATTTAGGTTTGATGAGGCCCTAAGCTACTGAAGGTAATGGGTCCTTTATATGTCCAGCTGTCCTTTGTCAACAACAAATTGTCACTGTTTTTTGTGTTGAATATATGCTATATGGTAATTTTTGGAGCTAATAGGTATCTAAAGCCATCCGCACATAACAAATAGGAACCTACACAACACAAAACACTGCTGCTGTATGTAGGTTTTATTTTATTTGTTTTTTATCTTATATTTTGGAAAAGTACACCCAGGTTTTTCTCCTTTAATTTTTTTTTGGGGGCCCCCAAGAGAGTGGGGCCCTAAGCTATAGCTTGTTTAGCTTATACGTAAATCCGGCACTGCCTACACAACATAAAAATCCAAACAGTTACATATATACAGCAACAATTATTGCACAACAAAATACAGATCCTCGTAACAGCAACAGCTTAAAAAAAAATGGAGGGAAAAATGAGCATCAGATATCTAAAACACACACGGAAAACCCCCAATACCAAATCTTCTGTCTAACAGTAGTTCTTAATCCCAACCACCAATAGTAAATGACAGATGATCCTAGCTTTCACCAGAAAGCTTTCCTTTCCCCTCTCAGTCTCACCCTAAGAGACCCCCACTCACTCAGGGTCCTTTCACCATCTCTCTGCCACTGTGGGTGTAGCCTTGACCCCCCACCCCCGTGTTGACTCATAAGGGAAGACACAAGAGGGGAAATTCCCTGTGGTGTCTCCCACACATATACATGATAGACACACACTCTGGACTCCTTGTACCTTTTTGCCTAAGCATATCCACACCTAGCAGTGGGGTAGACTCACCTGATCAAGCTGGGAAGTATAGGCTTGGGAAATACATGGGCTTATTTCAATTCCAATGTAACCTATGTGTCATATCACCCCACCAATGGTGTGGTGTGTGGCATGGTCTTTCTCAACTCTCCTCATATAGCCTTGCTACTAGCGGACAGGGACAAGGGATTGAGGACCCTTGAAGGGGACACAGAACCTAGAGAAAGTTCTGCACTGTGGGTCACACTTGAGTGTTACCCATCTTTCGTGGCTTCAGAGTGACCTTTCAGATGTTGTTGGGCCACAGGTGTCACTTGGCTCAAAGTATCTCCATCCATCGGCCCATTGGCCATATTGGTTGAGGCCAGGGATATCAGAGAGTTCCCATGGAAACAACAGTGAAAATTGTTGATGTTCACTTATTTGTCCCATGTCCAGAACAGAAATCAATCCAGGGAATACTATCATTATTCAGCGTTATTGTTGTTTTTGGTTCACAAATGATATGTAATTGATGATGTCCCTCCCACCCACCCCCATTTGCATTGTGTTTCTTTTGCACTGGGACGCAGGTGGTGCTGTGGTCCAAACCACTGAGCCTCTTGGGCTTGCCGATCAGAAGGTTGGCAGTTTGAATCCCCACAACAGGGTGAGCTCCTGTTGTTCGGTCCCAGCTCCTGCCAACCTAGTAGTTCGAAAGCACGTCAGAATGCAAGTAGATAAATAGGTACTGTTCTGGCAGAAAGGTAAACAGCATTTCTGTGCACTGCTCTGGTTCGCCAGAAGCGGCTTAGTCATGCTGGCCACATGACCCGGAAGCTGTCTTGGCCTATAGAGCGACTGGGGTCCCTTTACCTTTACCTTCCTTTGCACTGGGATGAATGGTGTGGAATAATGCCGTGTTAGTGTCTACCATAGCAGACAAAGAGTCAAATAAGGCAGTTTTTGTCTGAAGTAGAACAGAAACAGCACTGCATGTGATGAACTTGCATCCCTAGTTGAGTCTATGGAGTCCAACCAAGTTTGGGGATGGCCACCCTCTGCCTTGATGCAAAGGCCCATGCCCCCCTGAACCTCCCAGTTATTTTCCTGGCATACTGCAAAGTGGAATCAGGCTGTTTACCTACTTTATCTTCCTAACCCCTATCTTCTCCTCTGCTGGAAGCCACTGCCTAGTTGCCTCTTTACTGTTGTTTCCGCTGTACTGAATGCTTCAGCTGCTAGAAGGTCAAACGGGTATGACCTTGCCATTTCATCTTTATGTGCACAAACCAATTAGCTATCAGCAGATGATCCAAATCAGCAAAGGCAGAACTCACAGCAGGGCAATTATGTTGTAAATGGCTTTGTGTTTGTTTCTTTTTATTTTGAAGTCTTTGACACTAAAACTTCTGGGAAGCACATTCTGTTCCTTCCGCAGTGTTCTGCAGCCGCCACCAGCCTCAGTTGTTTCTTAAACTTTTATGACTCTTTGGGATGTTTGAGGATTTGCTGGTTCATAAGTGTCCAATATGACCAAATATATTTACAGTACCTATAATGAGATAGCGATAGGAAGCATCTCAAGGAGAGGCTGGATACCATTTGCAGTGGTTCAATTAGAATTTATTTCCTTCCAGGAATTATAGAAAACTGGCTTCTATCAAGTCAGACCACTGAGCCATGTAGCTCAGTATTGTCCACTCTGGCCAGCAGTGTTTCTGACAGTGTCTTTCCTGGGCCTCTCTCAAGATTGTGTGGGTTGAACCTTCCCTATGCAAAGCACTGCTCTACCATGGAGCTTGTCCATTGATACACCTAGCTCAATATTGTCAACACAGACTGGCAGTGGATCTCTGGGGTTTCAGACAGGGGTGTCTCTTGCCCCTTCTGGGAGGTAACAGGGGTTGAACCTTGGACCTTCTGCATGCAAAGCTAGATAAGAAGTTGCCTTATATTGAGTCAGAATATTGACTTGTCTAGCTCATTATTGCTCATGCTGCCAGCAGCTCTCCAGGGTTTCCGACAGGGGTCTCTGTTATCTACCTGGGCCTTCTGCAGACATGTGCTCAACTACTGATCTATGGAACACAGAACACATCCCTATATTGAGTGAGGTCATTTGGAACTGCAAACTCTTTGGGGAAGTTCAGGTTAGGAGAATTTTGAAAGAGCCCTTAAAGGCAGGAGCATATGATGAGTAAGGGGAGAAATGGTGGTTAATTCTTGATGTTGGGGCAGCCAGCACTGCTTCCAAAGCAAAACGGGTCCAGGAGCAATTCTGTCCAGGCCAAAAGCAGAGTGAGAGGCCAGGTTTGCCACCTAGTGGGAAACAAGAGGTTGCCAATTCCGTAATTAACTTCTCATAGTTAAATCAAAATACATGAGGAGCATGACAGAAGGCGGAGAAAACCCACAAGCCAACCACAATTTCTAATGAGAAGTGAGAAGCGTCACCTGTCCTGTTTGTGCAAACATGGAATGTAATACAGAAGTGGAGTTGGGTATCATCAGTGTACTGATGACACCTTCCTTGAAAACTCATCATATAGATGTTGCAGAGAATTGGGTACAAAATAGTGTCATGTGGCAGCCCATAATGTAAACACCAGGGGGCTAAAGAACATTCTTCCAATGGTACTCACTTGATACGACTTGGCAGGTACGAACTGAGTCACTGCAGCAGAGTGCCACCAATATCCATCCCTGCAGAAGGATTCCAAGCTGTTGTGAGATTGAGCAGAAGGAGCAGGGTTGCTGACCTGCTCTCTACAAAGACCACCCATCAGGGCAGCCAAGTCTGATTTAGCCCAAAACCCTGGCCTGAACCGAGACTGGCACAGATCCAGATAATCAGTCACATCTAGAAATATCTGTAGCTGTTCTGCCCACAATGCAGTTCTGCCTATAAGGTGCAAACTCCAAAGACCTGGATGCTGATTCCATGTGAAGCAGCTCCTTCCATCCATCTGTGCTGCCTTTAAAGCCAGCAAAGGATCAAGACTGAACAATGGCAATCAGGCTATGCTCTGCCTCCATGTTGGAGGCAGTAATGCTTCTGAATACTAGTTGCTGGAAAATGCAGGAGGGGAGATTGCTTTTGTGCTCAGGTCCTGCTTGCAGGTTCCCCACAGGCATATGGCCTGCTACTGTGAGAACAGCATGCTGAACTAGATGGGCCTTTGGCCTGATCTAGCAGGCTCTTCTTATTTTCTTAGCAAGGAACAGTTCTTGATTTGCAAGTTTTCTGTTCCTGGTTCTGCATAAAGAAAGAGGAGGCTCCTGAAGACTTCAGAGGCCCCTCCCCGAATGCAGCCCTGCAATCTAGTGATTTTTCTTTCTTTTTAATAATAAGGATGGGAATCATCAAGTGACCGGTGCCTGCAGCTCTGCTGCTACCCCTTCTTCTCTATTCAAAATGCTGCATCTCATTTGAGAATGCAGTTTTTTTGTGGCAGCTGGCTGGAAGAAGAGGGAAGTCAGCAAAGCAAAACCAAGATATTTTCCACAGGGCGGCTATGAAAACTGGGGAACGAGTTCAGAGCATGGTGCACTGCACACAGCCCGTGTAAAACCTCTCTGCCTTGAAATAGGTCTGGACAATTACTGCTGCAGTGTTAAGAACACAAGAATAGCCATGCTGGGTCAGACAAATGCAGGCTTGTAAACAGCCCTGTGTCTGGTCACCTGTGGTGAGCAAGAAAGGTTTTTGCAAATTGGAAGGGAGTTTAATCTCTTTTTCCTAAGCCATCATTGTGCTTCAATGACTTAAATAGGTGTGTGTGGACAAGCAAGTTAGTTTCTGGGTTAATAACTTTTGTGGATTATTAGTGAGGCTGGACTTAATGGCCTATGCAACTCAGCATCCTTCCTTTCTCCAGTACTCAGCCAGACACCAAAGAGGTAGTTTACAAACTGGCATTTATGGGTGAGGAAATTGGCTTGGGTTCGTTGTTGTTGTTGTTTGGTCTATGAGGAAGCTGTGACCATCCAGATGTGTCTGGACTTCAAACTCAGGTATGGATAGGTGAATTGGTCAATTTCAGTTTCTCTTCTTTTTTACCTTAAGTTTGATCTTAAGTTATCTTTTTAAAAGTTGCCGTGAAAATTCATCAACAAATGTTTCGAAATGCTTATATTCAGCTTTGCCTAATACACATTTTTGAAAAGCAGATGTCATTTATTTATACATTTCATAAGCTTCATACACTGCTTGACTGTAGTAAACCTCAAAAATATCTGCAACTAGAAATGAGCTCTGGGGCCAACAGGAGGCTAGAGGATATGTGTAAAAGCGGCTGCTGCACTACCCCGCATGTCAGCTGTTAGGTGGGGACGCTGAGCGATGTAAACAAAATCCCACTGCACCTCTGGTCTCTTCAGGGCTTACTCTGCCCTCTCTGACATCCTCTTCAGGCTCCAGGGAAGGGTCTTATTGTGGACCACAAGGGCTCTCCAGCTCTCTCCTGCCATTTCTGGGTTTGAACTGAATTCTTTAAATATTCATGGCATTGTGCATATACACGGTCATGCACAAGTCGATCACACTTAAAGGTGGGAGGGTGCCTATATATGCTGTCTTCACAAAACCAAGCCAGCCTTTGCCCCAAATCTCTGCATACCCTTGAAAAATGCAGTTTACCAGGAACAGAACCCATGACACCCCAGATGCCATTAAGGTTCCCCTGGCTCTTAATATTTTGTAAGTCACTTTTTTGTTTTTTGTTTTTGGCTGGGAGTAACAAATAGATCAAAATAGTCATTTTCATCACATTATTATATGGAAACCAGACAGAAATTTGAATGAGGGTCAGTGACGAGAAATACTTAAATGATCCAAAAACTAAACTATAGAATTTGTTCCCAAAAGATGTAGCAATGGCCACCAACTTGGATGGCTATTTGACAGATTCGCAGAGTGGAAGGCTAATGAGAGCCACAAGTCATGAAGACTATAGACTTCTGGGAATCACAGGAAGGGAGAGTGCTGTCGTGCTCAGATTCTGCTTTCAGGCTTCACATCTGGACATCTGATTGGCCATCGTGAGAACAGGATGCTGGACTACATGGATCTTTGGCTTGATCCAGATGGGATTTTCTAATGTTCCAATATACAGTGTGTGTGTGTGTGTGTGTGTGTGTGTGTGTGTGTGTGTGTATGCCAGTGAAGCAAATATGATTACTTGGAAGCAAAAACACCAAAGAAATTAGACATTTAGAAAACCTTACCCTTGTGAAAATGACACTTCTGCTTGTGTGGAAATGTGCTTTTTGGTAAGGCAGATTTTTAAAATATATTTATTGGAAATAATTGGCAGATTTCACACATCTCTGAAAGAGATCAGCTCGTGTCTATCATGAATTTTCAGCGGGCCCGGCTGCTGCGTGTGGCTGGCACAAGGAAGATAGAAAAAGGCCTTCTGCTCAGGCATGAATCTGAGCAAATAGAAAGAGGTCCAGCAGGGTTTCAGCAAAAGGTGGTGAGCCTCCGATGGGTCAAGCAAAGAAATCATTTCATCATGTTGTCATTTTTTTTTATTTCCTTACAACATCCAATGTAGCAATCAGCCATTCTTTCTCAGCATGGTGCAGCTGCATTCGCAAGTTGACTCAGCGGTAGTCTGTATAAACACGGCTCCTACAGGAAGGAGTTTTATGTGTGTGACATTAGTCTTGTTCACAGGGGGAAATGCTAGACATTCCAGTCCATTCCAATTTGCCGAAGGTAAACACACGGCACAATTTTTTAGATTGGCCTCTCGCATCAGCCCTACTGCCCGGCCATAAATAGAGAATGAAAAAGGCGCTCACTTGAAGTCCAAACAAGCACTGGAAACAAAAGGAGCAGGGGGGTATACTTACCCTGTTTGAATTTGAATTCACCAAATCATCATCCACAACATAGACATCAATACCATCTCTTGGGGGATTTGGCAATTGACCAGTTAGATCTGTTTCTTGAGCTTGCATTTGCCCCATTATATTTATATTATTTTGATTGCAGGGGGAGTGGGGGGAGAATTTGCAATTTGTCACATAATTTGGAAAAAAATATATTTTTGAAGACAAAATGAAATTATTTTATCTTTCTGTGGCTCCCTCCACTCCCAAGAGTCATCGGTATGAAACTATACAAATTTAAAATGGAGATGTTGCAAATGAAATTGGATTTTTTGCAATGGGCTTCCACGCAGTACTGGAGAAACATGTAGCTTTTTGCCAGTTACTGGACATGGAAATTAAGGCTTGATTAGACTGGCAAAAAGGTGGTGGTTTTCTCCTTTGTTGCTGGGAACTAAAAGAAGATCAACATTCATTTTTACCATGTCTTTTTGTACAGACGACTTATGAGCTAGAGAATTGGCTTTTAAAATTCAGATACCGTCAAGTTGCATCACACATAGGGGTTTGGTTCTGAGGGTCGTGCATAAATGTGAAAATTGCTTATAGCCAAAATTACCTTTCCTTTGGCTGGCAAGAGTGGCCACAAGAGGCGCCCCCCACTCCTCAACATACAACTGACTAGTGGAAGGGAGGAGGAGGAGGGTGGCAGGCAGGGACAGAATAAACCAGAAGGGGGAAGGCGGAGGGAGGTGGTCAGGAAGAGACAGGCAGAAATAAAGGCTTGAACAGATCTGGAATGGAGCTACAGCCTGTCACATAAAGTTGCATTCGCTTAAGAAAAATGTGCATTTGGTGCAATGCAACTGCACTATTGCCGATGAATGGATTGGCCGAATCCACTCCCTTGTATGTAAAAAAGAGGGGGGGAAATTGGGCTGTGGAATGAGTCTCTAGCAGATTGAGCCTATGGCCATAGACTAATTGCTATATGCCAGGAATGAGGGGCCTTTTCTCCTTCTGTGGCCCTCTCCCCAACGTTGTCAGCATATTCTGCATCTAGTAACAGACATCTTGGTGGGGTGCTGCCACTCACCTGACCTCTGTTCTATCATGTTGCTGCTTATCAGGAGGCAAAGAGTGAGGCAGCAGGGAGCTTTGGTGGTGCTAGATTCCTAGAGTGCTGGATTGGCTCTCAGAGCTTTTGTATTGCGCTGACCTCCCTGCCACTTCACCCCTTCCCCATTACCTTCTAGTAAGCAGCAACATGCCCAGTCAGAGGTTGGGTGAGCATGGCGGTCAGCAGTCACACAGTCTAAAGTTAGAACTAACTCTTTACAGTGGTACCTCGGGTTACATATGCTTCGGGTTACATACGCTTCAGGTTACAGACTCTGCTAACCCAGAAATAGTGCTTCAGGTTAAGAACTTTGCTTCAGGATAAAAACGGAAATCGTGCTCCGGTGGTGCAGCAGCAGCAGGAGGCCCCATTAGCTAAAGTGGTGCTTCAGGTTAAGAACAGTTTCATGTTAAGAATGGACCTCCGGAATGAATTAAGTACAGTATTTAATCCGATGTACCACTGTATTAGCAAAAACATGAACTTTGCAGACTGGGCTCATTCCTGGTTGATCTTCCTCCATGAAATCAGTTGCTGAGACTAAAGGTTCCTGACTCCCCACAGCTGTCCATGTCTCATCCTCTCCAGGGCTTTTCTCAAGCAATTGAAGACTGTGTCTATACAGCCAATCTCTCCTCCACCATTTTCATGCCTCTCCTTGTTCCTTCCTCCCACCCTCCTGCTTCAGCTTCAGCCTCTGATTCTGTGCTTCTCTCTGCCTTTGACACCCCCAGCTCATTAAGTCCTGCTACCCCTTCAGCTTCCAACATCTCCTCTCCCTCTGATCACTCATCGTCATCCCACCACCACTCCCTGGGCTCTGAGCCTTCTTCCATTGGTGGTTTCCCAGATGATTCCTCCCACCATTCCTCTGTCTGCAACCAGTCCATGACAGGTGAGTGGCAGTGCCCCACCAACCTCTCTGCTAAAGGCTGTAGCATCCAGGAGCCTTAGTCCTTGTTGCAATATTCCTGTAAGGGAGGCATGGGGAATCTATGCCTTTCCAGGTATTGTTGGACTCCAACTCCCACCAACCTCAGCTGGCATGGCCAATAGTCAGAGATGATGGAGGCTTTAGTCCAGCAACATCTAGAGGGCCACAGGTATCCCACCCCTGCTTTAGAGGATAAAGGGGATTGGGTACCATCATGGCTAGGGAACACTGTTTGGGGGTCAGACTCTTATTTTTTTAGCCCCAGCATCTGTTCGTTGTTGTTTACAAATCATTTTTTTAATAGTAGAGTGATCCCCACACCTTCATCTAGACATATCAGTAATCATATTTGCTTTGCCCACCTTCAAGAACTGTCTCCTTGTCTTGCTATCTTGAGATGACTCTTGTATCATCGTTTTCTGTGTTCCAAGGAATCATGACTTCGACTAGTAACAAAGACTTTACCCCCAGCGCAATTTACATTCTCCTTTTTAAAATGTGGCAATGCAAAAAAATGTAATTGAGCTAATTATTCCTCCAGATTAGAGGGGTTGCGAGGCCATTATTTATTTTATGCGTGCAGATAAACCACAATTTTGCATCAGTTTGCAATTTTTAAAAATGTAATCATAAAAAACCACCAGCATTTTAGGGCACACTTCTACTATGCATGCTTTTGTATGTAATTTGCTGAATATACTTGTTTTTTCAAGCAACAGATATTTTTAGTTTTATTACTTTTATCAATCACCTTCTACACCAGTTTACACATGCTTAGCCAGGAAGTGCATAATACTTATTCACATTTCTTTCTTTTTTGGTGGGTTGGGGGAGACAACACCCCACCATTTCATTTCATTTTCCTGTTGAATCAATCAAGTTATTTATTGGGGGGGGGTTAAAAAGAAAGCCTTTTGTGGACGTCTTGCAGGCATTATTTGATTAAGTTGACAATATTATGTGAGCAACGGTTGAGTACCCACCGTGCTGTTCTTTTGACCAAATTGATTTGTGTAATGAACACTTGCTCTCTCTTTGAATAGGCCTCTTGATTTAAGCAGTAATGCCGGAAAGCCGAGTGAATTTACAGCCCCCACAGCCATTCTCTTTCAATCCAGGGAGAATAGTGGTGGCAGTTCACAGAAAAGCGTAACTCAATACATTGTGCTATAAGCGCAGGGCAGAGGGGAAAAAAATAATATCGCCCAGGTTTTTGCAATATACCTATTTGATTTGATTTGTAAGCCTGATAAAAAAGCAATTGAGAAAGGTTCAGGACAAATTATATATACATACACACAGAGACACACAAACACAGCCACATGCTTTCTAAGTAGCCCAAGAAGCTATACAGAATGCATGCAGGGTACTAAATAATAATAATAAATTGCAAACTCAGTGTGTGTGTGTTTTTCAATTTAGAGTAGCACCACTGAAAATGAGGCAAGATCAGGATCCTGGCATAGCAGGTGGTGTAAGTCAGCTGGGATAGCTCAGTTGGTAGAGCATGAGACTCGTAATCTTAGGGTTGTGGGTTTGAGTCCCACAATGGGCAAAAGATTCCTGCATTGCAAGTGATTGTACTTAGCCTGCTTTCCTGCACAAGCTTCCCAGATCTAAACTTTAAATGTAGGAAGCTTGGGGAGAAGTTAGGTTTGCTTGCCACTAAGCAACACCCATTCATGGTTAATTACATTAAAATATTACAGCTTGCCATGTTAATTACAAGAGAATGGAGGGACATTTCACAGGATGGCTGTTATCAATGGGTGCTCTGCTGATTGTTTAAAAACAATTTATGAACCACAGATGAAAATGGAACTGAAGCAATAATCCTAATTTTAAAAATCCCTCCATCATTTCCATTCTGAACCCCCTTTGGGTTAATATTGATACTGGCTGCTTTGTGACATTGGAAGCTGCCATGTACTGAGTCAGATCAACTGGGGCATCCAGCTTTCCCCAGCTCTGCCTGGAGATTCTGGAGCTTCAATCTGAGTGAGTGCCTTTTCTCAGTTCAGATGTAAATGCAAACTAGGCTTACTGTGAAGCTGGAAGCAAGGGATGCATGCTTTCTCATACAATGGCTCTTGGAACAACATTACATCATGGTGCTGGCTGGGGTTTAAGAGAGTTGAAGTTGAAAGCGGATGGAGACGACTCAGCTGGGAAAGGCTACTGTCTCTGCATACAAGGAAGGGGCCCATAGCTCAGTGAGTATAGCATCCCCAGCATCTCCAGGTAGGGCTGGAAGAAACTCCTTACCTGATATGCTGGAGAGCTCCTGCCAGTCAATGTAAACAATACTGAGCTAGATGGAACAAGAGTCTGATCCAGTATAAAGCAGCTTCCTAGTTTCCCATATGGGGACACGGGTGGCGCTGTGGGTTAAACCACAGAGTCTAGGACTTGCCAATCAGAAGGTCAGCGGTTCGAATCCCCGTGACGGGTGAGCTCCCATTGCTCGGTCCCTGCTCCTGCCAACCTAGCAGTTCGAAAGCACGTCAAAGTGCAAGTAGATAAATAGGTACCGCTCCGGCGGGAAGGTAAATGGCGTTTCCGTGCGCTGCTCTGGTTCTCCAGAAGCGGTTTAGTCATGCTGGCCTTGTGACCCGGAATCTGTACGCCAGCTCCCTCGGCCAATAAAGTGAGATGAGTGCCGCAACCCCAGAGTCGGTCACGACTGGACCTAATGGTCAGGCATCCCTTTACCTTAGTTTCCTATATACAGGACTGTAGTCATATTCTCAACAAAGCAAAATCAGACCCAGGGGAGCAAAAAAAATAAAAGTATTGCCCCCACCGGAGACTGATGCTTGGTAGGAAAGCAACTCCACTAAAACCTGGGGCTGGTGCCATGGTGAGGAATGTAAATTGGCTAAAGAATGATAAATTAAATTTGACATACGAAGACACATTCCATTGTGAAGATGTATGCATGCCCTGCATATAGTTTTCTCTGTGCATTTGTCAATACCTAAATCAAATTTTACCAAGATTAAACTTGTATAGCTCTGCCTTATTGATTGAGTTAGAAATGATTATGGAAAAAATGAGCCCCAGAGTCCCAGATTAAAGTAGTTGCAAAATGCATTCAACAGTCTTCAAAGAAGCAGTTTAGTTTCAACAATTGGAAATGTGGGGGAGGGGGGATGTTACCGAAATTTTCAGGCTGGGTATTCTTCAATGCTTGGTGCATGGTGCTTGTGGATGCTAATGGTGGCTTCGAGAACAGCCTCTGTGGCTTCTGTTTCGTTGGTTGGCTCTTGCTATTCACAATGCAGAGATACACCCCCCCTCCCAAACTGGGCAGCTGGTCATCAATAACTGGAGTAAAATATGTAATTGTTTATCAGGCCTTTTAAATTAAAAATACAATCTCAGTGGAGCCAGTGAAAAGTCATGCAATAAATGGGTGGAAATGACCTTTTCCATAGAGATGACAAATGATGTCTCAAATCTCCAAGCTAGAAAGTAGTTGGACATTATAGCTGATGTATATAGTGCAGATTTATAGAGCAGGGCTTGCGTTGTTTCTCTCTCTTTTTCTTTCTCTCCTCTCCTAAAAAGTTCCAAGTAAGTTATGTTCCATTCGATTGTTTCAAGTTGCATGGAAGAATTCTTTGCCCGTCGGAGTGTTGGGCCACAAAATATTCAGCCTGATAAATCACAGCAGGTATGATCAGCGTCAGCGGCACAATCTGTTGAAAGGGATACAAATGGCCTTTTTTTTGCTGTCCTAACTGCAACATTGCACCTTTCAAAGAACCTGTGCTCCTTCTGTACCGGAATTTTCTCTATTTGCATCAGGAACAGCAAATCTGTCCATTTTTGTTTCTCTCTGTTTTTCATTTTTCCAATCTTGAGTAGAGATGGAGGAGAATGTTTGGTTCACATCTAAGGGTGAACTTACCTATTTTGTACTTCCCAAAACAATATGTGAACTAAAACAGAAACATCCTTCCAGATTTGCAGGTCTCCTAATTTCGCATTGCAATTCTCCAGTCAAGTAATGTGAACAAAAAATGCATTTACTGCTGCAAAGTGTACATATAAATGCATATTTTAGTGAAGGTAACATACAAAAAGGCATTGCATTCGGGGAAAATTGCTTTGCAAAAATATTTGTATTGGGCAAGATTTTGCATAAAAACATGTATATTATGAGAAATGGGCACTAAAATTCTGATGATTTTTTACGAGAACAGATATAAAATGAAATTGACACATTTGCCCAATCCTCATCTGAAATCCACTTAAATTCACTTAAATGTCTGCATGAAAATTTGTACACATTTTGGTGTGCTTGGAGGCTTCCTGCTGGAGCTTCTGGTTCTGAGAAGAAAATGGTGGGCTACATGGACCTTTGACTATGTTCTTTGTCTGTTCTGGCTTCTAGGAAGCATTTTCTAGTTTGTTGGGTTTGTGGCTTTGGCATGTTTGGGTTAATAGCGAGGTTTTGGAATTACAACAACCTCTGTAGCTTATGTGTGTTTTCTTGGAAGTATACATCACTGTGTTGAATGGGGCTTATTTCTGAGTAAAGTATGCATATAATTGCAGCCTTTATAATGCCGGCTTGGTTAGATTGTGCTTAGCGCAACTGGCATTTCTCAGCACTCTGCAGCCTCCCCAGTTTCCCATACTTGTACTTACTCTTAAGGGGAGGACATCATGAGTAGGCCTGGGCGATATATCACAGGACCAGTGTGTAGGGGCAGACATTGATCTGGCCAGCTTCACTCAGCGGTATATCGCTGGTGAAACCATCACCTCTCGAGCCTCCGGTGCCCAGAGCACTGAGGGAGAAACAAACTAGCTGGGAGCTGGAGGCTGAGGGACTCTAAGTGGTGGAGGTTTCACCAGTGATATACCACTGGTGAAGCCACCATCATACTCTGCCCCGGCAGAGGGAGAATCAAGCTAAACTGGAGAGGTGCCAATACAGCTTGTTTCTTCCTCTGCTTCTTTAAACTGCTTGGCTGAGGAGCGAGCTGCTGCCCTCACCTCAGCCAAGCAGTTTTATGGAGCCACGGCCCACCACCGACTCACATGATCCTGCAGCAGGATGGGGGCTCCGTTAAAGTGCTCCCCCCTCCCCAGCTGAGAGAGCCTTGACTCCGCTCCTGCTTGCATGCAAGTAGGAACAGGATTGGGGCTGCTCAGCTGAGTAGCAGAAAGCCTGCCCTTCCCAGCTGAGATCCCCACCCTTGCCTGGCTGCCTTCTCCAGGAAGGTGCACTGTGCCTTTCCTCGCAGAAAGACAGATCCCATCCTCCAGTTGAAGGCAACCAGGTGGTGTAGGGGATCTTTGATGCTGCTGACGGGCCCAGTGCTCACCAGCAGCCTCCAGTAGCCCCTCTCCACCAGGCACAGATAGGGTGACTTTGTACCTTGTGCCTTGCAGACTTTGCCTGGGAGGGTGGGAGAGCCAGTGTGGTGTAGTGGTTAAGAGCAGTAGACTCGTAATCTGGTGAACTGGGTTCGCTTCCCCGCTCCTCCACATGCAGTGACCTTGGGCTAGTCACACTTCTCTGAAGTCTCTCAGCCCCACTCACCTCACAGAGTGTTTGTTGTGGGGGAGGAGGGGAAAGGAGATTGTTAGCCACTTTGAGACACCTTCGGGTAGTGATAAAGCAGGATATCAAATGCAAATTCTTCTTCTTCTTCCTGGGATGAACAACCCCTTCACTGGAGGAAAGAGGCAGCTCACCCGCCTGGGCAAAGGCGAATGCTGTCAAATGCAGAGTTTGACAGGTTCTGTGCACTTGGCTACTGCTGCTTGGTCTGTCTTCGGGGAATGGGGGGCTAGTGGGCAAGGTAGCTCGCTTGCCCCACATGCCAGCAAAGGCAGAGGGAGCTTGGCCAAGGAGCCCCAAGGTCCTCCTGCTCCAGCACGAGTGGCAGGGGACTTGAGGCTGGCTTCGCTGGGGGCAGGAGCCTTTCCGCCCCCCGGCTGAGAGCAAGCTGGGGCCAGCTGTATTTGCCACAGACCGCGAGGCACTGGGGTGAAAGCACCTCAGCTCTCACGATGAGAGCTGTCGCAGTTTTACCTGGCATCTCACCGGCTGGGGCAAATGCAGTTTTTTTCAACATCATGGTATATCACCAAACCACGATGTTTGGCTGGTGATACACCGCAGTGTTGAAAACCCAACATCACCCAGCCCTAATCCTGAGATAAGTCGTCCCATGGGGCCTTTTCAGATCAGGCAGTCAGGAAGGCTGTAGAGTGCTGGGCAAACATTTGAATGGGAAAAGAAACTCGCACGCTACTCACAGCCACCTCACAGTGATCAGGTAAGCTCAGCTTCACGCACCCCTAAAATTATAAAGAAATTCTAAAGTGCCCTGAGAAAGGGGTTGAAGAATTTAAGTTTCTTTTGAGAGGGAAGAATGCATTTGAGAAATTGGAGGGTACAGTCACTTATTGAAATGTCACTGAAAATCACAGTCAAAGCGAGTTTGAAAGTCCTTCCACAGGCAAACCTCTCACAAATTACGAGGAAAGCCAAAAATGAATTTCAGGAAGATGAGTGAAAATTCTCAAAGGAGTTATGTGCTTTGTTAGCCTTGTTAGACCAGTTTTATACCTGATATTCTCAGTCTTCTTTTTTGTAATGGAACTTCAGTGGTGGTGGTGACTGCTGCCTTTTCCAGGGTACCCAGAATTGCCAGGAGGTCCCTTTTCAAAGATGCTTAGGTAGAATTAGAAATGGAGAAGAATTCGATTTTTTTGCATTTTTTATTGAACTGATCCTAATTTGCACCTTCTAGACCAATACATCAATCAGAATATAATGATCTTTTGAATTTCACACTACTGTATTGCTGTGGGGAAACTCCCAGACCAAAATGTGTTTGAAAATTTTGGAATAGAATATGTTTACAACTGCATGCAATGAGATAAAGATACATTTTTAAAATATACATTCTCACACACATTTTTAAATGAACAAATGAATCACAGATTTTTTGTAGAAAAGTGATGATTTATGAAGAAACACGTGCAGAATTGACATGCACCCAAAATCTCTAGACCAGCCTTTCCTAACCTTGGTTCCCGAGATGTTGTGGGACTGCAGTTCCCATCATCCTTGAACACTGGCTGTTCTGGCTAGGAATGATGGGAGTTGTAGTCCAACAACATCTGGGGAACCAAGGCTGAGATGCTCCAATACTGAGTCATGGTCCTTCCCCTAATGGTACCAACCTTGCACAATTTATGAGAATGAAATTTTGAATAGAGATGATGATGGTGATGATGATGTGTATATTGGTAGTAACTTGTATACAGCAAGGGGAGATACCAGAAATGGCTCCCCAAATCTTCAGCAGTCTTTGAAAAATGCACTGCCGAATGAGATGGCAGTGGGGAGGGGGAGGAGGTCAAGGAAAATCTTCCTGTGTTTTAGAAAATGCATGTGTTTATTCCATGCTTTCACTGTTTATTTGTTTGGTTTTGTGCCAGAAAATTAAGTTCATAAAGGTTCTTATGCAAAAAAGTATACACATATATATCTCTACAGTATGATTAATTAGGTATCCCATATTGTCTTGAAATTTCTAAACAGAAAAGAAAAACAGCCCAGAGCATTCTTAACATTTTGGTTTGCAAAAGATGATTAATTTTAATTTTCAGATGACATAATGAAATTAATTGCTTTCATGTTGTTGAAGCAGAAGGCCTCTAAAACTTGCTATCAGGCTACAAAATGAAAGTAATATGCATGTATATTATGGATTGTGAATGTGACTCTTTCCCAGGCAGGCTAAGGTACTATTCACTCATTTATTTCTGTTTGTTTTCCCCCTATTCCAGTCCTGACATGGAAATGTGCTCGGAGTTTGTACGTCAGATCAAACTAATTTGAACACACACTTACTGGAAATGTGTTGTCGTGTGTCATAGATTTGCATCCATGACCAGCACCACCTAGTGGTGGAAATGGAACAGGAGTAAAGAAATGAACAAGAGGAATCTAGAGGGAGATGGGATTTCTTATTTCAGATAAAGCCCAGGAGCACCTCAGAGGCTTCTTATATCCTCACTGCCAGCTTTTCTCCTCCCTGGCCATCACATGGGCATTCTTACTCTGACTCTGAGCTTCCCACCAGCTCCCCTGCCACTGATTCTTGAGGTCCAAGGGCTGAAGGTCGGAAATTGGGTGTCAAGGCAGGACCCCACCTCCGGAGCTCCCTGTCTAATTAAAATTTAGGCAGGCACCTTTGCTGTATTGTTTTCAGTGCTTGCTAAAACTTTTTTGGTTTAGGAAAGCCAGCCTGGATTCACAATTTTAAAATCAATTTTAACATGTTATTTTATTCTGTTGTTGGCATCTGTCTGTTTCGAGAGTCAATGGAGTGTGCCTCCCAGGGTTAGCAGCACCAAAGTGATTTCCAATGGCAGAGCTAGCTGCATGGGTGCCCAGAGCGGCAGCCATGCCATGCACTGGGGGGGGGGTGATCTGTGAGTTGCACGGGGGGGGCATGTGATCCACGAAACACAATGGCGGTAGTTGAGAGATCCGTGGCGTGCAATGTCAGTGGTGGGCGATCTGCGTGGGGGGGGGGTGAGCCACCATGCACAGGGGCAGCAGGGTGAGCCCCCGCGGTGTTCCTTTTTGTCACCCCCTCACTGGTGACACCTGGGGCGGACCGCCCCCACTGCCCCCCTCTTTTTTATTTAAAAAAATCATTTTTATTAATTTTTCCATTTTAACAATCCAATGCAATCACATTAAATATTCCAAATTATACATATATATATATCAAATAATCCAAATATTCTGCCAAATTATAAATTTTTTAATGGGACTTCCCAAGCTTCAAGTTCGGAGGGTTCTGATCATCTCATATCTCTACTACTTTTCGCAGTCATTTCCAATAGTTCCTCTAATTCTTCCTGTTGTTAACCTTCCTTTTTTCATGGCCTCTGAGTTGTTCCCACAAGCGAGTTGAAACAAGCAATGATGTGTTTCTGTGTGGATTTTATGTCCCATTGCCCCCCTCCTACGCCCTTGGTGACCTTCCCCAGGGCGCAAAAGTATGGAGGTCCTGGGATGCCCAGAGAGCACAATGTGGGCCGAAGGAAATCAGAGCACTATGTTTGGCACCAGCTTGGCTGCTGGAGTTGCTGGAAGCAGGCGCACAAGCACCATCCAACCATCTTAGGGACACCATTCTGGATCTGTGTAGGGCTTAGCCCTTAGCCTTTTCTTCTCTCCAGGATATCCCACAAGGCAGCAGGGGTTTAGGAACAGAGTTTTCCTTCTCCTAGATGGACTTCCTTCCCAGGTTGATGAGCCCCATTTAGCGTGTATATTCATTATATAACCAAATCGTTTATTTATAGTTTGATACATTTAATGCCCATTTGTTTTGTGACATTTGATTTTATCTGAATTTTTAATGCATCTTTTATATTGTTTTATGTAAAAGTGTTTAGAGCCTTTTGTTAAGAGGTACACGAACCTTTTCAAATAAATGATTTAATTTAAATTGTCAGAGAGGCTGTCAAGGGGCTCAACAAGATGTCAGTGAGGGGTTTGTCAGTTTTACTCATTGTGGATCCACAGAAATGAATGGGCAGTTCATTTCTGGATTGAGTTTAAGGTGTTCACACTAATGCTTGGGGAACCCTCAGGAATGGTGTTGGGGGCAGAGTGGTCAAAGACCACCTGAAAGGAAGGGGTTCAAAAGCAGAGGGTAAGTTCTATTCAGAACAGACCCACTGAAATGAATGGACCTATGTTAGCCATGTCCATCGATTGAAATGGGTCGACCATGAGTAGGATTAGCATCGCATCCCACTGGACCAGGAGGACCATATGCAAGAAGACACACAGCTTCCTAACTGATGTTATTTATTCAGTTGACCAGTCTCCCCATCCCTTTCTTGTTTATCCATTCATGAACACCAGTTTCCAGAGGAAATACAGGTCTGGTGTAACGAAACAATGCTGGAAGCCTGGCTAACTTTCTTTTCTCTCCCTTCCCGCGTTCCATCCCATCCCCACCCCCCGCTTGAATTTTTTTTAGCAGACAGACGATGCAGCACAGACCGACGGACAGCAACAGACACAATCTTCTGAAAACACAGAAAACAAATCACAGCCGAAGCGGCTGCATGTCTCAAATATACCCTTCAGATTCCGGGATCCAGATCTCAGACAAATGTTTGGGGTAAGTACTTTGTATTATTACACATTTTGCGTTTTTCAAATCTAGCATTTTAAAGTTGTGAACCGCCCTGAGATATATGGATGAAGGGCGGTAAACAAATTTAATAAAGAAATTAAATAAATAAATAAAATACTGGATTACATTTGCATTTAAAAAGAAGAAAAAGGTCCTCTTCAGATTGTAACCTCACACTTACTAAGTTTTGAATGTGCACCACCAGTCCTATAAATAGGGCTCGAGCCAGATGCAACTTCAGGAACATCTCAGTAGCTGCAGCTTACTTATATGTTCTCAATGGGTCAAGGGGGTCTAGGTCCCACTCCATGGGGCAGGGTCTGTGTCAAGCACTTATTCTTAACCAAGAACCTGTGGGCAGATCCATATCAGACATGTAAAGCACAGACCATTCACATTTAAAACATATGACTCCCCCAAGAATCCTGGGAACTGTAGGTTGTTAAGGATGTTGGCATATAATAAGGGGGTCATATGTTTTAAATGTGCATTGGCTTTGCTTTAAAAGTCTGGTGTGGATCTGCCTGCAGGTTCTCTGCTAAGAATAAGCTGCTGGGATTCTTTGAGGGAAGTTATGTGCTTTAAATGCACATTGAGTGTGCTTTAATTCATGGTGTGGATCTGTCCTCAGACAGTTGAAGCAGCTTCCACTGTTGGTTTCATGGATCCATCGAGACCACCTCAGAAGAAAACAGCAACAAAGGTCGAGTGCACAACATACACCAAAAGCAAATTTAACACACACATACACCAAAGAATCCTGGGAACTTCAATTTATCCCCCACAGAGCTGCAACTCCAAATGCCCTTAAGAAACTACAGTTCCCAGGATTCATGGAGGAGGGGGATTGCATTTTCAATATCTGGTGTGTACACAGCCAAAAAGTCATGTACCACATCAAAGACTAACAGATCTGTTTGTGTTTAAGGGGCAATATGACAGATGAAGGCTGCAGTCTGAATCCCCACTTGCTTAGGAGAATCCCCATTGAATTCAACAGGACTTAATTTTGAATAGTTGATACAGGGCCGTCTTTAGCATATGCTGTGCTGGGGTGCCCAGCACCACCAATTTCTTGGGGGGGGGGCAGGCCAAAGTTGTTGAGCTTTTTAGGGAGCAGCTCAGGAGCTCAGAGTTGCTTAGCTTTTGGGGGGTCACACAACTCTCTCCCATGCCGTTGCAAGAGGAGAGCAATCCTTCCCCTGGGTGGGAAGCTACATTCCTCATGTGAGCAGTGTGCACCGGGCAGGCCTCTCAACGGCCCACAAATCCCAAGCGTGCAGGAGGGTGGAGCCATCCGGCTGCCTCAGCATCCGCAGCAGAAAAGCCTGCGGTGCTCTAATGGGCTCCGCTCTGCTCGGCCTGAGACTCTCAGCCCGGCGCCCCTAAGAGCCTGGCGCCCAGGTGCCCTGCACCCCTAGTGCCTATGGGTAAGCCGGCCCTGAGTTGGCGTACTGGAAAGTGTCAAATGGCAAAAATGGGTCATATAAAAAAGGGGTAAAAAGGAACTGATGCAGAAATGTGCCAAACTGAATTTAAGATTAGAAAGATGAGAAACCTTGTGAAAACAAGGTTTCTTGCAGTAATTATAACAGGGAACCCCACTTTACGGGTTCCTCCTGCACATGAGATGCTCCCCAGCATGGAACAAGGGTCACACCATCAACCTGAATGGAATCTTCATCTCCACATACACCAAGTGGTGCATAGGAACACGCTTACGTGAAGTGCATAGAGTAGACTGCAAACAGGGATGTTTGTATGTGCAGAGATGAATCTGCTGGTAGCTGTTTTTATTAGCTGCACTTCAGAATGCAGTTATTTTCTTACACTATAGAATCCTCGAAGTGTCTAAAAATCTTCTTTTGCATTTATATGTTTCCATTGCATTGGTGGGGGGGGTTATGTTTAAAAATGCTTATGTGATTTCTTCTTCTTTTTTTGTTTCCTTGCAGCAATTTGGTAAAATCTTAGATGTTGAAATTATTTTTAATGAGCGAGGCTCAAAGGTAAGCAGTTGAATACACCTGTGGCAATGTTGAATTTGTTTGAAGTATTCAATACAAATAAGAGGAAGCAATTGCAGCACTGTAATAAACCCTTTCTAAATATCCACTTCAACAGAAGCACCTATTGGGCTGCTTCCCCCCACCCCCACCCCCACTTTCTTTCTTGTCAATTTCCCAAACAGCGTGAAATTCATTGGCCTAATTTTGAATCCCTTTAAAGGGGATAATTTTAACTACGATAAACTGTCACCAGTTAAAGGGGAATATTGCCTTCTGCTTTTAAATATAATCAAGTGTTGTCTGCTGATTCTCTCTCCCATCCCTGATAATTGCCTTACTCATTTGGTGAAATTAGTTCAAGCTTGCAAGGGGGAAAAAAGATTGTTAGAATAGGTATATATTCTGCTCTTGAAATGGAAGCAAGTAATATAATCTAATATCCTCTGGAGTAATTACTTGATCAAGTGTGATTTTTTTTTTCCAGATTATGAAAGTGCAGCTGCTATCCTGCTTAGTTAAAACTTTCAAAATGTTGCTAACCTTTTTGAATTCAGTTTCTGTGTTGCTTGAGCAAAACAAGAGACAAAGGCTGCAATCCTTTACCCAGTGATTTAGATCAATGGGACTTACTTTAGAGCAGGTGTGGGGAATGTTTGCCCCTCCAGATATTGCTGAACTCCAACTCCCATCAGCCCCAGCAACCATGGTCAGTCACCTGGGAAGAAGAGAGCTATAGTTCAGCAACACCTCTGCTTTAGAGGCTGGAGTACCTGTGACCTTTCAGAAGTTGTTGGACTACAACTTCCATTAGCCTTGACCCTTGGTCATGCTGGCCGGGGTTGATGGGAACTGGAGTGCAACAATATCTGGAGGGTCACAGGTTCCTCATCCCTGGTCTACACTGTTTGGAATTGGCTGCTTTAACACCCTTTCCCCAATTTTGCTTAAAGGGAATGCAGCCTGAATCACGGAGTCTCTTAATAGCTGCTTCACTCTTGGTCTGGACATACAGGTTATCCACCCGATGGGGTGCAGAAGTAAGCTTTGGGCTCACATTCTCAGTAGTGGGTGGTGTGATGGAATAGTGGAGCTCACCTTGCTTCTGGTTGGTTGCACTGCGTTGCTTGCTGGGAGTCATAGGGGAGGGGGAAGAGGGAAGGCTGGGGCATTCCAAGTGCACCCGACTGGATGGACGTAGCCAGGATTTATGTTAGGGGCAGAATCTCAGTTAAATATTTTTATTGATTTACTTGATGGGGGCGGCAGCTGCCCCCCTGCCCCCCTTGGCTATGCCCGTGCCAGATGGGCTCCACCGGTGTGTTTGCGTGGTGCCAACCACATCCATCCCCCCTTTATCTCCTAGTAAACTCCAATGTTGTTGCCAACTGGGGGTCAGGTAAGCCCTGCCACCCCACTCCACTATCTCCTACTCTTCAACATTCATATAACCAGTAATGAAAGTTGAGGCCTTGGTGTGGCACTGTGAGTTTGACCTGCGAGACCTACACAGTTCTCATCTATTAGCATGAGGATGGGGAGTCGTCTTCTGCACCATGTCACATGGATAATCTAGGTGCCCAGACCTCTTGTGAATTGTCTGTAGGAAAGGAGAGGTAGTCCTCAGTTGCTGGCCTCCATCTGAACATGGACATTTGGGTACCAAAAGCCCTTTGCCCTTTCTTGCCCATTTAGGCTTTGCCCATGTCCCTGTCCCAACTTGATCCCACTAGGAAAGCAATTCTGACTGTGCACAAGTGAGATTTCACTGTGATTTTGGTGCTACTGCTGAGGGCAGAATCCTAAGATCTGTTGCACCTGTACTACCTGAAGAGTCCATATACCAGTATTACAGAAATGGAATGGATTCTCTTCAGAGCATGCTACCCCACACAGGAGGTCAACGCCTTCCATTTGAAAGAAAACTTGTATGTCCCCCTCCAGATGTTATTGGATTCTATCTTCCATCAACCACCATGGCCATTGGTCAGTGATGAAGGGAGATGGTCTCCAACAACATCAGGGGCCCATATGTTCTCCACCTCTGTTTTAAAGAATACAGTTCTATACCATCCCTCCCTTCTAGTCATGCAGTTTTATTCTGAGGGAGGAGAGTTAACAGGGGAATGTCTAGTGTCTCACATTGTTTGAAAAGTTGGACTATATTTATGTATACAATGTTTTACTTGTCTTTTTTGTAATAACTGAAATATTAAATTTCTCTGTCAGTACTAGATGAGATATTTGGGAGCTTAAAGTGCAAGTTCATATCTGTTGGAACATTCATTTAATAACGGTAGCAAAGTTAGATGGTATGAATTGCTTAAAGCACTATACTAAGCAAATGCTGAATTAGTAATGCAGAATTTTGCACTGCTGGGTGGAATCAGTCCCGCCACTTCTACCTTGGTGCAAGATGGGAATCATGGCTGCACAACTCATTTCATTGCAGGCAGTAGATGGGGGAGGACAGCCCAAAGCGGCTCTGCTTAGAGGCAAGATCCACAGGCAAGGAGCATGGCAAAGTTATTCTATGAGGGCTGGAAAGAGAGGTACTCAAGGTCCCCCAGAAAAGCCAAGGGTTATGGTTGATCTATATTTGTGTCAGCCATGCTCTGGTCAAGTTAGGGAAGAGGCAAGGTTAGGGAGAAGGCAAGGTCCTTAGCCCAACATGGTGCCCCTCTGGATGCTTTGGACCACATCCCCCAACATCCCTGACAATTTGTTGTGCTGGCTGGAGCTAGTGGGGCTGGTGGGAACATCTGGAAAGCACCAGACTGGGGAAGGCAGTCAGCGGTGAAGCAGAGTTCTCTGGCAAGGTGGGTTAGGCAGGGAGAAGAGATAAAGATCAGAAGCACAGACCAAAGGAAGGGGCTCAGCTCACAAGTAAGAGCAGGTTCAATTCCCCGCATCTCCAGTTGGACTGGAAATGTCCTCTGTGTGAAACCCTGAGAAGCAACTGCTGGGGAATATGTGGTTCCTCCAGATGTTGTTGAACTTCACCTCCCATCATCCATGAACATTGGCTGTGATGGTTGGGGCTGAGAGGAGTCCAGCAATAACTGGAGGTGGAGAGATTCCCCACCCCCTGGGCTAAGGCATCTCAATCCTAGTGTTGTGTCCTTGGGCTTGCATTGTGAAAATAGGTGGTTATGAAGAAATCCCCGTGAAGGTCATCATACTGAGATTGCTATTACTGTGTTATTCTATGATCATAATTCCAGAGAGAACAAGCGAGAGTTTACTTAGTTTTCCATTGAGACTCTTCAAGTTCCCTTATTAGGCATGAGTCCATGGACAACCAAGAATAAGTGCACAGATCTGCTGCCTGCTTTGAAATAAATGGAAGCCTTTCTTGTAGGTGTTGGTGGTGAATCCAGAGCATTTATTTAAATTCCCATTCTGATAAGAATGGCTGGGGTGAAGCTGGCTTCTCTCCACGGTCTAGGAGTGCTGATTTTTGCAGTTGCCATTTCATTAGAAGTGAGTTGCCAGAAGGGTGCCATGGGTTGTATCCAGTGGTAATCTTACTCAGACGAGACCCATTGAAATGAATTGACATACCAAACCTAGGTTCATTCATTTCAATGGGTCTACTCTGAGAAGAATTCAATTGGCTATCACCCTTTCCTTATGAGTAGCCCACAAGCTTCAGGTGTCCTCAAGGGGTGTGGCAGCTGCTGAGATCATCACAAACTGCACCTTTGGAGGCTACTGCTTGATTCCTGCTGCCTGGGGATTGCAAAAGTTGGTGACCTGCTTCCACCCAAAGTATAGCACTTTAGGCAAATCTATACAGATTTTGGAGCAACAGTGGGCTCATTCATATACAGCCCTAGCATATATATCCAATGTGCAGTGGGGGGTTGTTGGGGGAAGATGCACATTTTCAACCCCACCACCAGCATCTTAGAGAGGTTGTTTAGTGTGAACCTGGACCATCCACCGTCATCTTTACAGTGGAGAAATGACATGGGCACAAATGACATGTGCACAATATAGGTCTTGATTTACACCAAACATCTGATGTGTGTGTTGATAGTGGGGTGTTGCAGATGTGCAAGGTGTGCTCACCCTCCACTGCATGTTGTGCATGTATGCCAAGCCTGTATAACAATCAACCCAGAACCTGATGCATGGACATTATTCTTATTTTAAAATGAAGTGAATAAGGAGGATGAAAACATGGTCTCATTCAGAGATACCCAACATGGTGTCCTCCAGACGTTGTTGGGCTGCAACTCCCATCAGCCTTAGCCAGCAAGACAATGATGGTCTGAGATGATGGGAGCTCTAGACCGATAATCTCTGAAGGACACCATGCTGCCTGCCTCTGGCCTAGCCAAACCTGGGTCGAGCTGTTTGCATTTCTGAATTCTGTTCTTTATTTATTCATGTCACACAATTATGTTTGATCTTTTTCTAAGAGTCAGGAAGTTTCTGCTCAGTTCCAAGCCCTATTTTCTTTCATTAGCGGTCCTTGCATTTTGTTTTGTTTTCCTGAGACCCCTCCTTTTTTCTTTTTTCTTTTCTTTAAAGACAAAAAAAGTAAATATTATAGATTTCACCAAAATTTATAAAAACAACCCTAGTGTGTTGCATGTGAAAAATATGTTTCTTTGCTTCACAATGGCATGAAGGAACTAGTCCAAAGTTCTAGATGAGGTTTGCATTTTGGTGTTGAAATTTGTGCACAAAGTTTTGGTTTGTCTTACTATTTGGTTGAGTCGACTCTGCATGCCATTCAAAGTGAGCCAACTTTCTTTTCCCTCGCCATTCCCTTTTTATTTGTTTGTTTGTTTTCCTATGTGATGACATGGTTCCATTGGTTTAGGATTTTCCTTTTCTTTCTTTTTTGTTAGATTTCCTTCCCTCCTCCCCCCCCCGCCCCCCGCAGCGACAATTTAGATAACCAAACCAATAAATAAAAGTGAAAGGTATTTGGTGTTCATCCTTTGACTTTCTTCAGGGGATATTTAACTGATGAAAAGAGAGACAGAGAGAGAAAAGTTGTTCACGTTGGTCGCTTTATTAATTGCACATCTCGGTACGATTATAATTTTTATTTTTCTAATTTGCATGTTGCAGAAATGAAGAAGGAACAAGAACCTTTTTAATTAAAGAGAGAGAGAGGGAGAGAGAGAGAGAGAGAAAGACAAAGAAAATAAGCAAAGAAGTGGTCATTGTCTGAAATAATGATATGCACGTTATTTTCCCCCCTTCTCCCACCTGCATGCAGGGATTTGGTTTCGTTACTTTCGAAAATAGTGCTGATGCCGAAAGGGCGAGGGAGAAATTACACGGCACCGTGGTAGAGGGCCGTAAAATCGAGGTGCATGTTAAAAATATTTTCCTTTTCATCTTTTTTATAAATGTCTGCCTCACTCTCATTTGTTGTTTCAGATGCATCATAAGTGTCTCTGGTGTGCTTCCCCTTCCCCTTCCCATAGTTTTTTCTATATATATATATATATATATACATATGTATATAGATTCATATATGTATACATATATATTTATTTTTATATATATATACACATATATACACACACACACACATATGTATGTATATATAAATAAAGATAATTTGGCCTTCCTTGGGTTTACTTTTAATTTTCCTTTCTTTTCTTTTTATTTTACTTTTGGATCAATTTATTTTGTAACTCTTACCATCATCCTTATTGCTGAAAGCTGTATGGCAGAAGTGTGAGAAGCTTTTAACCGTTTTGCTGTGATCTGAAAGGTTTTGTTAACTCAATGGGTGCAATAGATTTTTTTTTGAAAAAAAGGAACAAAAATTGGAAAAAGAAAGAAAACCACACCAAAAATTAAGCGACAAAGCAAAAAAATAATAACAAAATTAAGGTCGGTTTTGGTTTATTTTTATTTATTTATTTATTTATTATTTTATTTGTTTGCTTTCACTGCAGGGTTGAGGCAGGATCTACAGTGGCTTTCAAAACTATTCCCATTTGGAAATCAAATAAATTCTGCAAACTAAATACATTTTTTTTGGGGGGGGGGTTGGAGTCTAAAATGTTGGTTTTCATTTTGGACAAGTTCCCAGTTAAATTTTCCATTGGGGGTGTAATGGGAGGGGCTAAGCCTATGAATATTTATTTATACCACCACTGGATCCCCTTCAACACTGAATTGTATTTGTTAGAATTTTAAAAGAAAAAGAGAGCGAGAAAAAAAAAACCAATTGAAAATGCTGTCGTCTTTTGAGTAAGATGTTGCATGTTTTGCCTTTTCCATTTTCCCCTCCTTCGACGGTAGCGCTTAGGGCCCTCACCAAACTCTCAGTAACCATGGTAACTGTATACATACCCCATGCTGGCGATGGTGCTGAATGGTAAGTGGGAAAGTCCATCCGCCGTTTCACGTATCTTTTTAAAGCGCTGATATATATATATATATACCACGTGGATTTTTTTGACTTGTCGTATTAAGTTTTCTTGATGCTCTCTTCTCTATATTTTTTTATCTATATCGGTACGCCTGTAAATTTGAGTGTCTGTTTTAAGCAAGCCTTGGAGACACTGACTGGATTGAGGATATGACTTTTGCGCACATCTTACTCAGATTGTTAACTTCCATATTGTGTTAAATAATGCACCCTCTTTTTTATCCTTTTGTTAGCTGTGGTTTTGAAAGCTTGAATGATTTTGTTAGTTTTCTTGCAATGAATCAAATGAGGCTCATGTCTTCCCAGTGTTGAATGCTACATGTTGCTTTCCCCAATGAATCCTCTCTTTGAAAGGGTTATGTTGCACAATGCTAAGATCCGTTTGTCCTTTTTATTTATTTATTTCCTTCCTTTCTTCCTTTTGGAAATTTAATTTATCCCCCTGTACCTTGTCTCTTCCCCCCTTCTACTCCACTGCATGCCCCTTCATACAGTGTTTTTCCTTTTTTCTGTTTTGAAATATTTTGTTGTTTCAGTGTTACCATGGAACAAGATGCATGCTTTTAAATCTTCAATTATGCAAAACCTTTTTTAATTTGCTTTTAATGTCTCTTTATTAAAGTTTAAAGGAGATGATGTTATTTTATTGAAATGATTTGGAAGTGATTTTTTTATATATATACAAATGGCAATGACAGTAAATGTAATTATAAATAGTTTTTTCCCCCTTTTGTTATGCACTTTCTGCTATTTCTTATTATTTTTTATTTGGGGGGGGCATATATTAAATTGCATTTATACATGACTAATACCAATAGTAATGCATGCCTTTCATTAGTATCATGGACATTCCTCTATTGCAGAAATGGCACTGATTTACTTTTCTATGTGCTTAGGTAAATAATGCGACAGCTCGAGTCATGACAAATAAGAAAACAGTCAACCCTTATACGAATGGTAAGTACATGAAATGTGTGTTCTGGGGGTATTCCTTTTCCAGTGTTCCTGTTATTGCTTTATTTATATACTGCTTTTTTGACTCAAAGTGGCTAATGGCAGATCGATGGGAAAGACAGATACGAAAAATGCATAAGAAATACAACAAAACAATATAAACAATCTAAAATAGCAAAATCACCCAATATCCATCAATCACTTTTATAAGTTGTAATCATGCTCTCATCACAGACATGATCCACATCATTTCATCTCCCACTGGGAAGCCAAGTTAACTCTTTTCTACCTTGGAGAAAGCTCTCCCTCAAACCAATCACCCATCTGCCTTTCCTGGACATAGCCAGGATTCAGCCGTCTGGGAAAATCCGGATGTATGGCAACCCATGTTGCAAGTGTTAAAAAAAGGTCAACACTTTTTGAAATATGGCAGCCCTAGTCATAACCAACTTGCTTTGGAAGCAACTCTGCACTTTCATTGTCCTTCCATGTTCTGCTGTGGCAGAAAACTGTTACTACAACCACCACCTTCCCTGGTTGGCTTTTCTGGAGTTGGTTTGAGCCTCTGAATGCTTCTTGAAGCTTCAGAATTAGACATATCGGAGCTTTCCATTTGGCCTGTGTCCATAACCCTGTCGCTTTCTGAACAAATATCTTGTTTCCCTGACTCCCCTCCAGGAAAAAAAAGATGAAAGGGAAACTTTACACAACTGATCAATAAAGCCAGCTCCCCATCACCAGCAGAGGCAGGCATCAGCCATGAAATAAAATGGACCTTGGTTTTCTTTTCCCCCTTTCCCCTACTTTTCAGAGCTCATTAATGAGATGGCTTCCATCATCGAAAGTGGGGGAAAGAGAGGCGGGTGGCTTTATTTTTTAATGACCCTGTCATATTTATCTCTCCCCATTGTGGTAAAATGAAAAGTAAAATAAAATAAGCACTTGCAGTTTGACATATAGTTATTAAGCTTGTAACAATAAATCATGGTGTTGAGGAAGCTCTGGAATTTCTTCTGCTTTTTTTCCAGGGGAAGCCCTCTTATTTTTCTCCCTCCCCTACACCACCTCTATCTGCGTATATTTGGTCCAAGTTATGCAAATAGTCAAATGGGATGCGGGTGGCGCTGTGGGTTAAACCACAGAGCCTAGGGCTTGCTGATCAGGAGGTCGGTGGTTCAAATCTGTGACAGGGTGAGCTCCCGTTGCTCGGTCCCTGCTCCTGCCAACCAAGCAGTTTGAAAGCACGAAGTGCAAGTAGATAAATAGGTACCACTCCGGCAGGAAAGTGAACGGCGTTTCCGTGAGCTGCTCTGGTTCGCCAGAAGCGGCTTAGTCATGCTGGCCACATGACCTGGAAGCTGTACTCCGGCGCCCTCGGCCAATAAAGCGAGATGAGCATCGCAACCCCAGAGTCAGTCGTGACTGGACCTAATGGTCAGGGGTCCCTTTACCTTTATGCAAATAGTCATAATTTCATTTTGCCCAAGCATTTCTGAAATACAGGCAGCCCCTCATTTATGCAGGGGTTACGTTCCGAGCAGTGCTATTTTCCTAGAAAAAGAGGTGCTGGAACACACCATGGACACCTCCCTCTTTCTCTTACATTGGCAATGGCACCCACCTGAGAGATGCCGGAACTGAATTCCCGTGAGTTTCCCCTGGGGAAAAAGCCCTGGTTCTGAGATACCGCACTTGTCGGTGAAATCACATTTAATTGAAACCCCCTGAAAAAGCCTGCAAAACCCCAGTTCCATCCCCGCTCTGCCCTGCCCCCACCTCACCCTGTTCTGCCATTTTAGCAATGTTTCAGTGATGTCTTTATGATGTTTCCAGGTGACTTCCAGGTTCAGCGCAATGCGTGTATACAAGGTTGCACACATATTGAACACACATAAACGAGGGGCTGCCTGTGGCATTTAGAAGGGGCATTTAGAATCATAGAATCATAGAGTTGGAAGAGACCACAAGGGCCATCGAGTCCAACCCCCTGCCAAGCAGGAAACACCATCAGAGCACTCCTGACATATGGTTGTCAAGCCTCTGCTTAAAGACCTCCAAAGAAGGAGACTCCACCACACTCCTTGGCAGCAAATTCCACTGTCGAACAGCTCTTACTGTCAGGAAGTTCTTCCTAATGTTTAGGTGGAATCTTCTTTCTTGTAGTTTGGATCCATTGCTCCGTGTCCGCTTCTCTGGAGCAGCAGAAAACAACCTTTCTCCCTCCTCTATGTGACATCCTTTTATATATTTGAACATGGCTATCATATCACCCCTTAACCTCCTCTTCTCCAGGCTAAACATGCCCAGCTCCCTTAGCCGTTCCTCATAAGGCATCGTTTCCAGGCCTTTGACCATCTTGGTTGCCCTCCTCTGGACACGTTCCAGTTTGTCAGTGTCCTTCTTGAATTGTGGTGCCCAGAACTGGACACAGTACTACAGGTGAGGTCTGACCAGAGCAGAATACAGTGGCACTATTAGAAGGGGACAGAGAGAGAGACAGAATGTTTGATTGGATCAATGCTCTCCCCAAAGAATCCCAGGAGCTGCACTTTCTTAAGGGTGCTGAGAGCTATTAGGAGACCCCTCTGTTCCCCTCACAAAGCTGCAGTTCCCAGAGTCCCCTGCTTTGAGGGATTGATTATTAAACTACTTGGGGAATTATAGCTATGTCAGAGGAATAAGGGTCCCTTAACAGTTCCCAGCACCCTTCAAATAGTTGGGCTTTCACATTACTGCATCACTTTGCTATGTTTTTAAAGTCCACAGAGGAACATTGGAAGTTGCCTTATACCAAGTCAGATATTGGTCCATCTAGCTTAATATTGGCTATAATGCTTGGAAGTGGCTCTCTAGCATTTCAGACAGGGATTTCTCCCAGCCCTAACTTCAAGATGTGGTGGATCTAACTGGCCTTGCTCCTTTGGATTCTTTCTGGAATGGAATGTTTTCATCCTCCATCCTCTTAGGATGCCTATCAGTTTTTATTGGCTGCCATTGTTTCTGGTACCACCTACTGTTGCCCTTCACCTTACCACACCCAGTTGAGCACCAACCTCCATCTAGACCAGCACTGTTTATACCACCTGGCTGTGGTTCTCCAGGGCCTCTGGCCACGGGGTCTTTGCTCGCCCTGCTATCTGACTTTTTTAGTCTCCGGTCCCAGTGTTTGGACCTGGCACATTCTGAATGCTGAGCACGTGTTCTGTTCCTGATCTATTGCCTCACCTCCTTCAGTTGCTCTTCCTTTACGTCTGCATGAAGGACATTTTTTTCCTTCCCCACCTCCTTCCTCCAAAAGTTTCAACCTGAAGAGATGAGTGTTGTGACAGCAAGACAAATTCATAGAATTACACCCACGGTGGTGAATTTACCTCCTCCAGCCGCTAACACTGGGTTCCTTGGCAGTTCCTCACTCGTATATGTCAAGCTTCTCCTCACACTTGATTAACCCACACAGTTATGGGCCAGCACATACCTCATTGACAAGACAAAGTAAAGTTTAATTGCTGTTATTTTCATGATGAATGAAGTGTTTCCTGTGTGAGCTTCACCAAGTTAGATGATACAGCCATCAAATCAGGACTGGAGAGAAAATGAAATATGAGAGTGACTTTCAGCTGAGATCATCGATCTGCATCTTCCAGAATAGTCTCTCCCCCCCACCCACCCATCTCCTGTCTTGGACAAATTGAGGCACCATTAGTATAACTTGAAATCCGTGGGTATCTCTCAACCTCTTCTGACAGAAAGGGCTGACAGGTGTGAAAAATCTGCCAAATTGCTCATATTTTGGATTTATACTGTTAGGAAATAAAATTATAATGGTATTCTGGAAAATTAAGCTTTTTGAAATTAAACACTTAATTTTATTCTGTTATTAAATTTATAAGATCTTTCATATTCTTTAGGCACCACAGAGGATGAATAAGATAAAATTTAACAATGAAGACCACACTCACATAATTCAGATGACAGGAACATAATAAGAAAAAGACAAAAGTAGAATTGTGCAATATGCAGTAAAAAATTGAACAGTTTGTGCAAACATTCTTAGCAGATGATATCAAGGATTGCATAGACCAAGGGTTGTCAGCCTCGTCCCTACCACCCACTGGTGGGCGTTTCAGGATTCTAGGTGGGCGGTAGGGGGTTCTACTGCACAAGCTGAATCCTCCTTCCATCGAGCACTGGTGGGAGGTAATGAAATTTTACCATGAAGGAAGATGCATTAGTGGGCGGTAGGTATAAAAAGGTTGACTACCCCTAGCATAGACAATTAGACAAATTCATGGAGGACAAGGCTGTCAATGGCTACTAACCCTAAGTCAATGTTCTACTTTCATGGTCAAAGGCAGCAATGCTTTTAAGCTGCTGGAAACCACAGGAGGGGAGGTTTCTCTTGTACTTGAGTCCTTCTTGCAGTCTCCCCATTGGGGCATCTGGGTGGCAACTGTGAGAACAGGATGCTGGACTAGATGGACCTTTAGCCAGAACCAGCAGCCCAGGCTCTTCAGATGTTCACAGATAGCAAAGCACGACTAAGAAAGCCCTTTCCCTGGCTGACACCCACCTCACCTGTTTATAGCCCTTTTGCACAGAAATGTTGATATGATTCACCATGATGTTGTTGCTGTTGCCGTTATCATTTTATCTTATCAAAAAATAACCTCAAAGTGGTTTACATCAAAACGAAACGTCTGCAAATCACGCACACAAAATTAAATATAAAACACAGAAAGACTTTTTTAAAAGTTAACATTATTATTTCATTGGGAGAATGTATTCATTTATAATCTGCTTAATACCAAAACAGACTTTTATTTTTATTTTATTTTTATAATAATATTTATTAAGGTTTAATCAACAAATTTTAAACAGGTTTTAAACATGAAATACATACAACAGTAAGAGCTACAAAGCTTAAAAAGAAATACAGAACAAAACATATTCAGTAAGAAGACAAAAAAGAAAAAAGAAAAAGATCATAGCAAACACCAATAAGCACACCCAGAAAAAGAAAGAAAAAAGAAAAACTGTATCTCCATATATTATATTTTGTTCACTAGTTTCTTGACCTCCTCACACCTCCCTTTTTGTATTCCAGTTCAAATATTTAGTTCAGCAAATCCTTACCCTCTGTCATTTAACCTTACTCAACATCTTAAACTATAGTCAAAGTATAATTTCCATCATTATCAATCCAAATTTACATATTCTTATTGATCTTATTACTAACACCACTTATTTTCAGTCCAACATCCCTTTAACATTCATTAATTTTACAGTATTTCTGTAAATAGTCTTTAATTTTTTTCCAATCTTCTTCCACTGACTCTTCTCCCTGGTCTCGGATTCTGCCAGTCATTTCTGCCAATTCCATGTAGTCAATCACCTTCATCTGCCATTCTTCCAGAGTGGGTAAATCTTGCGTCTTCCAATACTTTGCAAGGAGTATTCTTGCTGCTGTTGTAGCGTACATAAAAAAAGTTCTATCCTTCTTTGGCACCAAATGGCCGGCAATGCCCAGGAGAAAGGCCTCTGGTTTCTTCGGGAAGGTATATTTATATACCTTTTTCAGTTCATTATATATCATTTCCCAGAAAGCCTTAATCTTTGGGCACGTCCACCAAAGGTGAAAGAATGTACCTTCAGTCTCTTTACATTTCCAACATTTGTTATCGGTCAAATGATAGATTTTTGCAAGCTTGACTGGGGTCATGTACCACCTGTAAATCATTTTCATAATATTCTCTCTTAAGGCATTACATGCCGTAAACAGACTTTTAAGTTCTCTACAGAATGCAATAAATAGTTTAAACTGAAAGCATACACATCTACACCTGCTTGTCCCTCTCACCAGTACCTCTGCCATTCACCCCACATTAACCATCTAGAGCTTTGCCTTCCCACCCCATGCAACTGCTAAGTTTGCTTTTCTGAAGCCACTTCTGTTCTGCAGCCCTGCTCTGCACCACCTTCACCTCATGTCCATTCCTCCTCCTCCTCCCTCCTCCTACCACCAGCATGGTAATGTACTGCATCTCCCTCCTCCCATACACTGCAACTGCTAAGCACCTCGAGGTAAGATCATCCCCCTATTGTGGTCCCCCCCCTACCTGGCCTGATCACCTTGGCAACGCCTCCCCAGGTGGGATTGGGCAACTGGCTGAGGTAGGCGGAGACCTCCAGGTATCCCACCTGGGGAAGGCGAAGCCAAGCCTGTGCTAATGGTGCTGCATAGGGTCCAGGGGGCTGCGTGCAACCATGCAAAGATCCCCCCCCCATTTAATGTGGGGAGCAGTCATTATGAAGCCACCATCTCCTCCTATTCTGCATATCCTTCAATGTCTCTGCTTTCATCTTTACCCCGTGCCTACGCCGTCTATTCCCTCTTTGGGGGGCACTCTGCTTTTCACCTTCAGCCCTTCCCTCCTCTCCTCTTCCATCCTTTTCTCAACTCTCCCTTATACACAGACCAATCCCATTTCCCTGCCACATTCTCCTCCCTATTCTGTAGTCCTCTTTGCATGCACACCCCACGAAGATTTATGTGACTGCAACTTTCAGATGAATGCAGTCTTAAGAGGAAGCTCACAAGTTAGTTTGCCCAGTTAGAGAAGATTCCATTCTTTTGATGGATGTTGCACATATATGAGTGTTTGTTTGGTCTTCTAAATTACTACATTGAATCTACACATGAGGAAGCTGAGAAATGGGAGACGTTTTAAGTACAGTGAGAAGGGAAGAAGGCTAGAGGGGGGGAATTCATTTTTAACAATGGCAGGGGTTTGAGTAAAGTTGGGATGGAAAGACATTGAGAGGAAAATAGAACTTTTAAACAATAGCAGAGTTTTGAGTAAAGCTGGGATGGGGAAACATTGGGTGGGAGTTTGTTCCATTTGGAGTTTTTGTTCTTAACGTTGAACAAACAAAGAGAAATTGCAGAGATAACACAGAAACCAACAAGCACAAAATATTTTTTCCCCAACACCCTTCTCCATGTTCTTAAATCTGCCACCTCCTCCGTATCATAGCCACTGCTGTTGTGCATCTTGCCCTCTCTTTTGACTCCCACACCTTGATTTCGTGCAAATCCAGGATTATGATGGGACACTACAAATCTTCCAATGGGGGCTGCACAGTGGTAGCATTACATTTTTGTGTATATAAAAGGAGAAATAAAATAAATAAACAACAGCAGCAAAATTAAATCATGATAATTTACTGCTATTCATGTTTCATTTTGCATATCCAGATGATATTAAAGGGATACCCCTTGGACCATCTCTTCCAAACTGCCATCAAGCATATAACTGCCTTCAGTTACAACCATTTTTATGAGCTGTCACATTTAAAAACAAATAAACAAAGCAATCTGTAATATTTATGATCCCACACTATAACCCTAGCGCATTTTCTTTTGGTTTTTTTATGTCTTTACTGTAGGTTGGAAATTAAATCCAGTGGTGGGTGCTGTCTATAGTCCAGAATTCTATGCAGGTAAGCAGATACCATGCATTTTGTGGGTGTTTTGGAACAGCTTCACCCCAAATAGTGATTTTCTTGCATTCCATAATATCTATTAATACACTTGGGAAGTTGAGTTTCAGTCTTGCTAAGTATATAATTGGCATGCATTTTATTTGCTTAAGAAAGGGAAATGGTACACTGAGGAGTGGAGCCAACTAAGTTTTAGTCAGAGCAATTCCACTGAGATTAATAAGCACAACTAAATCATGGCCATTAATTTCAGTAGGTCTACTCATATGACTCTGCTCATTGTTGTCCGGATCTTAGTAACATGTGGTTTATCTTTGTTCATGACACTGGCTACACACAGGGAGGGGGAAAAGTATTTGATCCCCTGCTAAATTTGCCCATTTGCCCTCTGACGAAGAAATGACCAGTCCATAATTTTAATGGTAGGTTTATTGTAGCTGTGAAAGACAGAATAACAACAGGAAAAGCCCCAGAAACCCAGAAGACAAAAGTCAGAGATTGATGTGGTTTTCCTGTTGTTATTCTGTCTCTCACAGCTACAATAAACCTACCATTAAAATTATGGGCTGGTCATTTCTTCTTCAGAGGGCAAAGGTGCAAATTTAGCAGGGGATCAAATACCCCCCCCCCACTGTACAGTCCATTCCAGAACTCCGTTCGACATCTAAAACGTTCGGAAACCAAAGCTTGGCTTCTGATTGGCTGCAGGAAGTCCTTTCAGACGTCTGGCTTCCAAAACAACGTTAGAAAACTGGAACACTCACTTCCGGGTTTCGATTGTTTGGGAGCCCATTTTGTTTGGGTGCCGAGGCATTTGAGATCCAAGATATGACTGTATTTGGAAGATTAAGAGCTGCACATTACTGAAGACAGAAGGCTAGTGTCAAAAAGAAGCATCCCTGTGTCACATTTTCCCTGGTCCCCCCCCCCAATGTTTAGTAGTCCTTTGTGCATAGATTAGGGGTGGGGGTGTCATGCCAAGTTGTGTGAGAATATGCCCCTCTCAAGGCCATGGCCCCTCTCCCCAGGACATACCCCTCTGGTGTTTTTGCCTGACTGAAATGGATCCTTGAACTCTGATAGTGCCTGTTGCTTGTCCAAGATGAAGGATAGAGTGTGTGATTGTATGTAGAAACGATCTACCTTACCTGTACCAAAGGCACAATTTGCATGTGTTGCTCCACCTGCTTTTGCCTCTGGCCACTCCCACCACTGGCACGTTATCCTTGTTCAGAACTGAGCGTGGCCTTCAGGCTGATCATCAGATTGTACATTTCCCTGTGCTTCATACCACATCACTGCCTGTTACTGATGGGGACAAGGAAATGTCTCCCAACAAGGACTACAAGTTTGGGCAAATAATTCAAGACAGGGATGACATTTTCCAGGGCAGGTTTTTGTCCCTGGCAACGTGGAGGTGTGCCTGCCAATTATAATTCATTCCAGAGCTTAGATGAGGCTTCACTCTATCCTTCAAGTATTGTTGAGGAATGTAATTGCGTGTCGAGGTCCAAAGGGCCACCCCAATAACTCACACATCACACAGAATTTTTTGTTTAAGGTTTTTGGCATCATTTTGGCCACAACTTTATTAAAATACAAAAATGTGAGTGGTTGCTTAGGCATTGGTTGCGACTATCTGCCCCACCATGGGGGACAGACTGACATTCCGCACGATGCGAAAGTCAGAAAAGGGGAATACACTTGGGGGTAGCGACGGAGCAGGGAACCTGCCCTCAGCCCTCCCCAAATGCAACCAGGAGCTCATTGCTATGGGCCGAGCCCCCTTGACAGAGTGGACAAGCAATAGTTAGCCCCCGATTCCTTTAACAGAATCTCTTGCAGCAGCAGCATTAGAGCCAATCCATGCCCCTCAACCAACCAAACCATAAACTAATGCCTAACCACAACCTTACAAGTTGTGACGATTTGCTATGCAGTAGGCAAAAACCAAATGGCCCCAGCCAATCAGCCAGATGGACAAAATTCCTACCGGGCCCCTGCCCCAAGAGCAGACGACCCCATGACAGGCATAGCAAGGTCAAAGCAAACAACCCTAATTCTAGGGAGGGGGGAGGGGCAATCCGATGCACGGGTGAAAAGAGGAAGCCCTAGCCTCGTGCAAGGAGTTTTAGCATTTCTGGCTGTCAGTCAACAAATGGCAACATTAACTTCTTCCCAACAACAAGGGAAGCCCCAATCGCATCAGTGGCCAATGATCAATTAGCCCACCCCCAACTTTGGAGTGTCCTAGCGGCCCCCACCGCAACACGTGCTCTCCATGAAGGAGAACACGCTTAGTCAGAAGTCAGAAATGCCCCATTAGGTCCAACCCAACCCACGATGGCAGAAGCAATCCCACCCTCCTCCAGTAGGGAACTATCCAATACACTCAAGTATTTAATTTGTTGTGGTGAATCATTTCATTTCTTTAAATTTCCTACCCCTCCCCAATGCTACATGCTGTTTGGGTAAAAGGAAACAGCATATGGTCTGTCATCTGTTTGTCTACCTGCAGGTTGGAGCAGTACTAGCATTGCTTTTCTCAACTTGGGTCCCCAGGTGTTCTTGAACTATAACTCCCACAATCCCTAACCACCGACCATGCTGGTTAGCATGTCCAAAAAGCAGCACCTTGGGTAGAGCTGGGAAGCAGGAAGTTGGCTCAGACCTGACCTCAGTAGTGCTCCCAAGGGCACTTTTTTTGCTTTCCCCAGTATAAGTAGGGTTGCCATATTTCAAAAAGTAAAAAAAAAAGGGGGGCACAGCTTTTGGAGCTATTTCTGCTGCTTTTTCCATCACCTTGTCATACATCAGGATTTCCCTGACATTTTGCCAATTGCAAAATGCCCCTCTGCAAAATGCCTATTTTTACACCCAAAACCAGGAAATCGGGAATTTTCCTGACGTATGGCAAGCTTAAGTATGTGAGCAAATCAGCAAAATTCTGTGTTTGGGGATATTGTTCAGGTTAATGCTAGACCCATCCTCCAGCCTTTACATAAGGGTGTGTATGTCCCATAGGTGTGTGTGTGTGTGTGTGTGTGTGTATGTACATGTACATGGGGATGTCTCATTATGCACAGAGGACATAGCACCCCTCCTTGCTAAAGGAGTCTTCTCAAATATTAAAGTATTCCCTTCACGCTGCCATCAATGGGCATTTAGCTAGTAAATAAATTGTAGCAATTGTCTTTGTTAGTATAAAAACAAATCTACTCAACATATAGTTGTATTGTTCCATTAAAAGAACAACCTGAGCTTCAGTTCACACATAGTTGTGCACAGACATGATGCTTTATCTCTTTAGCTTGCTTTAGCTATGGAGGTCTGGGCCCAATCAAAGGCTCATGTATGTATATATGTATGTATGTCCCTTGGGTATAAATGTAAGAAAATAAAGTAAACCCTACATGGAGAAGGGTCTGGGATGGTCTGTGTGAAGGAGCCTTAAGATGGAGTCCAGTGGAAGGTCTGGGGGATTGGACAAGAGATTACAAAAAAAGGCAATACAATATCCATCTTCAAATACCTAAATGGCTGTCACATAGATGATGGAGCAGATCTGGTTTGTTGTTGTTGGTCTGGAGGCTAGGGATTGAACAATGGGTGTAAATTCCAAGAAAAGGGGCTTCTGTCTAACCTTTGGGAAGAGCATCTGTTCAACTGTGAAACAGCCTGCCTCTGAAGGAGCCGGTCTCCTCTTTATTAGAGGCTTTTGAGCGAATGCTGGATGACCAGCTGCACTATATGTTTAATGCAGTATCATACCATTTTAAACAGTTATGCCTTCTCCAAAGAATCCTGGGAACTGAGAGTTCCTTGGGGAGAGGAATTGACTGGTAAACCACTCTCAGAACTGTAGCTGTGAGAAGAACGGGGGGCCTCTGCTTCAGTAGTATGTCGTCTGATCATAAGAAAAGTCCTGCCAGATCCGAACTTATGTCCATCTTGTTCCCACACAAGAGATAGATGGTTGCAGCTATTTCTGGTCTTCGTTACTTTTGTATTTTTTTACCCATTCTGTTCTGTTTCTGCATTAATATGAGGTGTTTTTGTTTGCTTCTTAAAGCATCCAAGTATTTAAATTCATATATTAATATGGCTTTAACAGCATGTGGATGTCTTCTCAGAAGTACAATTTGCATTGCTGTTGCTGCTGCTATTACAATTTATTAGCCACCCTTCACCCTAAGGTCCCAGGGTTGGTTACAATTGAAACACAATAGTACTATTTAAATGCAATAAGATACAGTATTAAAACAGATTAAAACTGCTTAAAATAATAGAAAAAGTTAGTCCTAAAATTATTATTAATATTATTGATTTATTAAATGGGCACTGTACACTAAAGATATTTTTTTTAAAAAAATTCAAAACTCAAAAATAGCAAATACATTTGAAACAAGACAAAACCCCTGTAAAGATCCAGTTCTCCAGCTGGGAAAGCTTTTCTAGAAAATTGATTCTAGAAAGTGCAGATAGTAGGCCAATATTATTGGCCTACCCTTTTGCGCCAGACAGTTTGGGACATGAAGGAAGACTGGAGCAATATCTTGTTTTGTCATACATCTGTCTTCAGCTCTAGATAACAGTGTTGCTGTAACTTTAATCAAATTTACTATGTACCCACCTTAGTCAAACAGAGCCCATCCTGAACAGATAAATCAGAGACCTTGGTCACTTGATAGAAATGGCTTTGGGTTAATGACAAATATCATAATATGCCCATAGTATAATCATCGATTTTTTTCTCTCAAGCTTCTGTTGAATTAACTGTCCAGTTTCTAATTGCCTTCAAAGAGTAGGCCACAAAGAGTTCACATATTTTGAACATTAAAATCAATACTTTCAATCTCTCTAGAAGGTAATTTTCTTAATTTACTGGACTTTCCTCTAACATTTATTTTGTCTCTTAATTTAAAAAATGGCAGGTTATTGATTTTGGTATGCAGCCTCATGAAGTTCCCTGGTGAATTTTTATAGTCAAGCCTGGGGTATTTGGCCCTTCTAATGGGAATCTATAGTTACCATTAGAATGGTATTAATTTGGCAGTGCAAATGATAATGTCTGCCCTGCCAATAAAAGATGTAGAGTTTCTTCTGGTGTTCTTCTAATTACTGGTATGGATGCATGCCTTAGATCAGGAGTGGCAAAGCTTCCCCTCCCCCCCCCTTTTTGGTTTGAAGGATGCATTTGCTCTTGGGCACAAGCCAGTGGTAGGCAGTGCCAGAGGTGGGCAGAGCAGTGGATGTTAACTGTTACCTTTGCACAGTAGACTACACTCCAGCCATACAAAAGCCAGTGGTTTATACAGTGGTTTATACACCCCACACCCCACACCCTACTTACATCTCTTCATTTTCTCCCCAGGCAAGTAAGAGGCATTATCACAGTTCAGTGACCCATTTCAGCCAGCCAAAAACTCTCAAGGAGAGTATAGAGATGAGTGTGGCCTTGATGGAGGAGTAATGAGACAAAGTACAGTGAGAGCACACTCACCCACCCACCCCCCAAAATTGTCAGTTTTGAGGCAACAATAAAGTTGACTTAGACCTAGTTTTGTTTTGTAACTGCACATGAAAATCCCTGTGTTAAATGACCTGTGGAAACACAAGGAACTTGTTCAGGTCACAATGCTCTAGTGGAAATATTAGCATACTCCATTTCCAAAGAAAGAATACGATTTCCAAAGTACATGTTTAAAGTTCCTTTTACAACAATAGACCATCACAGAGCTCTTATCTGTTCTTGGAGTGTGCTATTCAACAGCTCCGGGAAGTGGGTCAAGATTGTTGTTTTTTGTAACTTTATTTATTTAAAATAACAAAGAAACATAAAGCTAGGTCATTATTATTTCCCCTTTTTACATATAGGGAGCTGAGGCTAACATAATGCCTTCCTTGTTGCTAGAGTATGCCTTGAATCCAAGACTTTTTCAGTGTACATTGCTATCCCTATGACATGACAGCTGCAATATGGTGTGTTGGTTAAAAAGGGTAGGATTAGCATCTGAGATGTAGAATCATAACTGAAGATGACTTCAGGATAAGACTGTGAAATCTCATGAAAGACAGCAATGTGATGGAATGGTTAGATGGTGAGGAAGACGCTGGTTCCTATCACAACTCAGAAAGGACATTTTCTGAGTGACGTTGGAACGGTCACTAATCCTCTGCCCTAACCTACTCCACATGTCTGTTGTGAGATTGAAATAGAGGAGGAAACCATGTATGTTGCCTTGAACCTCTCCCAGGAAAGGTGGAACATAAAGGTGGGCCACCCTTGGGGTACTGTGTTTTTTAGGGTGGTCTCACCCATGACTCATGACTGGCCCTCGGAAAGTTGCCTAGAAGGGATTGCTGGCCCTTGGGCTAGAAAAGTTTCACCACCCCTCTTGTAGGGTATTCTGGGAAGTCCCCTATGGCACCCACCTCAGTTCACTCAGTGTGCAGAAAGTGCTGTTGGGCCTCAGAATTGTTCTATGTGAATTGAGTATGCATAATGCACACCCATACACTCCTAGAAATATAGGGAGCTGCCTTATTGGTCCATCTAGCTCAGTATTGTCTATAGTGACTGGCACTGGCTTTCCAAGATTTCTGCCATTGAACATACCCAACTCTCCCTGAAGATGTGGAGGGCTAAACCCAGGACCCTCTGCAGGCAAATCTACTAATGAACTATGATTTTTGCATTAATGACCATAGCTGTATCTTTGCATTTCAGGGAGAGACTTGTAGTAGTGGACAAGCTGTCAAAGTTTATCCTCTTTTGTAGATTCCCCCCCACCCCAGCATTGAGGAACCACTGATAAATTTCCATGAAACCTCAAAGTTTACTGGAACACAGGCTAAAAAATGCTGCGGTGATGTTAGAAAGAACTGTAAAATAATCTTACAGATTTGGTGCAGAGTGGTGTTGAAATAGTTGAGATGGCTTGTTTGATTGATGCCAGGTTGACTGATGACTGTCAACCACAGAGTGCAACATGACAGTAAACATCAAGGTAAAGGAAGTTGTGTTTTAGATCACAACATTGTCATGTTTAAACAATGTTGCATGGAAAATCCAAAATGCTTCATAGTCAGAGTGAGAAGTCCCCCCCCCCACTACTAAATGATGAAAAATTTGGCCACTTTGGAAATAAATATGATATATCTTCAAAGAAACTGTTGATTTAAAATATCTTGAATCTTGATAAATAAGTTTTTAAGGGTAGAGAAAGAAAGAAAGGAGAAGGTTATACAAAGCTGTCAGTCTGGTACTGATGAATGGCAAAATCACCCATTTCTCAATTGGCGGTGAAGACACACACCACAAGCCTTTACCGTGTTGTACATCATAACTGCCAACTCATTTCTTTGATTAAATATTCCATCAGTGCAGGCTATAAGGCGGCAAACCTTAACAAGATTCATACAATGCACCTCTTGAATACGCATAACTCACTTCCTTGGAAGGGGAGCACCCTGCTTGTGGAAGAAAATTAGAATGGAGCTCAATTACTCCGCAAGACAAGATCAAGAGACAAAAGTGGGAAGTGCAGGGAACCCCCCCCCAAAAAAAAATGCAAATGCAAATTTAAGATATAGTTATGTCTTGACAACTCCAAGCTGACAATTAAAGTCAATGTAAATCAACTCCAAAACCTTGAGCATCGTAATAAATGGCAAGGGCTACTTCTGCCTTCCTCCACCGCCCACAATTATTTGGTAAAAGCAGACTTCTTATTCTCACAGGTTAGGTTGCTGTAAAAGTTCAAAAACTAAGAAATGTTTAATGACATTTCTAAATCCACTCACCTGGGAGTGAGCTCCATTGATTCTAATGGAATTTGCATATGAGAAGGCATGTAATTGGGTTGCACAATGAACCACTGGAATTCTTTCAGCATGACAAGGCATCTTTCTTAAACTCAAGTTGGTTGCTGGAGCTTCTCATATCAAAGTATTGGTATGCTGAACAGAAGCTTCGTGGTGGGTGAGGCAGAGCCTCTGTACTCGCTTCCTGGTATGTGGGTCGCTGTTGCTTACCAGGAGGTATTGGGGTATGGTGGTGGGGAGTTCAATGAGATGCAAATGCACTGAAGTGAGCACCAGATTGGCTCTACCATTGCAATCCCAATGCACAGATTCCCCCACTTCCTTGCCCCTTCCCCTCTCCTCCCTGGTAACGCCCACTTGCCAGAAAGCTAGCACAATGGCTCTGCCCCTTACAGCCAGCTGCTTCTGCAGCTGATAGAGGTGCAGTCTAGAAGGATGTGCAATTGGTCTCTCAAAGTTCTGCACCCTAATTGGGGACAAGAACATTATTTCTCTCTCTTTGGGGGAGGAACTACTTCAACATTTTTTTTCTTGGGGGTGAGAGGCATTTCCCAACAATTCATCAGGTCCTGGACTGAAGATTCACATTCAACAACATTCTCCCACACACCCTTACTCTGTAGTTGTGTTACCCTGACTGTAATGCTAGCTCTTGACTACCATTTTCTAATGTTCCTTTTACACTGCTGCTCTATGGCAGGGGTCAGCAAACTTTTTCAGCAGGGGGCCGGTCCACTGTCCCTCAGACCTTGTGGGGGGCTGGACTATATTTTGAAAAAGAAAAAAGAACGAATTCCTATGCCCCACAAATAACCCAGAGATGCATTTTAAATAAAAGCACACATTCTACTCATGTAAAAACAAGCTGATTCCTGGACCGTCTGCGGGTTGGATTTAGAAGGCGATTGGGCTGGATCCAGCCCCTGGGCCTTAGTTTGCCTACCCATGTTCTATGAAACTGGGGCTTTTAGACTGATATGCCAGCATGTTGCCCTAAATTTCATTTATGTCAGTGGGACATGGTGTAACTCACCCTTTACACGCATACCTGCTTCTGTCCCTCCATGAAAATGACAGTAAAGAATTGTATGCTGGTATACTGTCCCAAATTTTGTCCGCTTTCTCCCACAATTTTCATGGTTAAGGAGACTGCAAACAGATTTCTTTCCTGCAACCAAAAACACAGAAATGAGCGCTAAAGTTGTGATATGTTTCATTAGTTTTCCGGAAGTGGCTTCTAAATTGTGCGAAAGCTGTATTCTAATGCAGAAATTAACAATTAGTAAATTGTTGGGGAAATGCAGTAAACTGAATGCCACTTTTATTGCTGTTACTAGTAGAAATGGATGTATAGATTGTCATTTGGAACTCGTCCAATCCAATGCATTTATTTCGTAAGGGGTGTACCCCCATTTGTTTCATTAATTACGAAATTAATGTACATGCCTAGTGCCGATAGAAAGCCAGATGGGTGATTCAATGCAAATTTCTTGAACCAAGGGAAGCTGTAGATCTGGGGACTTCACAGTAAGGTTCTGGGTTTGTTGCAAAATACCCTATACAGATTGGGATCAGGTGACTTCGTTGATCATTGAGTTCCACAATGCACTCTGTGTGGTGCTGTCCATGAAGTAGGTTCAGAAGCTGCAACTGGTGCAAAATGCAACTGTCTTGACTGTTCAATGGGAGAGATACAGTGGAACCTCTGGTTACGTACCGCCCCCTTTACGAACGCTTCGGGTAATGAGCTCCACTAACCCGGAAGTAGATGCCCCTTGTTGCGAACTTTGTCCCAGGATGCAAGTGGAAGTTGCGCACTGGCAGCAGCAGGAGGCAGCATTAGTGAAAGCATGCCTCATGTTAAGAATGGTTTCGGGTTAAGAGCGGACCTCTGGAATGAATTAAGTTTGTAACCGGAGGTCCCATTGTACTGCCCAAACATTACCCCACTGTTGGCAGAATTGCACTGCCCGCCACATAGCTACTGGGCTAATTTCAAGATGCTGGATTTAGTGTATAAAGCCTTTGGAATTTTCTCCCATTAAAAGTGGAGCATTCAATGTGGGGATTCCTTAGGGTTCAATTTATCCCCCATGTTGTCTAACATTTACATGAAACCACCGAGTGGGGTCATCTGAAATTTTGGAGTAAGTTGTCAGCAATATGCTGTTGGCATACAGCTCTACTTTTCCTTTACATCTGCAGGTGAGGCAGTAGAAGTGCTGGACCAGTATCTTGCCTTGGTAATAGACTAAATGAGAGTCAGCAAAGTGAAGCTCAGTCCAGATAAGACTGAGGCACTATCAGTGGATGGTTCCCTAGACCAGATGGATGGGAGGTTGCCTGCTCTTAATGAGGTTACCATCCCTCTGAAGGAGGGGTTACATAGCTTGGGGATACTCCTGGATCCTTTGCTGTCACTTGAAGCTCAGGTGGCCTCAGTGGCTTTGGCTGGTGGTCCAGCTGCACTTCTATAAAGATAGGGATACCATAACTTCTGTTATTTATGCTCCGGTAACCTATAGGTTAGATTACTGCAACACATTATACATAGGCCTGTCTCTGAAGACAGTTCAGAAAATGTATTTATATCCTTCCTCTCCCCCAAGCTGCAATCCCAGGTGACATAACATAATAAAAACATTATTATAAAATACATTTAGAAGCAGCAATTACAATACAGTTAGCCCCAGCAGCAACCCAGTGATCAGCATCCCCTGTTCCTTAGATTTCAAAGGGTGCCTGAATAGGAAGGTCTTGACCTGCCAGCAGAAGGATAGCAAAGAGGGAGCCAATCTTAGTGCTATTGGGAACAAATTGCACAATATGACAGCAGCCACAGAAAAGGCTCTCTCTTGTGTCACCACCAACCATGCTTCTAATATTTATGGGACCAAGAAAAGGTGCTCACCTGGGGAATTTCTCACCCAAGCAGGTTAATATAGTGAAATGTGATATTTCTGGTAGTCTGGGCCCAAGCCATATAGGGCTTTGAGCAGTGCCTGGAAATAGACTGGTAACCAGTGAAGTTGTTTTAACAAGGGAGTAATACGTTCCCTGTAACTGACCCCAGTCAGCAGTCTGGTCTACATGTTTCCACTTAAACTTTGCCCTGTCCAAGTCACTAGATCCTTGGTAGCATCACCTCCATGATTGTTTCCTCCCTTCCCCCTGAGGGCTGCTCTCAAGTCTGAACAGTAATTGCACAGTTGTTGGCAATATGATTAATACATGTAGAGCATTGTTGTACAGTTGCTCAGTGCCCTGTATTCCCTCAGCAGATTAGTACCTTAACACCAATTATTTGAGAGATCCACTGGGAGGGACAAGCTTAGCTAAAGGACTTTGATACTTGAAATATCTTTGGGAATGTGGCTAATGCTTTGCAAGGCTATGCATTGGATCAGGTTCGTGATTTGCAGCAGTTCAAGAACTGAGGAACACGATATGCCATGTTGCATGATGCAGCTCTGTCAGGGAATGGTGAATTTTAATGCTCCCCCATGAAAATCCATCAAGGCATTCCTCATGACGTACATGCGTGAGACTGCACCTTAATAGCATGCAAACAGCCCTGTTGGATCAGGCCAAAGCCCCATCTAGTCCAAAGTTCTGTTCTCACGGTGGACAACCCACTAACTTAATGGCAATCCTATGTACAGGTGGATCATCCACTCGTGATTCCCAGTGCCTAGCGTTCAGAGGCAAGCTGCCAAAGATATTGAAGGTTTTATATATAGCCATCAAGACATGTAGCCACCACCACAGTCATTTAGGTATCCTGGTCTCAAGCTGCCTAAGGCTTTGTGCACCAGGACCAGCATCTTGAACTTTGACTGATAGCTAACTGGCAGCAGCAGTGGCATAGCATGACGTCAGTATCCTTTCCCAATGAACAGTCAAGATGCTGAATTTTGCAGTACCTGCGGTTTCTGGGCCAACTTCAGGGGGAGCCCCACTTTGCCATACTCCTGTTTTACTGAAACAGCTGTTAAAAGGCACTCCTTGCCACTGAGGTTACCTAGAGAGAGTGACACAGGAGCACAAGAGGAGCACCCTGCTGTCTTGGAACCTGCTCCTTCCAGGGAAGTACGACCCTGAAGAAGGTGATGTAGACATTATTTCCCCTACAAAACACACAGGCTAACGGTATGATAAATAGTGTTCGATTAACCCTGACCTAGATCTAAATGTATAACCAATTAACTAATTTTAATTTCTCAAAATAATAACAGCTGTTGGCATTTTTCTTTGAATAATCCTTGTTTAGCTTCCATAATAGTGTACATTTTAATGAAAAACTCATTAGAATGTAACATAGAGCATAATTAATTCCGGGTGATTCTTTCTATGTAAATAGCTGCTGCAGATGCCGGATTCCATTTTCTGCTGGCTTTATTAATTTTTCATACACCAATATTTCAGCTGTAATGGGTTGTAACAGCTCCTCAGAAGTTTTAGGAATGCATTAACTATCATCAGAGTTGTTAATCTAGCTGGGGTTTTTTTTACCATTTGTATGATAATACTTCAACACTACGTTATTAGTGTTTTGTTTTGTTTTGTTTTTAAAAATGGCAACAGCTTTATTTTTTTAAAAAGGTTTTGAAACATCTATATATAATTAACATAAGTAATATTAAACAATATCGGGTTAATTTGTATGTATTTAGAAAGCAACTTAATCCATTTTGCTAACAGCATCCTGGAATAAATTTGCTAAGGGTGGGATGGGTTGGAAACGAAGAAACAGACTTTTTTATTGTAAGAAAAAAGAAGCTACAAGAGAAGAAACAAACTAAACAACAAATGAGAGAAATAACTATGCTTGAAATATAATAATATTCTGTAAACCGTAATAGATTGTGTTCTGGTATTGCGATCTGGTATTCTTCATTTCAAACATCACCTCATCTGAAAACTTCCTAGGTTTAGGTAGACCACTTTTCAGAAAGAAGGGACAGAACCTCAGACCCAGTGGCTGAATGTGGCCCTCCAAGACTCCTCTTCTGGCCCTCAGGACACTTCCCAAATCACATCCCTCATCATTCCTGGATTGCATCCTGCTTGGGTGTTTTCGCCAGAGTTGTCTTTACATTTTGATAATGCTTCCTTGCTTCAGGCAGACAATTCACCCTGTGTTCTGTATGCCCACCATGCACCCAACTATCTCTGTTCCTGATGATCCCCCTGCCTCCAGAGAAGTATTATCGGCACAAGAACATAGCTTTACATCAGCCTTCTGAGGGACTGTTTACCTCTTCCTCAGATGGCCCCTCTCCGTCCCCAAGACCTTCATTCTCCCTGAGAGCAGGGGACTTAAACGTCATGTGAGTGGGACACACTTATACCATCCCTGAAGGCCTCAAACCTCTAGCATCTCTGCTTCCCTTAGCTTTTTCAGGTCTGCTACTTTGGCCTCAAAGGGAGCATTGCAAGGGAGCCAGGAGCTCATTGCACATTGGGCAAAACCATGACTTCTATCCAAAAGGGAGATAGTTGATATATGTATATGACATTGCAAAACACAGGAAAGTCCCACACAGCCCTTCTGGCTTCCTGTCTGCATAATTGTTTTTGTAGTTTACATTTGAACTCCGATCATGCTTCTTGCTTTCATAGATGGAGGGTAGAGAAGGATGTATGAGTAAATTAGTATTTGTTGCCCCCCTACACTTTTGCCCCTGGACCCGCCTACCACTGGCACATTGCCCTCAGAAGGAAAATGTTCCACATCCCTGCCTTAAGGCCTAGCTGCCATTCTTTCAACCTCAGTTGCCCATCTGTATCACAGGGGTAAAATCCCATCTATTTGGCAGGACTGTCATGAGAATCACTGAGCGAATGTGCATGAAGTGCTTGGAACAGTGGAAACGGGATATACAAATGCAAAAGTACCATTAAAAAAAATGTCCCTTGATTAATTGGATGTCCAAGATCACCTAGTGAGCAATTAGTTACATCTTGTCACCCTGGCGTCTTTACCATTAAGGTAGTTAATGAGGATATTTTTCTCATTAACCATTTCAGTGGCAAATGTGTGGATGAAATGGGGATTCTGATCAACACCTTTGCACATTCAATGAGTGAGGAGGTATGGGATTGTTGTGGCATGCTTAGCCCTAACCTACACACATTCATTGGAACATTTAAAGAGCCACTGCATAGGCAGCTATAAATACAGAGAGTTCCCTCTGTGTGATTGGGAAACCATTGTAAAATAGTATTCCAGAGAACTTAGAGCCTAACTGCATGTTACCTAGAAGCATCACTTGCAATCACATCATGTTTACCTTTCTTTTTAACACTGGCAAAAAAAAGCCCCTTGAGAGTTTTCCCCCTGACCATTACCCATCAATAATAATAATAATAATAATAATAATAATAATAATAATAATAATAATAATTTATTTATACCCCGCCCATCTGGCTGGGTTTCCCCAGCCACTCTGGACAGCTTCCAACAAAACACTAAAATTAATAAGAGAAGAAAGCACATTTGAAAATTATCTAAGGGGAGAGAGCAAAGCAGTGACATTTGCATGGGTCGGATATAAGGGTTTTGCTGTGCTTATCTTACTTTCAATATGGCCATGAGGTGTTTGTGAGTCTTCTTTCTTACATTCTAACAAATCAGTTTACACTCTGCAGCTTTCCTTAGTGCCCACATTTCAGTTAAAATCCAGGAGAAGACATCATGAGATGACTCCTCTCATGGGACTTTTTTCAGATCTGGAAGTGTGGGCAGTCAAGGAGGCTGCAGAGTGCCGAAGGAATGTTTGATGGAAAGAAAAGTGTACACACTGTCCTTGGCCATCTTATAATGATAAAGTATGCTCAAAATCTGCACCCCTTGAAATTCTAAAGAAATTTCCAAGTGCCTTGAGAATGAGGCAGAAAATAAGAAGGCTCATTTGCAGAGGAAGAAGCCCTTTGAGAAACTGGAGGACATGATTTTAACACAGCACTATTTCCCCCTTTAATGTCTATTAATTATAACGGGTATACTCTGAGTATGAGTAACAATTGATACATCCCACAATTTTTTTTTTATCTATTAGCCACAATCGCTGTGTTCCACCGTCACTATTGGAGGCAGTATGCCTCTGAGTGGCAATTGTTGGAAATCACAAGTAAGGAGGGTGCTATTGTGCTCAGATTCTGCTTGCAGCCTTCCCATTGAGGCCCCTATGGAAGAAGATGCTGGACCACATAGGCCTTTGGCCTAAACCAGCATCCAAACTCTTATTTCGTTCTTGTGTAGTCAAAGGAGGTATGGGGAAAGGGTTAACCTTAAGAGCTGTGTAAAAATATGAGTATAGTTGAATAAATTGGGGGTGAGTGTAGCAGCATGATTGGTGTATGGGCGCAAATACATTTTTAGCTATCCTGTAAGGTGTAGAGAATCATAGGATTAATAACACAGAGCAAACTGGGGTGAAAAGGAAGATGGTATCTTGGGTAGAGTGAACATTTTATGCAGTGATAAGAAAAGGGTCTAAAATCCCCCCATTTGTCTAATACTTAAAGGTATACAAGTCCTTTGTGTTCAGTTATCTTAACACTGGAGGCAACTGAACTACATGTTAAAGTCCACAAAATGCATTGCTCATCCTTTCTAAATGAGAGCTCACAGAAGCAAACAACCCCTTCCCTTCAAAATACTTTCCACTCTGAAAAATAAGCCACCATACTTGGTCATTGGATGGAATGAACATTAGTCTGGACCACTGCAACCTTTTTTTTGGGGGGGGGGGGGAGAATTGATAGGACAGGTTCAACATCAGCCTAGATGTGGAAAGAGTTTGAGAAAGAGAGAGAGAGAGAGCAAGTGGCCACTTTTACTACTCAGGGCGGTGTACCTGTCCTGGCCTCCCAATGTGAAATTAATATATATTTTGCATTGGGATGGTTGGAGTGTCAAATTGTCAGTATGTAATGCAGGCTGCAGCCCCAGTCAGTGCTAAGTGAAAGCCATTTATTCGTTTACTTGTTGCATTGGTGGGACACAGTTGCACAAGGGAAATGGTGGATTATACAGCCAGAAACAGCTATTTCGCAAAAGGTTGTTGTGCAGTGGGTTACACAACAAGAATCAGCTGTTGTGCATCAAGCCTCCGCTAGCATAACCTTTGTTGCGCAACCTTTAAACATCATCCGTTAGCGCAAGGGCTCTTGTGCCAGTAGACAGAGAATGCTGGATATGGTCACGTGTCTACTCAGAAGTAAGTCCCATTCACTTCAGTGTGGCTTACTCCCAGGTAAGTGGGGGGGGGGGTAGGATTGAAGCTTTAGTGTACCTGGAAAGGTTTTGTTGGTGGTGGTGGTTCTTTTCAGCCAAAGGCAATGCACTTTTCATAGCCTCATCATGTTGGTTTTTTTTTTTCTTTCAACTTAACTAATTTAGCTTGAGTATTCCCAAACTCAGACCGTGCTCTCTTTTCTTCCTCTTTCTTTCTCTCTCTCTCTTTCTCTCTCTCTCTCTCTTTCATAGGCAGGGTGCTGCTGTGCCAGGCAAACCAAGAGGGATCTCCCATGTACAGTGCCCCCAGTTCACTAGTATACACGTCCACAAGTAAGCCAGTCATTGCAGCTCTTTTCTTTTTTGCTTTGCCTGTGAAATGTCAATTTCAGCCCCTTAATATCTCACAAAGTTGAAATGTGATATACAGAGAGAAGTGATGCAAATGTTTGGCTGCTGATCTGTTTGTCATGGGATAAGGTTAAGAAATTAACTTTTGTTGTTGCTGCTGTTTTCAACCATCCGGAAGTGGTTTTACTTTTATTTAATTGGCTAGTTAATTTATGTACTGCTTCATATTTCAGCAGGAATCTCTAAGCAGTTTACAAGTGCCAACAAAAAGGAAGCAATGTAAGAAACAGAATGCAAAGTCCACATTCAAAACCATATTAGTAGTAGTAGTAGTATATACCTCTTAAAGCCTTAATAGGCTTCTAATTACACCAGTTACACAAAATACTATTACTACTGCTACTGTTGTACTAATAATCATAATTCCACATTTAAACTAACAAAACTACTCAAACAATTAACAATTGATTAATCAAATAATTTGAGTTAATTTAATGTACATTGCTCTAATCAAAATGAAGTCCGCTCCAAGATCACAAGAGGGGGGCAATAATTTCTCCAACATCTTCAGAGTAGGGGGTGGTTGGGGGCTACCACTTCCTTCAGTTTTTTGAGGATGCTATCACCCCATTTCTCTTTTGGGGGGTGAAAAAAACTTTCAAGCAAGGGTCTTGCATTTCTCACTGCAATATATGGCTCTCTCCAATGCCCCCCATGTTTCTGGAATGGTGTAATGTAGCGTCATTCCCAGGCCACTCCAGAAAGCGCAGCCAGCTGCATCCCACTAGGAACAAGATGCTGTGTGGCAGTTGCCAGATCTGGGATTTTGATGCAATGTGATCAGTACAGTGATGACACGCCCCCCCCTTTTCATCTAATTTAGATGATGATGCTAAACTACTGTCTGAGATTGGTAATGGACTGTATCAATAACATCATTCCTGACAAGAAAGAGGTGCTTTTGGTGTGTGGCTTGTTTGACTCTGGGAATGGTGTGTTGATGGTTCTGAGTAGGGCTGCACTGCCCCCCCCCCAGCTAGGATCAGGACAGTCATGAACTATTGTGGCTGCCCTTCAAGACATTTTAAAAACACACACACCATAAGTATGAGCCACGGTAGCCAAGCTAATAACCTGGACTTCTATCTAACATTGCTGGGTGGCTGTAAAGAATTTGCTTTTCTCTGAATTTCAGTTCTCCAAGGAAATCGAGTGCGCAGAAATGTTTGTTCGGGGAAAGTACCCATAAAAATGCATATATTAATTAAAAAAAATTGCTTTATTGTAGGGAAATGTCCTTGCGAAATGGGTGTATTAGGGGAAATGCTCTCTAAAATTCTATCGGATTTTCAAGAGGACTATTTTTGTACACAAAATTCACAAACTGGTGAAGAAATGCAGCATATTGGATTTAAGCAGTGGTGGCTTGTGAACAAGAGAACTAATAGGGTGGAGAGCAGGGAGCCCAAAAGTAGGGGGCACCAGAACCAGTGACAAACAGGGCCATCCTCTTCCTTTCTAAGTTATACAAAGGGCAACACTGAGACTGAAGGAGAGTAAACTGACAGACAGGGTCACACTCCCCTGCACTGGTCGTAAGGAAGAAGGCAGCCAGTTGGGGCTGGCTAAGAACAGACTGTGATTGGTGGGGCAATACCCCATTTGCCGTAATAGACCAGCCTTCACTAAATTTAAAGTTGGGAAATTGAGAAACTAATAAAAACTGAAATTGACAGAGTTATACATCTGTCCCCTAGTTGACAGAGTAAAGGCTTCCACACAAGAATATGTTACTCAGGCCTATTACTGTTGTTTCCTGCGGCACAATTCAGTATTCTAAAAAGTGGGGAAGGGTAGATGGAGAAGATGCAAAATCTTCTAAATCCTATCTCACGGTGCTCCAGTTCTTTCCATAATTGTCTGAGAAAACTTCCATCAGTTTCTGTAATTAAACTAATGGTCTAAATGAATTTCCAGATCACTAGCTATTCATTCCGATATGTCATTACACTGAGCTCAATTAATAGAAAGTCAGTTTACAGCCCATTGTGTCCAAAAATGCTATTCCATTTCAGCTGTTTTAATTAGCAATATTCACTCTGCTCTACTGCCAATGCCAGCCCTTCCATTCAGTCCACACAAACTCATTTGATGTGTCCCGTCGTCGGACGTTGGCGCTTTTTGGTGTTTGGCATTAAAATAAACAGAGTGAGACATCTGATAATTAAAGCTCTAATGTCTTTCTCACTCTTAAAGTTCATGGGCCCTGATCCAGTAATTTTAGTTCAGGTACAGAAGCTCCAGAGGGCAGATAGCCCTATCCAGAAACCCGCATGTGTTTCACAGGCCTAGCTCACCTGTTCTTTTCAAAGGAGAGAGTTAGGAGTGTGTGCATTAATCTGTTCCTTCTGAGTGTTCAGTTAATTGATTGATTGATTGATTGATTGATTGATTGACTGATTGGAAAGCCTGTACAGTGAAGCACACCTAGGACTCTGGGGTGAAGATACAGACTGATGTTTATGTTGATAAACCTACTGCAGGAAGGTAAACTATGTTTCCATGCGCTCTGGCTTCTGTCATGGTCCTCCATGCACCAGATTTAGTCATGCTGGCCACATGACCCAGAAAGGTATCTGTGGACAAACACTGGCTCTCTTGGCCTGAAAAGCAAGATAAGCGCCACACCCCACTTTGACTGGACTTAGCCATCTGGGGGTCCTTTACCTTTACCTCACCTTGAAATTATTTCCAAATTACATCCTAAGTGAAACTGGATGTAAATTTCAAGGACCTTGCCAGGTTAAAAATCTCTATGGGTTGCCAAGGCACTTTAAACTATGGGCTCATCCACACTTCTGCCTAGAAAGCATGGGTTTGGGTGGTTTTCCACTTGTCTCATGCTTTCTAGGCACAGGTCCAAGCAGTTTTGCCTCCCACCACATTCCCCCTAGAAAAGCTGCTCTTTAGCTCCAAAGCAGAACAAACGGCAAGCTGTTTCGGTTGAGCAGCAAGTGTGGTGTTTACCATTGTGCAGTAGACAATCACACATCACTCTCTATTCTCAACTGAGACCAGCAAGAGCTGAAGGAATTCCTGCTGGGCAAAATCCCTCACAGAGGGTGCAAGAAGGGTCTGGGTCCTGGTGATAACTCGAAGGGCCAGATAGTAAGAACTGCAGGCAGATTTGCATGTTCCCCATCACTACAGTCATACCTTAGAAGCTGAACAGAATCCGTTCCGGAAGTCCATTCGACTTCCAAAACATTCGGAAACCAAAGCGGGCTTCTGATTGGCTGCAGGAAGCCACGGAATCCCCACCAGACGTTCAGCCGAAGCGTTCGGCAACTAAGCCGTTTGAGATCCAAGGTATGACTGTACATTACAGTCATACCTTGGGATAAGTATTTTTGGGTTGAGTGCTGTGGTGACCCAGAAGTAACGGAGCGCGTTACTTCCGGGTTTCGCTGCTCGCTCATGTGCAGATGGTCAAAATGACGTAACGCGTATGTGCAGAAGTGGCGTATTGCGACCCGTGCACGTGCAGACGCAGGTTGAATTCACTTCTGGATGCCAACGGGGCTCTGGAACAGATCCCGTTCACATCCAGAGGTACCATTGTAGAGGGATACAAGCAGAATAGAAAAGCAGTTTCATAAAGCCAGGAAAAGCGCTTAGGGGTTGCCAGACATCCCTCAGTAGCATATACTGAGCATTTCTTCAGAAGCTGCCTTTTCTCTCTCCCCCACCTCTCCCTTGACTTGCACTGTTCTGTTCCTTTTGGAAAATGTAACCCAGCTACCGCCCGACAGTCTTCTGGTATTCCTCCAAACAGCAGGCTTGTCTTGATATTTCTTTCACAAAAATACATATGACAGATAAGTAGCCACTGTGGGATACTTCTGCCTTGTGCCAGAGAGATATTAAAACAATAAACCATGTTGCTCTGGGATTTTAGACTGAAAGCAACAAGGCAAAGATGAGATAGTTGTGAAAGGTGGGGAGGCAGTCGCTTCACAAGAGTCCCCAGGAGCCTGTGATACCACTGACAGGGAAAGGTTTCGAATGTGACGTCTTCTTAAGTAGATTGTGAAAGAGGCTCTGACTACCTTAAATCCTGCTCTTCCATATTGGGGGGGGGGAGAACTGCACCCAGTTATTCATCTAGTTGATAGGCTTCTAAATCTAAAGTAATAAATCAGTTTATTAAATCAAAAAATATTCTGCCTGTGTGTGCGCGCGCATTTTAGTTTTCCTGCACTGTGCATTTATCACAGTGATTTATTAAAATTTCTTTCTTAGCCGCTACTAATTTACACAGGAACTTTGAGCACAATTCAGCTTATAGGTAAAGGTGGGAGGGGAAATTTGTTTCATTTTAATGAGAACTTAACAGATTTGCATTTCCTTAAGAAATCCATAAAACACAGCTATCTTTTGGAACCTGGCCTTCCCTGAATGTGGTTCTTCGACCAAAGAATGTGTGCAAAAATGTGCATATTGGTGGAAACTGTGTACAAAAAATAGATTCTGTTAGGGAAGACTGCTTGTAGAACAAAATGCACATACTAGGTATACATTTGTGCAGTCTTTTTTTCTGGGGGGTACACAGGGGTACGCATACCCGTAAACATTTTGTGAATCTAAGTTTGGCTTCACTGAGGGGCAGTATTTCAAAATGAGTAGGAAAATGAGAGTACCCCCAAAACATTTTTAAAGAAAAAAAAGCACTGCATTTTTGTATACAAAAAATGTACATCTTTATATCCCATATTTTTTGCCAAGGAGCTTGAGGTGGCATATGTGGTTTTCCGCAGCCCTGTGAAGTTGGTTAGGCTGAGATGCAGTGACTGGTCCAACATGGCCCAGTGAGTTTCACATGGCCGAGTAAAGATTTCACTCCTGGTCTCCACCATTGGCTCTCCCAGTGAGAAATGCATGTGGATTTTCATGCTGACTTTTTTTTAAAAAAATCAAATATATGCAGAAATGTGGTGAATTGAATTTAAGTTTGGAAGAATGAAAGTCTGTGAGAACCTGAAAATGACAGATTTGCCTATCACTGTTTGTAAGCTGGTTTTCACTTCAGGTGGACTCATACAATCATCTTTGGCTTTCAGGAGAGGTGACACATGTGATAACTGGTGCTAGTCATGTTGTCGATGTGCTCACAGGGTGGGGGGAGAAGTTGCCACAGTTACACAAAACCATGACAGCAGGATGTACAATGAGGCAGCTCACAGTTAAACTACCCCCACTGATTTAATTGGGATGATTAATCATGTGCTGAAATCTGTTCTTACCTCAGCCAGTGCTGATTTCTTGTGATTTTGTAGATTTTCTATTTAACAATTATAAATTGTGTTTTTATGTGTTGGGAGCCACCTTTTGAGGACCCGGCCCTAAATTTATGTTTTATTTTTTCATGGACACTGTTCAAAGAAGAAAGACAGTTCTGTCCTGAAGACCTAGAACAAGACACACAAAGGGGAAGGGGGAAAGGATCATTGATTTCAAATGACATCTAGGAGCTGCTGTCATAGCCATTTCAGAAGTGACCTAGCCATGATTCCAGAACTCCTCTGACCTGCAGAAGATCACCTTATGCACCCCAGGATCTTCACTGTCTTGAATACACTTTGTGTTCACTGGGTGTAGGATAAGAATTTATAAGCTGGACAGTCTCTTAATTCATAGCACAGCTATGAATTAAACTACTGAAAACAATACAATATATAGCATAGGAGAGTTTGGAGACTTGTGGGTTAAAGGTAAAGGTAAAGGGACCCCTGACCATTAGGTCCAGTCGTGGCAGACTCTGGGGTTGCAGCGCTTATCTCACTTTACTGGCCAAGGGAGCCGGCGTACAGCTTCCGGGTCATGTGGCCAGCATGACTAAGCTGCTTCTGGTGAACCAGAGCAGTGCACGGAAACACCATTTACCTTCCCGACAGAGCAGTACCTATTTTTCTACTTGCACTTTGACGTGCTTTTGAACTGCTAGGTTGGCAGGAGCAGGGACCGAGCAACGGGAGCTCACCCCGTCACGGGGATTCAAACCGATGACCTTCTGATAGGAAGCCCTAGGCTCTGTGGTTTAACCCACAAATAGCCAACTAAATTCTGCTCAGAATAGGCCCATTGTGGTTAATTTAGCATGACTAATTTAGGCCCATTAATTTCAGTAAATTTACTCTGAGTAGAACTTAGTTGGATACCAGCCATTTGTCTATTAAAAGGTAACTATGTGAACATGGTTAATATCTAATGCCAAATAATGCAGTGTACAAACACCAAGCATGGTTCCCCATTCGGGGGTGGGGAATGTGTGACCCGCCAGATGTTGTCAGATTGCAACTCCCATCATCCAAGATTAATGGCCATGCTAGCTGCCCTCAACTTTTTAAATGAAAGCTTAGTGAATGATGAAAAATACTTCCATGGAAGAGGACCTTTTCCTCAAAGTAATAGGAGCCAAAATGTATCATATGATTGTTGGCAAATGCCTTTGACAAACCTGAGTGCTAAATTGTCTACATTTTGTTCATCACATACTGTACTTTCAAAGATTCTGTTTCCGGTGGTTGTCATTCAAGATCGCAAGTGCGTCTGAGATTTTTCAACTGAATTTGACAGCATTCCTTAGAGACATAAAAAGTGCCATTAACTTCGTGGAAGACACCTTAATACATGGTGGTACAACAAAGGAAGGCCATAATAAATGGATGGTCATAAGTCTTCAATTGGATCCATGAATTCAGACTCAACAAACTACAGGAAATGTATTTTTTTTACCAAGGCAGAGTTGTTATTGTACAGCATAAAAAGTCATGCCAAGAAAAAGTAAATGCCACCAAAGAGCTAAAAATACCTCTAGCATTACAGAGCTGAGACACTTTTGGGGGGAATGGTGAATGATCAAGATCAATATTTGAAAATCATCTCAACAGAGCACAACCACTGCATTTATCATTGAAATCTACCATGTTCTGGCATTGTGTGTGCATGCACACATGAAAATCAGTAAGCTTCCTTTTCAGAGGAAAAGGGATATTCGGTCCTACAATTTTGTGATGCCAACAGTGGTTAAGTGCTGATGAAAGCAACTATGGATTGGAACTAGGTGGAGCACTTCTACAACTGTCAAGTGGAACCCACTTGCTACAGGACTCTTATCAGGGACAGGTTCTAGAACAAATAATCATATGCTCTGTCTGTAAGCACTTCAAAAAGGATGCTGTGATTACTAAAACCCAGCATGGGTTTCTGAAAAGCAAGACATGCCAGACCCTGATATAGTCCAGAGCCCTGCCACACTGTGCCTTGCTGGTTGTGAAATGGAATATCCTACCTCAGTGTGTCTATTGGACTTGACTCTGCTCTGGACATGATGATGTTTCACCAGTAAGTGCAACTCTCTCAACCCAGCCTCCCCTGAGTTTCTCAAGCCAAGCTAGGACAGGAAATATTTGTTCTGTGCACACTTCTCTAAAAGCATAAAAAAACCACACACTAATTTCATCCAATCTACTTGTGGAGGTCCAGAGATTCCAGAAGTCTTTCTTTGCATCTGATATGGATGGCCTAAATCTCATCAACGGACCAGAGATAACTAGAAAGCACTTTGTTGACCACGGACAGATGAATGAATTGGAAGAGTCAACGATGAAAGGTTATATTGCTGGTTCATAGTCTAGGAGGAAATAATCAAAGGCCATTAGTGAGTCAAGCAGATAATATGGTACTCTGGAATCGGAAATGGCACAAAGAACAAAATATTAGCCATTGACAAATCTAGAAGAGATTATTAGCACAACAGAAGGATCCTTTAATCACTGAAGCCTTATGGGGCGGGGGCAGGGAAGTAGCATCTGGCCTGTGTCAACTGTTGTGGGTTGTTTGGTTGTTGTGGGTTACTGTTCATGATATATTGATATACTTCCCTTACCCAACATTACCTGCTACAGTGTTGTTGCACTACTGGGGGGCAAAGCTTTCTTAGTTTTGGCATTCCAGGTGAACTTGCTGCCGACAGTGCGTCCCAGTTTATAGCATTCCAGTCATTCCAGACTTCTTTCAACTTTTACCATATTATTGCAACCCCACACTAATATCCAGCAAATTTTAGTCTTCCCAAAATAATATCTGAAGATGGAATGGCTCATATATTGCTCTTTTAAGCTACAGATAAACATTACTGATAGACCAGCAGAACTGCTACTGCGAAGACAAATCAGAATCCCCATTTGAACAGCAGAGGAGAGTTTCATTCCAAAGTGAGCTGACCTGGGAATGGTGGCCTCTACAAATGACTAAACTAATAGAAGTTATGAACACTTCAATAACTGGTGCAATTCTGTGATAGAACTATCCCACTTAGAGTCAGGGGACAGAGTTTATATTGGAAATGATGGGGAGGGGAAAACCACATGGCAAACTCCAGCACCTGTGAAAGACGAGGAAGAGAAATGAAACACCCTGGTCATATTCTGTTGAGTCTGAACGTGGCATCTACTTTCCATCTATCACTGAGAATGTACAATCACAAAATTCACAAGCTGTATCTGAAATGCCAACTTCTTCTTCTTCTGAACAGTCTTGTAAGCCTGACACCAATGATACTCCTCAAAATTGCCATTTGCTCCAGTCAAGTTATTTGAAAGCCTTTGGGATTTAGAGAAGAGTGATTGATTATCTGAACTACCAAAGGTCTCAATAGTGCCAATTTATTTACTGGTGGCTTCTTTGAACAAAAAAGAAGGGAGAGCTATATGAATAGTTTAGTGGACTTAGCTGTATCTAGGTAGGGTTGGGAATTTTCTCTTGCCATTCTGTTTTTGATGGTGAGTTCTTGTTTTGCTTCTTGATTGTTTGTTCTCTATAACAGCTATACAGAGAACTAGAATCATAGAATTAGAGAGTAAGAAGGGACCCCAAGGGTCATCTAGTCCAACCCCCTGAATTGCAGGAACCACAGCTAAATAATTCCTGACTGGTGGCCATCCAACCTCTGTTCCAAAAACTCCATGTGAAGGAGAGCACCACCTTCTGATGTGTAATATTGTTAAATGAGGAAGAAAGAGAGAGAGAGAGAGAGATTTATCAAAACAAGGTGGCTTACAAGTTAGAACAAAAATAGAAAGATATGATGTGTAGACTATAGCAAAACAATAAGCAACAGCTACAAATACAGAGATACAAATATCTAAAATAGCGAGGACTGGATGTTTCAAATCCATTCAAGGGTTATCAATGTAAGAAGGCATCATTTTGCATTCTTCCCTGTATTTGCCGCCTGCAGCACTATTTCCTTTACATTGCAGTTCGTCTTCTGCCCATAACTACATTATTTGTTTCTCTGTTTTCTGTGGCAATATTATGTAATTTACATAATGCCTTATGTAATCCACCCATTGCCTTATCTGCCAAAAGTTGTGACTGTTTGCTATGAGGGAGGCAAAACCTCCAAACGGGGCCAATTTCTTCCCGGTTCTGAATACGGCAACCATTAATGAACCATAGGACGGTCAATTACTGAGTGCAAGGAAGAAAAAGGTTAGCATACAAAATAATCACAGCGTAAAGGGCAGGAGGGTGGGTTGTTCTTCAGCCAACTGTGGTCCCTAACTTGGGTGCAGCCGGCCTTTAGAGTGGGGCCCTCTGGCCATCTGATTGGCCAATTTGAAGTCGAGGGCATGGCAGACTATCCTGCCATTCTTTGCAGCGTCCGAGGGAATTCCCCAACTGTCAGCTACACAATGGGGAGGCCTTTTCCTCTGTGGAGCTGAGGGCCTGCCATGACAGGCTACAACTGCTGCCCATCCAGAGGCTGGGTAATGGCCAGTTCCGGAGCTTTGATCATCTTAGTTGCCATCCTCTGCACACATTCCAGCTTGTCAATATCCTTCACAGATTGTGGCACCCAGAACTGAACTCAGTACTCCACGTGTGGTCTGAGCGAGACAGAATAGAGCAATACTATTACTTCCTTGGATCTGGACACTATACTTGTTGATGTAGCATAGAATAGCATTTGCGTTTCTTGCTGCTGCATCACACTGTTGACTCATGTTAAGTTTGTGGTCTACTAAGACCCCTGGATCCTTTTCACATGTATTAGTGGCAAGTCAGTTGTCCCCTACAGTGGCATAGCTTTGGGGGGGGCTTTGCCCCAGGTGCACAATCAGGGGGGGGGGCACGAACCAAGCACCCCCCCAGAGATCCCTGTTGCATGCCCTCCATGCCCACCTCTGCCCAGCATGCAAGCACCCACCCAAGGGTGGCTAGGGAACAGAGTGCAGAGCACCCTCTGTGCCCTGTTTCTGCCTGATACATGAGTGCCTGCCCGGCAACGGCGGAGGCAGGGGCTGGACAGGCTTGCTCCACACCCGCCTGTGGCATGCATGTGCTCACCCATCCCGGGCACCGGCAAACAGCGCTATGCCCTGGTCCCCTAGCTTGTATCTGTGCAGATGGTTTTTCCAGTCTAAGTGTAGAACCTGGCATATGTTTCTATAGCAAAATTAAAATTAATTCATAGCATTTCTTTATGACTTGAAGAAAAATATAATTTGTTCATACTTGGGGAATAATGTGGAGGCGGGAGGGGGTAAGACACTCTTACACACTGTAAGATAGCTTTAGGCTGAGCCAATGAGGGAGAACATATTTGGACATTGAGTTCTGTACAGCAAACACTTTCCCATTTTTTTATACCTATCTCCAGATGTTTAACTGTGTGAAAAGTGAATGAAATGCAACATTTGCAAGCAGAAATATTGGTGATGTCGTCTCTTTGGATAAATGTTATCTATAATTTGAAAAGGGAGGTTGGTTAGATTGAAAATAGTTCTGGGCCTTAAGAGACAAGTTATTCAGAAGATGAACCGAAACTTGCATAATGGGGCAGAAGGGTGGTGTGCAGTTTTAGAAATTCTTCTTCTTCTTCTTCTTCTTCTTCTTCTTCTTCTTCTTCTTCTTCTTCTTCTTCTTCTTCTTCTTCTTCTCTCTCTCTCTCTGTCCCCCTCCCCCCTCATAAACACACATACATATTAAGGCTGCATGCACCCTGTACATTTAAAACACTCCCCAGGAATTTTGGGAACTATAGTTCATTATGGTGCTGGTAATTATAGCTCTGTGAGAGGTAAACTGCAGCTCCCAGTATTATTTTTGGCGTGAATGTGCTGTAAATGTGCTCTAGATGTCTAATGTCTAATGCTAACTTATTAATATTTGCAGTTCATCTAATTTCTAAATTCCAATTACGTGCTTTATATAGCGCCATACTATATTCTGTCATTCCTATTCTATAACACGTGCCCATGTGCTGAGGAAAATGTGTAAATCCCAGAGGGTTCAATATATTAACAGCTAACTGATAAATGCAAGTGTTCAAGATCCATTGTGCTCTCTATCTGAATGCAGCATTTTGGGAGAATGTCAAGATTTTGACCAGGGATGCCTAAACATAAAAAGTATTTAGCAGGTTCCAGAAACAGTATAGAAAAGGCACCTGCTTGATATCAATTGGTGCTGCCACACTGAAGGGTCAGTTCCATACCAGCCCCTACACTGATGTTCAGCCCTACCAACAGCCCAGGGATTCTGCAAGCGCAGTTACCATCCCACAATTAGGGTTTCTAATCTATTACCACCATGCCTCAAGTCCTATGGCACATAAATGCAAATCAAGCAATGTGTTCTTCTTACACAGCTGTATTAACAACTAAAAACACACACACTTAAAGTCCCTTGCAGAAGAGAGACATGTTCTTTTTAATTTAAATAGATTTGTTCTGCCTTTGAACAAAGAAGCAATGAGCTATCTCACACAGTTTCTAACCTCCTCCTTTTGTCATCTGCTGTTTCTTTTTCTTTTTTCTTCTTTTTTAATTTGCTAGAGATTTCACACTTGACTACCTAGCATTCATGCCGAGCCAGAATGGGATGATGTTCTCTTAGCTTGTCTGTATCCAGATGGGCCCGACTGTATTTTGCTCAGCATTTTGCAATTCTGTGATATTATTACGGCCACTCTGAAAATTAACTAAGAGCAGAAAATTATAGTTCTGTGGCCCAAGCTTAAGCATTCTGATAAGCTTGTAGCTGAGGCTGGGGGTGGGGGAGCCAAGAGAGCTGGGGCATAAACAGCTAGTCATGCTGCCCCACGGACCCCAGTGACGATTTGCAAAATTCTCTTTGTGGATTCTGAGCAGAACCCATACTGTTGAGTTCTTTTTGTCCTTCTTTCCTGGTAAAAAAAAAAGCTCAGTGATCAATCGTGATGTGAGAAGGCATCATTTTCTGTTCTGCCTTGTATTTGTCACATCAGCACAGATTTTGTTCTGCTGCAGTTCATCTTCCATCAAAAGCTACTTTCTTTAGGGTTTTATTTATTATTACATTTATATCATTCATTTTGTCCTAGAAGCTTAAGATGCTGTACATAGTTATGATCCCAGGAGCCTCAGTCTCAGAGTATGAATATGCCCCCCAGGCCTCTCTGATTGGCCATCAGGACTTCCCAGACCATGCACCACACTGATCCTGTTTCACACCCTGTTTTCCTTTTTTGTCTGGCTGTAATGTATCTTTGAGTTCTGATAATGTCTTGGATGGAGGCTATAAAGCAAGGTGTGAATATGTGTAGAAACTAGCCTACTATAAAGAAGGTGAACAATACATCTATTGCTCTGTTGACTTTTGTATCTGGCCCTGCCCAGCCCTGCCACTGGGGAATCAGAAGGCTGCCCACAAGGGAATGCCACATTTGGGTGAAAAAATGTCCCCCTGCCTTTGCATAAATGATTTTTTTTTTAATCTAGTCTACTCAGTGTCTGAATTAAGAAGGTCCCTGGTGATCTGTGGACTATTTCACACATTCCATTTTAGCTTGAAGCAAACCTTATTCATGAAAATGCTCCCAGCCCCAGAACACTGGGGCTAATAATGCCTTTGACTTTCAATTTTGCCTTTCCATAATTCATGCTACCATTCAATTGGTTTTGTGCATTATTTTTTTTGTAACCATCTTCCCTTTAAAAAAAAGAAAGAGAAAAAGTTAATTAATCAGGGCTGTGTCAATTTCCTTGTGCCCTGTCAATTTGGGGCAAGGTAATTAATCACTAATCATCACCCCGTCAGCAGCAAGCAAAGGGACAATTCGCAAGCCATTTATCATCCCTTTGAAAAATAAATGGCAGACGCCACCACACAGCAAATACATCTTGTCTTTCATAATATTTTATCGACACTTTTGCATGTTGTAATAGACTTCAGCAACAAGCAGCTGTAGTTCAATGCAATATGAATATTAAAGGAACAAATGGGAACAGATTTATAGGCTATTGCTTTTCTGTTATGTCAGTTCGGAGATTACACCAAGCAAATGAACAGTGAAAAATTACTCTTCCATGTGGGGAATGGTGATTAAACTTGTACATTAATTAGAGATTTTGTGTGTTTGTGTGTGTGCGTGAGTGCGTGTGTTTTTCTTTTCAATGAATTTCAAATGAGAATGGCCTGTAAGAAAGTGTTTGTCCAAAATTCGTTAAACAACCCTGTTTAATATCGATGTGGAGTTTAGAACAATGGCAAATTAATGACTGTTTCAGTAATCCTGAAAAACACGGAAAAGGGAAATAGAAGAAAGCATGCATCTACTCAATTAAGACAGCAGGAAATCCACACACATATACAGGATCCGTGAAAGATTGGGATTGGTTCCTGCATGCAAGTACTTCATTTAATTTGTCTGCAATTGATCAGCGATCACTGTTTTGTGTGTGAATTTCCATCACTTGATGAGGGAAGCAATATGCTGCATTTGTGCATAGTCCATTAAAGGAAGTGTAGAACACGAACACACACACACCAAGCAAAAAATAATTTGAAGGGCCTATATTTTGCTGAATGCTCCCCATATGTTTGTCAAATTCAATGGAAACCACTTCCCTACCCTAGGGTTGCCACCTGTCCCTAGACAAATGTGATCATCCTTTTGCGGGAAGGGGAGAAAAGTGTCCCTGCCCTGTTTAGACTTCAAACGGGATGCCTTTTTTCATGTACAGTGGTACCTCATGTTATGGATGAGATCTGTTCCAGAGGCCCATCCGTAATGTGAAATGCCCACGACTCGAAGCGCTGTGTCTGCGCAGGCGCGCGGCGCAATTTGGTGCTTCTGCGCATGCGCGAAGCACGATTTAGCGTTTCTGCACCTGTGCGAGCGGTGAAACCTGGAAGTACCCTGTTCCAGTACTTCCAGGTTGCCGCGGAACGTAACGTGAAAAGACGCAACATGAAGCTGATGCAACACGAGGTATGACTGTATTTGAGCTCATTCTTCTCCTCCTCAAAACTGTTCAGGCAGAGGGTGGTTCCAGTGGGAGGAGGAGAGCAAGAGTCTGAGTGGGAGTTTATGTGGGCCCATGAAGAGGAGAGCCGAGAACGAGAGTTATCACAGGATGTGGGTAGAGCATTGGGTGGGGCTTGGAGGAGGAGTATGAGAGGGATTTTGCATTTGCAGTGGGTGGGTCACAAAGAACAAGAGAGGGGTTTTGCAGTGCATGGGCCTGCTATGGTGGAGTCTCAGGTTTTTCCTGGGTGGCAGGGCGGCAGCGGGTGGTGGACTACAACTCCCATCATCCCTGACCACTGGTCCTGCTAACTAGGGATGATGGGGGTTGTAGTCCAACAGCATCTGGGCATACAAGGTTGAGAAAGGCTGCTCTAGATACTGCCACAATCACATGCAGCACCCACAAATGATTAGAACTATGGAAAATGTAGTTTACATGGATACATGCGAACTTGGATGCTATCTGGGGCCCAAATGACTTAGGCCCCAAATATCTGAAAGACCGTATCCTTCCCTAGAGCCCTTCTCAGGTATTAAGATCAACAGAGAGGGCCCTATTGTACTCTTGTACATTCTCTCTGGATCCCCTAAGTTGTGGACTTTCCTCCCCACAAAAGTGCATACGGAATCTTCATTGTACAGCTTATCATATGCTGAAAAGACACCTCTGCACTCTGGTGTTGATTTATTTAGTTCTTGATATATTTAGTTCTGATTGTAACATCTGGGTGCCACAGTTAGAGTTAGATAGGGTTGCCATATGTCCGGAATTTCCTGGACATACCTAGAATACTGCATTCGGAAGCAGTGTCTGGGCGGAAATCAGCAAAATGCCCAGAAAAATCCAGACATAGGTCATCCCACACCGGCAGCATTGTTTTTGCCTCTTTTCCTTAAAAATAGCCCAAAAATGTTTGGTTGTTGTTTTTTTGCGGTTTTGACAACAACTGCCATGTCCGGATTTTCACTTAGAATCATAGAATCAGAGAGTTGGAAGAGACCACAAGGGCCATCGAGTGCAACCCCCTGCCAAGAAGGAAACACCATCAGAGCACTCCTGACATATGGTTGTCAAGCCTCTGCTTAAAGACCTCCAAAAAAGGAGACTCCACCACACTCCTTGGCAGCAAATTCCACTGTCGAACAGCTCTTACTGTCAGGAAGTTCTTCCTAATGTTTAGGTGGAATCTTCTTTCTTGTAGTTTGGATCCATTGCTCCGTGTCCGCTTCTCTGGAGCAGCAGAAAACAACCTTTCTCCCTCCTCTATGTGACATCCTTTTATATATTTGAACATGGCTATCATATCACCCCTTAACCTCCTCTTCTCCAGGCTAAACATGCCCAGCTCCCTTAGCCGTTCCTCATAAGGCATCGTTTCCAGGCCTTTGACCATTTTGGTTGCCCTCCTCTGGACACGTTCCAGTTTGTCAGTGTCCTTCTTGAATTGTGGTGCCCAGAACTGGACACAGTACTCCAGGTGTGGTCTGACCAGAGCAGAATACAGTGGCACTATTACTTCCCTTGATCTAGATGCTATACTCCTATTGATGCAGCCCAGTATTGCATTGGCTTTTTTAGCTGCCGCGTCACACAGTTGGCTCATGTCAAGTTTGTGGTCAACCAAGACTCCTAGATCCTTTTCACATGTACTGCTCTCAAGCCAGGTGTCACCCATCTTGTATTTGTGCCTCTCATTTTTTTTGCCCAAGTGCAATACTTTACATTTCTCCCTGTTAAAATTCATCTTGTTTGTTTTTGCCCAGTTCTCTAATCTGTCAAGGTCGTTTTGAAGTGTGATCCTGTCCTCTGGGGTGTTAGCCACCCCTCCCAGTTTGGTGTCATCTGCAAATTTGATCAGGATGCCCTTGAGTCCATCATCCAAGTCGTTGATAAAGATGTTGAATAAGACCGGGCCCAAGACAGAACCCTGTGGCACCCCACTAGTCACTCTTCTCCAGGATGAAGAGGAACCATTGATGAGCACCCTTTGGGTTCAGTCAGTCAGCCAGTTACAAATCCACTGAGTGGTAGCATAGTCAAGACCGCATTTTACCAGCTTCTTTACAAGAATATCATGGGGCACCTTGTCAAATGCCTTGCTGAAATCTAGGTAGGCTACATCCACTGCGTTCCCTTCATCTACCAGGCTTGTAATTCTGTCAAAAAACGAGATCAGGTTAGTCTGACATGACTTATTTTTCAGAAATCCATGCTGACTATTGGTGATCACAGCATTCCTTTCTAGGTGCTCACAGACTGTTTGCTTAATGATCTGCTCCAGAATCTTCCCTGCTATTGATGTCAGACTGACTGGGCGGTAATTATTTGGGTCCTCTCTTTTCCCCTTTTTGAAAATAGGGACAACATTTGCCCTCCTCCAGTCTGCCGGGACTTCGCCTGTTCTCCAGGAATTCTCAAAGATGACTGCCAGTGGTTCTGAGATCACATCTGCCAGTTCTTTTAATACTCTTGGATGCAGTTCATCTGGCCCTGGAGACTTGAATACATCTAGACTAGCCAAATATTCTTGTACTATCTCCTTAGTTATTCTGGGCTGTGTTTGCTTTGCTGAATCATTTGCTCCAAATTCTTCAGGTCGGGCATTGTTTTCTTTATCGGAGAAGACTGAGGCAAAGAAGGCATTGAGGAGTTCAGCCCTTTCTGTGTCCCCTGTTTGCATTTCACCATCTTCTCCTCTGAGTGACCCCACTGTTTCTTTGTTCTTCCTTTTGCTACGAACATACCCATAAAAGCCTTTTTTGTTGCTTTTAACCTCTCTAGCAAGCCTGAGTTCATTCTGTGCTTTAGCTTTTCTGACTTTGTGTCTACACGTGCTGGCTATTTGTTTGAATTCCTCTTTGGTGGTATCCCCCCTTTTCCATTTTTTGTACACATCCTTTTTTAATCTTAATTCAGTTAAAAGTTCTTTAGATAGCCACCCTGGCTTCTTTAGGCACCTTCCATGTTTCCGTCTCATTGGTATTGCCTGATGTTGTGCTTTTACTATCTCCCTCTTAACAAACTCCCAGCCATCATGAACTCCCTTTCCTTTTAGTATTGCTGTCCATGGGATCTCTTGAAACAGAGTTGGACAAATCTGTCAATTTTGGTTTCTCTTTTTTAAAACCCTAAATTCCATTCTCTATTCATAGCAGCAATTATTATTATTATTATTATTATTATTATTATTATTATTATTATTATTATTAAAAAACCTTATGGCATTTTTTCAGCATTTTAATGCAAATTTCTCCATATGCACACCCATCATTTTTACCAACATAAACACTTTGGCAAGCAAATTTTCCAAATATAATCTAGTCTGTACACAACTTTTTCTAATGAAGAAAATGTATGCTTACATTGGTTGGAAAACTAGTTCACAAAATTCAGAGAAAGGCAGACTTCAAAAGCTAGTTGTGTTTTGGTTACCTTATTGACTCTAGAAATGCAAATTAGGTGGTTTCTCACTAAAAAGCAAAGAAAATGGGATTTCTCCTTCATCAAACCCATAGGTTCCCCATCCTTCCATTGCAAACTTAAGTCACATGCTTTCCTGAAGGAAGTATCACAAGACTCATGATGGGAAGTTGTCACAGGGGCTGATGCATGGGGAGAAGAGAGGCAGAGTAATGAGAAGAGAGATTCATTCATCCATTTTGACGGCGCACCTTTCTTTTGGCATATGGCGCTCTCATGCAAATCCAAATTAGAGCTGGGATGCAAGGAATAATTGGCCATTAAAAGGGCTGTATGTTTTTATGGCTTTGATGGGGAAATCTGCCCCCCTGTTGGGTTTTGCATCTGCGACTTTGTCATCTATCCCTGAGCTTCAAAACTTAAATACACAGTTTATAATACACATCTCATCTAGGGGAATTTCTGGTGTTGAGAGAGAAACATCCTTCATTCTGCATTTCGGGCTCCCCCGCCAAACTTATGTGTGTTGAAATATGCCATCTAATAGCCTTCCACACAATTTTTATCTCATTTAATAAGAAAATGAATGGGAATAAAATTAGTTATTTATTAATCTCACTTGGGATGAATTGGCGTTTGTTTGCAGTTCAGGTGTGAGCACAGTGGTAAACTCTTCTTTTGTGAAATACTCAATGGCCACATTCATACCATACGTTTAAAGCATGATGATGCCATTTTAAACAGTCAGGATTTCTTCAAAAGAATTATGGGAATTAGTTTGTTAAGGGTGCTGAGAGTTGTTAGAGGACCCCTAATTCCATCACAGAGCTGCAATTCCCAGAGTTCCTTGTGAAGAGGGATTGATAGTTAAACACCTCTTAAAACTGTGGCTCTGAGACAGGAGTTGGGGTCTCTGAAACTGCGCTCATCACCTTTAACAAACTACAGCTCCCAGATTTATTTTGGGGGAAGCCATGATTGTTTAAAGTGGAATCATAGTGCTTTAAATGTCTGGTGTGAATGTGGCTAAAAGGTCTTTGTTGCAAAGCCCAGTCTCCATTGGCTTATTCAAACTCTGCAATTATATAGACCAGCGTGGTGCTAGAAATTCCTCCCACATTCTTCCTGAACAGTCTCATCCAATTAATGAGAAAAGAAACTACATTTAAAAATCCTTAGTCTCAGTGTTGCCCTTGGAGAACATAGCAAGGAAGAGGATTGGGACAAAACTAGAGTTGGTGGGTTCTCCTGGTTGTTGGCTCTGGCGCCACCTACTGTTGGCCTTCCTGCCTTCTGCCCTATCAGTTTCAGTGGCCACAAACCACCACTTTGCAGGGCCCCATGTTATCCATCCCTGTTCTAACTCATGTAGAGCAGCAGTACCTCTGCTAAAGATGGGTGAATGTTTATTTTGGTTTCTCTCAGTTTGTCACACACACACACACACACCCCATTTTAAATTCAGTCCAGCAGTTTTAAATCACTTTGCAATATAAAAAGCATGGGAGCGGGGGACTTATGAAAACTTATGAGTGTTTTGGAGCATATTTCTCCTAATATACACGTTTTCTGAAAGCCATTTCCCTAATATGATTTTTGTATCTTTGGGGGGGGGGGGGTTGGCATATGCATATAAATTCAGAAGACTGCAAATTTTTCAGGATGCGATTCCAGTATTTCTGTCGGAGCAGAGTTTATAGAAGTGTGAATTAGAATGTGAAGGGGGAAGCGTATTGCTCCCTTATCCCTAGTTCCTGCTACAACAGATAAAAGCCTAACTTGATATAACTGAGGCCCCCCCCACACACACTTTATGACCTTGGGTACATTCAGATGTGGGGAATCTGTCCCATTTCCTTTCACACTGCAGCACCTGTTGCATTGTATAATTGTGGCTTTTGGACCGATATAACAGCATATCACACTAAATTTCTTTCACACAAGTGGGTGTGGTATGGCACAAGGACAAATGCCACCCAACAATATTGCTACCTCCCCACCCTTTCCACACAGCCCTGCTGCTGTCCTCCCATAATTCCTCCATGAAAACAGCAGGAAAGAACTGTACGTTGGTGTGCCGCCCCTAATTTTGTCACTTTATTCTTTTGATTTTCTGGCTTAAGGGGGCTGCAGATGGATGCCCCCCGCCCCCACCTGAAATAAAATGGAAATGTTCTCTATTCCATTAGTTTTCCAAAAGTGACTTTTACGTCATGTGAAAGATTTATATACGAGTGCATCTAGGAACCTGGCAAACTGCCTTATACTGAATCAGATTTAGGTAGGTAGCCGTGTTGGTCTGACGCAGTCAAAATAAATTAAAAAATTAAAAAATTGTCCAGTAGCACCTTAGAGACCAACTAAGTTTGTTCTGGATATAAGGTAGGTATCTGAAGAAGTATGCATACACATGAAAGCTTATATTCAGAACAAACTTAGTTTGTCTCTACTGGACAATTTTTTAACTTTTTCATTTATTTATACTGAATCAGACCCAGTGTTCTCTACACTGACTGGCAGTGGCTTTCCATGGGTTTCAGAAAGGGAGTCTTTCCTAGTTCTATCTGGAGATGCTTGGAATTGAACCTGGGACTTTCTGCATGCAAGGCAGATGCTCTAACCACTGGACTATAGCCTTCCAGTCCTGAATGAGCTAAGGCTCTTTCTCTTTTTTTGGTGACACAGAACTGAAGGATGGATGTTCTTGCATTGCAGGGGGTTGGACCAGCTGACCCTCGGGGTTCCTTCCAACTCTCTGCTTATTCTCTTCCTTTCTGATTTGCCTTTCCCTCCAGTGCCGGGTTTCCCATACCCTGCCGCTACTGCTGCCGCCGCGTACAGAGGAGCACATCTCAGAGGCAGAGGCCGCACCGTCTACAACACATTTCGCGCCGCAGCACCCCCTCCTCCCATCCCGGCTTATGGCGGGTAAGTAGACCCTTGGGACTCCTTTTGACCATTGGTGCTGCCTTCTCCTGCCCTCCATTGCCACCTCCCCAGAAAAGGGGGGAGAGAGAGAGAGAGAGAGAGAGAGAGAGAGAGAGAGAGAGAGAGTCAACTGAGCATTTGTGAGTGCTATGCATAATGATGCCATCTTTACACACACACACACACACACCACGCAGCATGCCACCCATCTCCGTTGCCTGAAGTGGAGCACCTTGCGCACAGGGCTGACAAATGATAGTAATTTGCACTGTCATGGTTGGGAGCTTTAAAGCATTTTGCGCGTCCCATGTTGTTATGTAAATTCCTCTTGAGAAGGAACGCTGGTGGGAAAAAAAGAGAGAGAGAAGGAAAGGAAAGGGAAAACTCACAGAGGTAGAGATGTATTTTTCGATGATTGCAAACATCTGGTTAGTGAGAAGGTTGAATAACACTTTAAATCTTTTTTTTTTTGCGGGGCGGAGGGGTGGAATCCACCGAAGTGAAAGTTGACTCACAACCTTAAGGGCTTTGATTTATTATTAGTGTTTTTGATATTAGCAGCAAAATGTGTGTGTGTGTGTGTGTGCAGAGTTTGTACCCTGCAAAAGATCTGAGCATGGGGAGAGGACAATATATCCCAACATGCAGACACACCCACTGTTAGGGATGCAGGAGGCAAATTTTACGCAGAGTCATCAAAAGGCACATTTAATTTTCTCCCATTTAAGTGGATCAGAGGACAATAGATCTGCTCCCAGACTTTGGTGACTTTGATAATTCAGGCTACTTTTACCTATCTGGTCCCACTCTGTGTTCTGGTTCTTGGTCACAGTAGTGTGTGACAGAATGTTGAGACTATTTACGTAGATCTACAAGCCCTCACCACTCATTACTGGTGTTAAGGGGGGAAACAATTTGGATGGCTTCAAAATACAATTAAACAAATTCTTGGGTGATAGAGTTATCAATGGCTACTTGACGCAATGACTACGTTTTGGGTAAATCCTGGACATCTCTCTACAAAGGTGGGAGCAGTACCTGTCTCAAGCCCTGGAGAGCCACTGTCAGTCACTACTCAGCTAGATGGGTAACTTATCTGACTCAGTATAAGACAGCTTCTAGGAAGAGTCATAGCTCAGTGGTAGAGCATCTGCTTTGAATTCAGAAGGTCCCAGGTTCAACTCCCAGCATATCCAGATAAGGCTAGGAATATCTCCTGCCTGAAACCTTAGGAGAGCCACTGCCAGTCAATGGGGACATTGTTGAGGCACATGGCCCCTTGGTCTGACTCAGGATGAGGCATCATCCTCTGCTCCTAAGGAAGAAATTTAGTGCAAAGGTGGTGCATCCAGCTGCATCCCCATTATTGCATTTTGTCTGCAGCTCGTGACAGCTGCTCCTGGGTTCAGCTAAAGCTGGAAGGTCAGTGCTCTAAGCTTCACAGTCAGCTTTCAAAAGCAGGAAAAGCTACTTCCTACAGAAGTTTGATTTGAACTCAAAAGTAGCTGTCACAAGCACTGGCAGAGGAAGGGGGTGCGGTGGGTGTGTTGCGCCCCGGGTGTCATCCCTGAGGGGGGTGACATTGCCACCCCACCCCCCTGGGATGCTAGCCCCACCCCCATAGGCAGCTAGCCCCACCCCTGGGTGCACAGCATGTGCACCGCTTCGGGTGCCGGAGAAGCTAGCTCTGCTTCTGGTCACAAGCAGTGTGTGGGTGACTATGGAAGAGGAGGAATACAGGAGCATAGTAAGCTTGCCTTATACTGAGTCTGACCACAGGTCCATCTAGATCAATATTGTTTACAGTGACTGGCAGCTGCTAGCCAATATTTTAAGTAGGGACCTCTCCCAAGTCTACCTGGAGATGCTGCGGAATGAACCTGGGACCTTCTGCATGCAAAGTGTGTGCTTTATTTATTTATTTATTTATTTATTATTACTATTATTATTATTTTCTTCATTTCTATAGCACTTTATATTTTTAATAAAAAAAATCAAATCAATTTACAACACAGTTAAACATCAAATAAAACAATCCAGAACAAATTTTGATTTGGTCTCCTGTATCTCATTTATGAGGTCTTATTAAGCACCATCAGTATATTTTCTGCTTATCTTCAGAAGGAATCGTGGTGTGAGGTTTTTTAAAAATTGACTTGGAGAGTTTAAACCTTCCCAACTACCAATTCTTAAAACTTTCTCCTGGCAAAGAAAAAAAAAGTCGTAATAGTCATCTTGAGATATGGGGAAACCATTTTAGCAAATGGAGAACAGATGGGTGATTACTATACTGAGAAAGCAATATTTGATGGAATGTTGGAAACAGTTGCAAAATATAATTACATAATATACAATATGTTGTTTTCAGAACTTCACACTCCATCACATATTTTCCTCCCTGTTGCAATTTTTCTGTTAACAGTGATAAAGTCAGCATTGCAATTCTGGTTTGGGGCAGCTTAAACATGGGCGGGCATTAAGAATGACTGTGTTAAGAAATGGGTGCTTAGGACAAGGTGCACTAAAGACACTCCATCTGCAGATTGGATGCCCTCATAGAAGCAGAGCTATGCTAGATTTCCAGGCAACTTGTTGTTGTTTAGTAGTTTAGTCGTGTCCAACAGTTCGTAACCCCATGGACCAGAACATGCCAGGCCCTCCTGTCTTCCACTGCCTCCCGCAGTTTGGTCAAACTCATGCTGGTAGCTTCGAGAACACTGTCCAACCATCTCGTCCTCTGTCATCCCCTTCTCCTTGTGCCCTCAGTCTTTCCCAACATCAGGGTCTTTTCCAGGGAGTCTTCTCTTCTCATGAGGTGGCCAAAGTACTGGAGCCTCAGCTTCAGGATCTGTCCTTCCAGTGAGCACTCAGGGCTGATTTCCTTAAGAAAGGAGAGGTTTGATCTTCTTGCAGTCCACGGGACTCTCAAGAGTCTCCTCCAGCACCATAATTCAAAAGCATCAAAAGGCAACTACGCCCTTGCAAAATTGTAGAGTTACAGTTTTGGGCATGTCAGTTGCACATGCGGTAAGAAGAATACTTCAGAAAGCATCTGTAATGATGCCCCTAGTTTCAAAAATCTTTTGGTCTCTTTCCTCCCCAACCTTCTTATTGGAATGAGTGGCCATGGCATTATAGGAAAGCTGAAAGGGAGGTGAAAGTCAATAGTCATAGTTATCTAGACAACGCTGAACCTGGGAAAGAGCTGCAAATGCCTACAGCTTTTCCTTATAGCAAAAATTTAGGGGAAGAGATGTAGCTTATAGGCCATGTACATTACTTGGATGCAGAAGCTCAGTTTCTTCTATTTCCAGGTAAGCCTAGGTGAGGCTTTCCTGCCTGAAACCTTGGAGAGCTGCTGCCAGTCAGTGTTGACCCTACTGAGCTACGGGGAGCAAAAGTTTGACTTAAGTAGAAGGCACTTTCCTGTGTTCCAGTGTTACTAATTTTTCTAAGTATTGGTATCTGCTTTGAGAGTTCTCAAAGCAGCTTACAAGCAAGAATAAAAGTGAATTAAACATATATGAAGATCAACAATAAAACACAGGGGAGCAGCATGAAAGCAGACAACATAAAAACATATATTTCAGCATTTTTAAAAACTCCCATATGTATCTCCCCACCCTCACCCCATTTCAAGCTGAAAGTCCATCTCATCAGACTTTTGTTTGATTTATTTAAATGCTTTGAAGCATGGATGGAGAAACCTTCCTAAGCCCAAGAGCTGAAGGCCATTCCCCTCTTGGCAATGTTCCAGGGTCCACATGCCAGTGGGGTGTGTGTGTGTGTGTGTGTGTGTGTGTGTGTGTGTGTGTGTGTAGATGCAAAAGTACATGGAGCAATGAATATAAGTGTTACCTTTCTATGCCTAGCTGTATTCTCCACACCCACACACTCACAACCAGCCTTCTCCATCTGCTCTATCCAGGAAAGCAAGAGGCATCATTAGAATTCAAGGGCACATTCCAGCCAGGCTGGACTGCGGTGTGACTGGGAAGTAGCTATAACCTGGAGGCTGAGGACTGGATAGAGAGGCCTGAGGGCCACAATTGGTCCCCCAGGTTTGAAGTTCCACCCATTCCTCATTTATAAGATTTCTTAACAGTTTTCAGGGCTATGTAACAAAAGTATAAATCAGGAGTCAGCAAACTTTTTCAGCAGGGGGCCGGTCCACTGCCCCTCAGACCTTGTGGGGGGGCAGACTATACTTTGGGGGGGGGAATGAACAACTGAATGAACCCAGATATGCATTTTAAATAAAAGCACACATTCTACTCATGTAAAAACACATGATTCCCAACCAACAAATGCACAAAACAAATAAGACAAAAGACACCCCCACCAAAAAAAAAAAAAAGCTCTGAAATTTACAATGTTTGTGCAAATAAGGTCTTCCTTGGTGGATGCACCATGTACCTCTGCTAAAGAATCAGGGCCTCTGCAGAAGGCCAGTCAGCCCTTCACTGCTTTCTTTTGCACTGGTGGCCATACTTCTTGAAACTGCACTCTCAGCCAAGGATGTAAGATGGCATCATTTTCCATTCTGCCCTGCATTTGTTGCATGCATCGCTGTTTCCATTTCGTTACAGTTCATCTTCTGCCAAAAACTACATTATTTGTCTTGCTTTCTGCTGAGGCACAATTACATAACTTAAATAATTACATTGCTATTATGTGATTCTGCACCATTCATTTCAGTACAAAGGAAACACAAAGCAAAAGTGGAGGGGGTATAATCAGTTACATGTTATTTGTGAACTAAAAGCATCAGTGAATATGTGATAGTAACTGGAATGACATGGGACAAATAAGTGAGCATCAGCAATCTCTACTCCCCTTTTCTTTCGGGCCCAAGATCCTATATCCTGAATTCCTGACTACTCAAGGCAGAAATTTCCCCCCTCTATATGCAAAATGTGTTTTCCTGTGGATAATTCTTAGATTTTTTTGTGTGTGTTAGCAGAGCATTAGTGAAAAACTTATCTAGACAATGCATTCAGCCTGGTGATGTTTTGGAGTGTGGTTTCTTTTGGGAAGTCGGGTGGATGAAATTGGATTAAGGCAAGCCAAAAGCTCTACATGCAGTTTGGTTTTGTTATTCATATAACTGAGGCAGAAAGTAGGAAACAATTGTCTTAGTTTTTATTCAGGTAATTAATAATCAAATTACTTCTGTATAAATTTACATATGAATAAAACAATTGTTTTGAGGGAGAGAACTATCAAAATATTTTATTTCACTTTTAGACCACCCTTCATTCCATAAAATGTTCAACATAACCCCCAAAAATAAAAAAATAAAAATTTCAAAACATCACTGGAAACAAGCTAACATGAAATGAACAACCCCATTCCTCTCTCTCTCTCTCTCTCTCTCTCTCTCTCTCTCTCTCTCTCTCTCTCTCTGTGTGTGTGTGTGTGTGTGTGTGTGTGTCCTAGCAACTCAAGTTGCTTGCATATAAGGAGAGCTCTTGGGTGGGGAGTCATACCATTGTCCCTTCCCCTTGCCCACACCTTCCCAGATACCAAGAGAGGCTGACACTGTCTTAAGTTTCATGGTAGGAGACAGATGGGACATGCATGTAACAACAAAAACAAACATCTGGCAGGCTAAAAGTTAGCCACATCTGATCTAAGTGACATTATATGCTACTAGCTCCAAAATAGGTTTCCTTGATTCTACCCTAATTTCTGCCCTGATTGGTGACCATTGTCAGGAGAGGGACAAGGAGACTACAATGCTTTTGATTCTCTTTGACCTCTCAGCAGTTTTTAATACTGTTGGCTGTGATGTCTTCCTGCACTACCCTAAGACTGGTTGTTGGGGCCACTGTGTAGCAGTTATTCCAATCCTAGCTGACTTGTGGGGTTCCAGAGTGTTTGTCTCAAATTTCAGTGGTGCCCTGTGTGATGCCAAAATTCAGTGCCTCCTCCTGCCTCTCACACTCCATTCTAGATAATAGTTGCGGCGTCCCCGAGGCTCTGCACCCAGTGCAAACTGGTCACACTCCCCTAAATCCACCTCTGGTGGCACCCAGTTCTAGATCTCTGTGCCATTTGAATCAAGAGAATGGGCCACAGGTGCTCATTTTGTTTTAGTGAATGCATTGTTGTTTTCAAATTTTGAACTGTGTATATTGCTGCCTGGCACTTTTTGGTGATGAGTGAATTATAAATGCTTCAGAGATATAAATAATACACAGTTCATAGGACCATCACAAATAAGTTTGCACTAGTTTCAGAGCTAAGCTGGATATGATGGCAGAATGTGGGATTAAGATGATAGGCTCACCCTGTTCCAAATACAGGTAAATGTTAAGGAGCACAGTTTTCCTTATACAGTGGTACCTCAGGTTACAAACACTTCAGGTTACAAACACTTCGGGTTACAGATTCCGCTAACCTGGAAGTAGTTCCTCGGGTTGAGAACTTTGCCCCAGGATGAGAACAGAAATCGTACGCCAGTGGCGCGGCGGCAGCAGGAGGCCTCACTAGCGAAAGTGCACCTCAGGTTAAGAACGGTTTTGGGTTAAGAACAGACCTCTGGAATGAATTAAGTTCGTAACCCGAGGTACCACTGTAATAGATGGGGAGTGATGACCCTCCAGCATCCTCAATTAATGTGAAGTGTTCCACCTTGAGCATATTTATATATACTTATATAAATCAATTTATCTATCTATCTATATGTATGTATATATGTGTGTGTGTGTATTTTGGTTTGATTTCTTGTTTTTGTTCTCATGATGAGACTAACCTTGAGAGTTCTGGGATTGGTAGTATTTGCATGTGGAAATGCACTAATATGGATGTTCTTCTTTGTGTGTGCATCCTTGCAGTGTTGTTTACCAGGATGGATTTTATGGTGCAGACATTTATGTAAGTATTCATTGATGTGCATGCTGTGCATTGATGGTGTCACCTTTATTTTTTACTTGCTGATTTGTTTTGTGAGTTTTGCTGCATAAGCTTTGTCTCTGTTTCATCCATTTTGCCATCACCGGAATATTAATTAATTAAAAGAGCATCAGTAAATAAAAAGAGATCATTCTGTTTGGAATCTCTCTATATTCATTACATCTATCATCATTTGGTTGGTTTCATTCATTGATGACCTTTACAGAGGTGCTCTGAGTCTATCTGTACCTGTGATGGTCACCTTTTCCTGCTGACAAGGCTCCTATCCATTCAAAAACATGGAAATTAATCAGGTGAAGTTCCACCGTCCCCATTGCTTTACCTACACACCAGGAAAATAAGCTTCTCTTGCTAAATTCCTTCATCTCAGAATACTCTTAAAGGCACAGAAGCAAAGTGTCTGAAAATCCCATTTCCCATTTGTTGATTTCCATCATACCAGCAACCAGTGGAAGTCTTGTACTGTCTTCATCATGTGTATGTCTTGTGCCTTCCTTGAATCTGGTTTCACATGTTCTGCAGACCTGCATGCAACCACAGATACAGCTTTGGCAGTTCAACAGGTCAACCAGCTGCCCCAAAGCGTTGGCCTCCATAGCCTCTATGTCTTCTAGTTCTTAGTCAGCATCAGTTCTAGCAATAGATCCTTGCCCTGTCCATTCCTCTTCCAATGGGGTCATCCAATGAGACTGAATGTTGGGAGATGAAAGGAAGGGCTTCTTCACATAATGCATAGTTAAACTATGGAATTTGCTTCTGCGAGAAGCCATGACGGCTACCAATGTGGATGGCTTTAAAAGGAGATTAGACAAATTCATGGAGCATCAGTGTCCTGGAGTCCTCCTGCATCCTTCTCAAAGCCAGGCAAGTGCTTACCAAGCTTTGGGAAGGAGGTGGGAGGGCTCTTAGACTCTGCCAGAGCCTTGTGCCTCCTTCCCAAAGCCTGACTTAAGCCAGAGCCATGAAGGCTAGGGAGAAGGCATCAAATGGTCTTGCACAGGGTGGCATATTGCCAAGGCTTGTGCCTGTTGATGACTGTCTATGGAATGCTCTTCCTAGGGAGATGCCGCTGCTGCTTCTCTGTCAGTTCTAAGGTGCTAGGCTAAGACTTTTTTGTTTACCCCAACCATCAGTTAATTGATGTTGACTCCTTAATTGATGTTGACTCCTCATCTTTTAGGACTTGGCCTTTATTAATATATTGTTGGATGAGTATTATTCTATAGTTTGTATTGTTAGGGTGGTGGTTTCTTTTAATTCTCTCTGGTTGTTAATTTGTTTTATATGCTGTATTTCATTGTCAAGTTGCTTGAATACACTTTACTGGAAAAAGCCATAATTTCAATTAACAACAACAACAACAGTAATCTGATTGGTCACTGTAAGACCAGGATGTTGGACTAGGAGGACCTTTTGCATGATTCAGCAGCCAGGCTCTTCTTAATGAGGAAATTCATGTCGCTCCTTGATCATACATTGGAACAGCCAGTTGACAGCCAATGGGTAATAATCATAATTTTATTATTTATACCCCACACATCTGGCTGGCTTGCCCCAGCCGCTCTGGGCAGCTTTGGGTCAGTATGTATGGGTCCTTCAAGAGGGAGAAACAGAATAAGGGTGCTTTCAGACATTAGTTTTCCTGATTATAATGCTAGCACTTCTGTCCCATTTTCTAATATTCCTTTCACACAGCAGTAGCTGTTACATTATGGAACTGTGGCCTTTTGACCAAAATGTCGGCATTTCACACTACATTTCATCCAGACTAGTGGACATCTTTGGACACCCACCCTTTCCACACATGTGTGCTTCTGTTCCCCCATAATTCCCCCATGAAAAGCAGCAGGAAAGAACTGTATGCCCCAAAGAATACTGCCCCAAATTTTGTCATTTTGCTCCTGTGATTATCTAGATTAAGGGGTCTGAAACAGGATTTATTTTTCTTTCTGGAATCAGATAACATGGAAATGAGCACTAAACAGGTTACAGTCTGCTAGATTTTCAGAAGTGGCTTTGATGTACAGTGGTACCTCGGGTTAAGAACTTAATTCGTTCTGGAGGTCTGTTCTTAACCTGAAACTGTTCTTAACCTGAGGTACCACTTTAGCTAATGGGGCCTCCCGCTGCTGCTGCGCGATTTCTGTTCTCATACTGAAGTAAAGTCCTTAACCCGAGGTACTATTTCTCGGTTAACAGAGTCTGTAACCTGAAGTGTCTGCAACATGAGGTACCACTGTAGTGTGAAAACTCAGATAGAATGCTGAATTTAACAGTCAGGGAAATGGAAATAAATGCTGTGTGGATGCAGCATAAGATTGCTTTCCATTGGTGTTTTCAGACTGCAAACTAGGAAATATTGTGGTTTCTTTGAAGTTAATCAAGACTTTCTGAATGAAAAGACCAAAGTAAGCTTTCCTGGGCAGGAGAAAAGGAGAGACTCCCATAACAGAAACATGGAAATGTTGGGTATAGCCTGATACAGTTCATACGAAGTAACAATTGTGTTTATTAGATCTGACTTGTGCAACTTTCACATAAGCTTTTGCAGTGCATACATACCCTTGATACTAGAGATTTAAGTGTAAAGTTAGGGTGTTTGAGAGCAACAGAACTGGATAATGCTCATGACAACTTCTGTGTCTTCCAAAACATTTAATAAACTTTAAAAATCTCTCTTTGTACATTGATAATTCCGTAAAGAATTAAGCTACTCCTAAACCATACTGGGATGCGGGTGGTGCTGTGGTGTAAACCACTGAGCCTTGGGCTTGCCGATCAGAAGGTTGGCGGTTCGAATCCCCACAACGGGGTGAGCTCCCGTTGCTCTATCCCAGCTCCTGCCAACCTAGCAGTTCAAAAGCACAAAGTGCAAGTAGATAAATAGGTACCACTCCGGCGGGAAGGCTCTGGCCACATGACCCGGGAAAACTGTCTGCGGACAAACGTTGGCTCCCTCGGCCAGAAAAGTGAGATGAGCACCGCAACCCCAGTCGTTCATGACTGGACTTAACTGTCAGGGGTCCTTTAACTTTGCCTTTAAACCATACTGTAATTTCAGATCTTAATCATATATGACAGCCTTCAATCACTAAGCAATCAATCCTAAAAACAGAGGTAATTAAACATCATTTTGTCACTATGTATAGCTTTCTGCAACCTAATTGTGTTGCTGTTGCATCATCAGCATTGGTATAGCAAGAGATTGATTACATTAAATTGGAATGAACATTAAGAATTCATTAAGTGGTACTTGGAGGAAGGGAAAACCTATAATTTTTATTTATTACCAATGTTACTTTTGAGACATTTAAGCTGAAATCATTTGCATGTTCAGTGACAAAAAGAAGGAGAAGCTTAGCTTCCAGGGGATATAAAGACTTATTTTTGTAAAAGGGAGTTTTGATTATATATATATATCATATATACATATATATATATGAAATAAATGCAATTTGAAATAGCTGTTTGTAACACAGAAATGTAAAAACAAATGTAATTTAGAAGCACATTTGATAGTTATTGTAGTAAAGGAAGTTACTGCAGGTATTTTGCACTAAGCAAAAATCAAAGTAAGTTTGGGAATTCTTCCTAGTGATGTAAGACAAGTCACCCATACTCACCTTGAGAATCATGTCAGGTTTTCCAACACTTCTGTTGAACACTCAAAACCAATAGCGGATGTTTTCCATAACAGCCTCTCCTATTCACAACCTGCCCCTTTATCTTGGCAAAGAAGAAGTGATTATATGAGTATATGAGGAGAAAATGAACATAAAATTTCATATATTAGTGAAAATAACACAGAGAAATGCATATTAGGGGAATTGCATACAGTTAGGAAAAATTGTATACAAAAAGTCTATATGAAGAGAAATGAGCACTATTACACTCACAAATGTACACAATGCCTTTAAACATTTGGAGACATTAATACTGAAACTATTGAAGATATTAATATTGTGTGGTTTGAAGCAATGGGGTCAATAAAAACTGACTCCTCTTAGGGAAGAAAATTGTCAAGACCAAAACATTTGGTTCCAAAACTTTACTAACAGAACTTTCTTCAAATTGACACAAAAACCAAGTAATGATACATTTAGATAGTTGCCTGATGTTAAATGCTTGTCCAAGCATACAAATATGGAACAACTCCAAACTGACCTAAAACCAAAGGTCTTTCTCTCTGCACAGACTCCATTTCAGCCTGGCCCTGATTTCTCTTCAGGAGAGTGGTCAATAGCACACCTTTGTCTTTGGTGGCTTTCAGAGAGCAAAGATTCACACAAAATGGCGATTTTCATGTAATCTAAGGTTAAAGCAGCATGTGAGAGAGCAGAAATACATCACCAGTTAATTAACAACCTGGTGGCACTCCAGCTCAATATAATTTTCCAATATAAACCTTTTAGCAATACACATTCAGGGTTATTTTACATTTCAATGTACAATTAAACAATTATACTTAACAGAAACTTCCTCCTCCTTAATATCAGCATTGCCCTTGTAGAACTCAACAGGGAAGAGGATGGGGACAAAGCAAGAATTAGTTGGCTCTGCCTGCCATGAGCTCTGGTTCCACTTACTTTTGGGTATCCCTGCCTTCTAGCCCAGCAGCCCCCATGGCTACCAACCACAACTGGTTATCATTTTTTAATACCCTTGATTTGACAGATGAATGGATTGATTGATGATTTGAAGCATCTCAAGGAATGTCCAGCATGTGAGCGATTCTATTAAAACTCTATAAGAATTTTCTGCCTCATCATGGCTCATGTGAAGCTTCCTTTTCCTTGCCAGTGAAGGCCTGAACAAAAATGGAAAGCCATGATTCAACTTTGATGGGCTCCGCAGAGTATTTTCATATTTCTTCAAGGAGAGCACCTAGACCACAGCTCAATTTTCTCTCTACGGTTGTTTTCACTCTGCCCCTTTCCATTGTTTGCTGAGGAGAATAAAATCTAGATGTGTGGGGGAGAGAAAATATGTGATTCAGAATTTATTAGTTCCCTACAGAGTCCTGAAATATTGACTGGCTCCGAGATCGATTACCACCCAGCTCTGGCTCGGTTAGCTGGTTTAAATGGAATAAACCAAATCTCTGTGGTGAAGAGAAGGGAAGAAATAGAAAAACCTGACAGCAGAGACGTTGCTTGGACAAGAACAGCATGAAATAGAGACAGTAATACTGTGTGTGTGTGTGTGTGTGTGTGTGTGTGTGAGAGAGAGAGAGAGAGAGAGAGAGAGAGAGAGAGAGGATGTGGTTATGGGCACATGTGGATTTACACATCACATGCAGGGTGAAAAGTATTAAGGAGAAAACATTCAGAAAAACAGAGCCTAAGAACAAGCAAACAAGAGATCTGTCAGAAATGGTCAACTTGCTGGAAAAGATGTCAAAAGCTCATTTCTCAGAGATAAGCCAGCTTTGCGATATGAGGTGTTGGAACACATGCAAACACATGTTGAAGGCCCCAGGTGCAGTCCAGGTAGAGGACTGAGAAAGATTCCTTTTCTGGAATCATTAGATGTAGAAACGTGTGTGCTTTTTGATGTCTATTCTGTTGTTTCTTCAGCTTGTAAACCACCTTGTGTATAGTAATATAGAAAGGTAGTATACAAATTAAAAGTGAAATGAAATGAAAGGGTCCCACTGGCCTGCCCAGTATTGGGAGATGCTGTGGGGACCAGTGCAGTTTAGCAGAAGGCTGCACCGTCCTCAATGGTGTCAGGAGATGTGCATGACTTCATGTGCGATGTTACACATATGCAATGTGCGCCAGGCCCCCTCAACCTTGGGGGCAACCTGGCACCTCTGAAAGGATCTCACATATAGCTGTATACACCTAGGACTCTTTTAAATTACAGTGGTGCCCCGCAAGACGAATGCCTCGCAAGATGGAAAACTCGCTAGACGAAAGAGTTTTCCGTTTTGGAGGTGCTTTGCAAAACAAATTTCCTATGGGCTTGCTTCGCAAGACGACAATGTCTTGCGAGTTCCTGCTGGTCCCCCCCTTTTTCTAAGCCGCTAAGCCGCTTATCAGCTGATCCGATCAGCAGATAAGCCGCTAAAAGCCGCTAAAAGCTGCTAATAGCACTAATCCTTCAATGGGCTTGCTTCGCAAGACGAAAAAACCGCTAGACGAAGAGAATCACAGAACGGATTCTTTTCGTCTTGCGAGGCACCACTGTATCAAGAACCCTGATTTGCCCAGGGATCCCAGGGTCAAACACACACACCCCTTTCTCGTTAATGCTGAACATGTCAACCTTGACTAATAGGGACATCAGAATATGTGCTGGGGGAGGTGGCAAACAACAGGCATGATCCCACTTTCTCCCTCATGCAGTTAGGGCTAGGTAGAGAAATCTAGCTCTGTTTGTGTTTTTATATGAAACTATATATGGGCAAAACACAGCAAAATTTTGAGAGTCACACTGAATTTTGCAATGAAATTCTCCAAACAGAGAAACAAATTCTACAAAAATGCATATGAGTAAATATAAAATGCAAAAGTCCATTATTTGAGGGGAATTTCTTTAAAATTTTCAGGCAAAATTACATACTAAAAAGTGTCCATTAGGAGATATGTGCACTCAAATGCTGACTAATTTTTGTGAGGACTTTTCTTAAACACACACAAACTGATACGTTAATGTGGCAAACTGGATTTAAGATTGGGCGGAAATGAGAAACTGAAAAAAACAGAGATTGACAGAAGAATCAGACTTCTCTCTGTTAATCTCTCAGAAATGGAGAAGGGGATATTGAAACCCCTTGTCATTGTACCAAGATTATACTGCATTTGTGTTTTATCAAAACACAAGTGCATATTCAAAGAACCGTGTGAAAAGAATACAAATGTGTATTTATTTATTTACTTACTTACAATGTATATGTGTGATTCAGTAGCTTGGGGGATACAAATAGTATGCACCAACCCTGGAATTCATTTTCATGAATTTCCTAGTTAAATTAAAATGCAGGCAAAATGCAGGGCAGAGTGAAACTGAGGGATTATAAAGTGACTGGATGGGGAAATCCTCTCCTCCCTAAATTGTTGTGCTCACTTCAGCAGTAAAAGCCAGGAGTTGGGAAATCTTGTGAAAGCCAATTGATCTCCCCTCCTCTTCGTTATCTTGTAAATTATGGGGGAGTGGGAAGACTCTTGAATCCCAGAGGAAAATGGAACGGGCAGATTCTAATTGGGATGTAAATGTTGTTTGCCTTATCTATGGAGACCGGGTTCTGACTGTTAATTGGCATGCTGTGAGATCATTTGGAAATGGTTGATATAACTCCGTGGTCCATTGAACAGGAAGCATGGCTGTTTTCACAGTTTGATCATCAATGCATCACTGCACACAGTTCCTTTCCAAGATCCCCCCACCCCCACCCCTCACTTGCTTATAATGGAACAGTTTTACTTGTCACATACAAGTAAATGTTAATTCTGGGGGAGTGGAATCCTTTGTTGCAAACTATTCAATAATCCAGTGAAGTTAGAGCATTCATATTTTAAGTAGTGCCAAAATCTGTCCTCCAAATTCTTTCAAGTCCCCACCCACCCCTTTTCCTCGCTTTGAAGGAGATTTCCATTTTCCTGCCTCATTTTCAGGGCACTTGAGAATTTATTAAGACTTTCTGGGGATGTGGAGTTTTGAATGTATCTCACCATTGTGAGTGGCTGAGAGTGGCATATGTGGTCCCTCCCTCAATAACATTTCCCCAGCATTCTGCAGCCTCCCCAGCTGACCATGCTCCTGATCATACCCTTGGAAGGAGTTCCCCGTGATGGGATTTAATGCGGACATGGGCACCTGGGGAGACTGCCGAGTACAGACCACTGGTGACATGAGTGGTTGGCTGAAAGAAGTGACACTCACAAGCAATCCTTGCTTCACTCAGAAGTAATGTATAAATGCATTATTAAAATAAAATAAAAAACACCGAAGAGATTTTCACCAAGATTTTCTCTCCCCTTTGATCACTTTTGAATGAAATTCCTAATCTCATTAATTTATAGAGAATGGCTAACAAAAGATGGGAGAAAAATTTAGTGTACTGCTAATTTTAGGCATGCTTGTATCAGGGTTCTATACATATCTCTGTACGGACTTCAAGGCTCTGTTTTGTAGCTTCCTTCTTCCCTAAGCCATAGGAAGTTACAAAGGGAAGCAACTTGTTCTTGTACTGGGGACTTGTGGCCTTTTTCTATGTCTAATATATGCACAGGCATCAACTCATAGAGGCCCAGATCTCTTTGCTCCCCTACCAGTAAAATATTTGACGGAGCCAGGAGGGGGGCAAAATTGATGGGCATTGCTGCTCCCCCCCCACCCACACACATTTGGACTTTGTTTCCCAAGATGCTTTCTAAATAGACTTGTAAAAGGGTTGCTTAATGGCAAGAGAGGTGGGATTGGGCAAAAACCTCTGACATAATTTATTACGGTCTTTATGACTGGAGAGAGAGAGAGAGAGAGAGAGAGAGAGAGAGAGAGAGAGAGAGAGAGAGAGAATGCAAACTGCTTCTCCATGGGGCAGATTCAAGGAGCTCTACTAGGATGAGAGAGGAAGCAGCTTCTGGTTGCTTATCATTTTAAAAAATTAAACTAGGAGTGCCTAATTCAGATGACTTGGTGTCAGGGCTGGTTCATATGCAGGTCAGCACACAAAAAGAGCCAGTGTGGTGTAGTGGTTAAGAGCGGTAGTCTCGTAATCTGGGGAACCGGGTTCGCGTCTCCACTCCTCCACATGCAGCTGCTGGGTGACCTTGGGCTAGTCACACTTCTCTGAAGTCTCTCAGCCCCACTCACCTCACAGAGTGTTTGTTGTGGGGGAGGAAGGAAAAGGAGAATGTTAGCCGCTTTGAGACTCCTTCGGGTAGTGATAAAGCAGGATATCAAATCCAAACTCCTCTTCTTCCTCTTCTTCTTCTGGGGTTCTCTTGGTGGTTCCCCAGCTGGGGCCTCCCACCATTCCTCATCATCCAGCCAGTCCCTGACGCCTGGAGGGAAACAGCTCCCCAACTGTTGTTGTTGTTTGTTGTTGTTGTTGTTGTTAATCTGCCCTTTACCCCAAGGTCCCAGGGCAGTTTACAACAATTGAAACTCAATATTTAAAAGCAATTTAAAGCAACTTACTGTCACAGAAATAAGATGGGTCCTAAAAAATATGCCCAAGCAGGCAAATACATAATTTTGGAACCCGCATTCATTGATTTTGGGTGCAAGTGGTGCTCAACCAGATGCCTAGAAACTTGGGCTTGAGAAGAGTTGGGTTCAAGTCCCTTTTTTAGTTTTAAGAATGCAGAGTATCCCTGGACCAGTCTCTTGTTTTTGAGTCAACATCACAGAACTGTTTTGGAGATAAAAAGTGGAGTGGAGTGGGGAATAAACCTTCACCAGCACTAGATACGTCTGTTGCTGGGATTTGGGGGTGGGGCTTATCTCCCACTCCCCCAATATTTTATTCAGGTTGAGGCCCCTAAATATATGCATTTCATTTAAAAGTATGCATGCATAATAAATACAGAAGTTCAGGCATGAAGTCAGATAGAGGCTGCAGTGCTAACCCTTTTCAATAACTACATATGTTTAATGTTTTACTATATTTTTATATATGTTGGAAGCTGCCCAGAGTGGGTGGGGTATACTACTACTAATAGTAACAAGGCTACAAGCAAGTTGCAACCAACAGTGCAATGTAATTGGAGGTATTCACAGATGTTCACAAGTGAATCGGAACTCCTGTCTAAGAAACTGCACTGCACCATCTGATCAAGGTTCACCCTGTTGTACAATCTCTTTTAAAAGTGTTGAGCCAGATGCCATTTGGCACTTCCAAAGTAAATCAGGGGCCACATACAAGTAATAAAATATCTGGCAGATAAAATGTCAACATGTGAAGCTAGTAATTTTATTTCCCTACTAGGAAAGGCTTGCTCTATGTGATTTGTGCCAGTCACACAGATGTTAACGTCACAAGGAGTCGTTCACTTAGTTCCTGTTCCTATACTTCTTGCTGCAACTCCTTCCTCTTAGAAGTGGACCTCTTCATCAGGGAAGATATATAAAATACCTCACATTCCTTCCTTCTTACTACTTAGCAACTGTGATGAAGTGGCTAAGCAGCAGTAGCATCTGCCTATTCAGCCGTAGAACATTGCCTCAGCCTTTTGCTTTCTGACTTTCTTTATCAATGACCAATTGATTTACTTTTTTTAAAAAAAAGAATGCTAAATTTCTGGACCCTTTTCTTGCATGGTGTGGTGTGGGAATGACCATGAAGATGAAGTAGAAATTGTTCAGAGCTCTATCCTCAGACGGAACCCTTAAGTTCACCTGGCAATTATAGGAAATAGTCAACTTCATTCATGCCAGGCATTGGGCACTCCCAATCAGTGCATGGCATGATCAATCACCCACACCCCTGCCTTCTGTTGATTCTCCACATGTGGTAACCAAATATAAACTGCAACTGTACTTGAAGACTACATTAATAATAATAATTCTATTATTTATACCCTGCACATCTGGCTGGGTTTCCCCAGCCACTCTGGGCGCTTTACAGCATATTTAAATAATAACCAGTTGTGTATTCTTTATCTCCTTGACGTCTGAAGGGAGGGCATTCCACAGGGAGGGCACCACTGCCGAGAAGGCCCTCTGCCTGGTTCCCTGTAACTTTGCTTCTCGCAGTGAGGGAACCAGCAGAAGACCCTCGGAGGAGGACCTCAGTCATTCACAGTCGTGGTTTAACAGTCATGGTTTCCTCCTCTCTCTCCATGAATCTATCTAATCCCCTTTAAAAAAAAAGAGCTGTGAATTACACACTTCGATTAAGACCACATAATACACACCTGCCTAGGAGTAAGCTCCTCTGAACTCAGCTAGACTTAACTTCTTTACAGGCATAGCAAGTCTATCTATGAGGATGAAACTCAGGGGAAACTCTGAGGCTGGACTCGCATGCACACTTACAATAGGAGTAAATCTCGTTGAGACCTTTCTGAGCAGGCATGCTCTGGATTTGTATGTAAATTCATATTTCATTATGTCTCTTCTGATGTGCACCAGCTCATTCAGCTAATGTACAAGCTGGTTTTAGAAACTGCCATTAACAATTATACTGTTTGAAGCTCTCTGTAGCTGTATGTGAAACTCATAAGCCAAACTAATTGTTACTAATTGTTTGTGGTGTTGTGTGTATGTGGTTCTCCCCGCCCCTCTAAATTTGTTACTGTCTGTAATTCTAATCTGATTAGAGTGTCTTTGTGTTTTAGGGTGGTTATGCTGCGTACCGGTATGCCCAGCCTACCACAGCAACCGCAGCTGCCTACAGTGACAGGTAAAAAGTAATTTACTGCTGAATACATACCTCAGTTGGAAATTGTGCTACTTATACACCTTGTGCTCTGCTTAGGTTTCATGTTTTCTTGCTCTGTGCATAGCTGTAGTCTATAAGGCTACATAGTTATAATCCATGAAGAGCCATTACTAGAAAGGTTAGTTGCCCACCTTATAAGATATTGGATAACTGCGTAGTCACATCTAAACCAAATTTACCATAAACTTAGCAAGGAATGGAGAGACTGCACATGGCTCTCCAAAGTCTGGCATCATCCTGACATTTAGCTTTATGTTCCTTTACTTCTTGAAAGATAAATCCATGTTAAACCCTAATTAAAGCCAATGGAAACAAAAGATATACAGAGCTTATAGTTCTTGGTGGGAAATGATCAGTAGCAGAAATGAAACAGTGCTTTCTTGCACCCCCCCCCCCCAATTTTGGAAGCAAGTCCCTGTTGATCTGGGACTTAATTACTGGGCAAACATGCATAGAATAGGATGGTAATAGCACAATTCTGTTTCTGTTTATTTAGAAGTAAGTTCCATTGAGTTTGACAGTGCTGACAATCTCACAAGTGCAGAGCAAACCTCAGTGGAACTTACTTCTGAGTAAACATTGCCCGTCACACTGGTCCCATCATTTCATTGCCCATCCCACTGAGCTCAATGTGTAAGTGAAGCCCAGCCTTCACTCTCTCCCATTGCAGTCAGTGGAACTTACATACGGATGCTTATTCATAGTTTGATTGTGTCCAACATCACTGGGGGAGCAACTCAAATAAAATCTGATCACACAGAATGATGGACAGAATAGAAATACCTTAACTTTGACAACATCAGCTTTCCATTGAAAGAGAAAACAGAACTTTAAAAATCAAATAAATATTCAAAGAAGGCAGAGGAAAGGAATAAAATACCTGGATGATTTGCAAAAGGTCTTAGAAGTCTCATTTTCACTTACAGAAAATGTTCAGGCATTGTGAGCTGTTAGGGAAAATGGCACCTCTGGAAACCTAACTGGGGAGAGTTTGTCAAAGAAGCAACTGTTAATGAATTTTATATTTCCATTCCTTTTAAGGTGGGGAGTGGCATTAAATTAAAAACATAATGGTGAAACAAATGGTACATATGCATACATATAGAGTATATATCATATGACTTTAAAGTGCTGTTCATGGATTCAGTTCCCTAAATATCTATATGGAACAATGAATGAATGTTGAAATGTTCTGCATGCTCAGTTGCTTTCTCAAAGTGCTGCTTATTCTGGTAATGAAGAAACACATAAACATGTTTGGTGAATAAAATCAATTTGCATGAGCTGGCTGAGGCATGCTGTGTCTGACAGGTAAGAAAGTTAACCTTTTTTCCCCCCACTCTGACTTACGGATTAGTCTTATCACTCCAGTTCTGCTATTTGTGCCTGGTATGCAACTGGAGTTCCGGGTTTTTTTTGCTTTTCGGTCCTTACTTGGAATATCCGATCGTACGGAGTGCAACTCAGTCAATCCTCATTTCATTTCCACAAAGGTGTGTCATTAGCATGTGGCGGCTAAAAGTATTTTCTCTGTGAGCTTGCAGCGCTGAAAAGGCTACTGGATCTTTGAGGGCAAAAACTATAAATGGTAGCTCAATGTTATTTAGAGCCAAACAGGAAAAAGAATAGAAAAGGAAAATTCCTGTTAACCTTCAATTTGTCACTTGGCTCTCTGAAAATATTGATTCTGGGGTTTGAATACATTTTTTTTTCCTATGGAGGAGCATTGTAGGGTTTGCATGGTGTCAGTATTCATAAAGGAATTGAACACCCTGAACATGCACAGAGTGGCTTCTGCAAATGTGCATTATAACCTGCCCCACCCTTAGGAACCTGCTATTGCAAAAAGAGCACCACTGGTATCCTGAACAAATCAAGTAAAGCAAGGCCATCTGTGCTTCCTCTAGGAATGGGGTGGGGAACCTTCTTTCCCCCCAGCCCAAGGGTCACCTTCCCTCTTGGACAATCTGCCAGGGGCTACATGTCTATGGTGACACCAGAGGCAAAAGTGGGTGGAGCAATGAATGTAAATTTTACCTTTCTGTACTAGCCTTGTTTCTACACATACTCATGTACTCGTTTCTATCCTACATCCAGGCAGCAAGAGGCTTTGTCAGAGTTCACTGACACATTCTAGCCAGGCAGGCAAAAACACTTAATTAGGGTGTGAAGCAGGACTGGTGAGGGGCATGGCCTGGGGAGACCCCAAAGACAAGATAGAGAGGCCTCCAGGGCTGTATTTGGCCCCTGGGCCTGACTTTTCCAAGCACTACTTTCAGATTGTCAATTTGCTTTTCAATCAGGCATCTAGCATAGAGACTACTCTTCAGGAGAAGCATGAAAAGAAGATATTTCTGAAGGATTCCTGGAAAAGGCTTTTGATCAATTGGAATGGCATAGTTTGATTTGAAATGTGCTTGGGATTGCAGAGGTGTGACAGCATCCATTTCACAAGAGACAGAGAATATGACCAGGAATAGTAAGAATTTCCATTCAGTTCACATTTAGAGGCAAGCCCACTAATTTACACCTTTCTGAAACAAAACACAGACCAAAACATAGCTATCCTTTGATGTTTGTAATACAGTTCTCCACCCAAATTGTGTGGGCAAAAATGCACAGACTGGGGGACACCTCCATGGCATTTGCATTCAGGGTATGGTAGTGTGGGGCGGAATTGTTAGCCCTTGTTTGGTCAAGTGTCTACATTTATTAGAATGCAGTGACTTTACAATTCAGCTCTCCATTTTACATGAGTCAGCCTAATGCAGGAGCATTCCCACAGCCTTCCAGTTCCATATAGTACATTCCAAAGTGTTTTGAATGGCTTAGGTCTGGAGGAAAACTTCAGAGGCACTGAGCTTTGCCTGGAGCAAAATATCAAGCAGAATTTAGATGAAAGGAAGGAAGGAAGCAGGCTTAGTTTCACAAGAGGCAGTGATGGCCACCAACTTGGATGGCTTTAAAGGAGGACTGAACAAATTCAGGGAGGATAAGGCTGTCAGTTGCTATGTTCTGCCTCCATGGTCAGAGGCAGTAATGCTTCTGAATGCCAGTTGCTAGAAAACATAGGAGGGGGGGAGTGCTGTTGTGCCCGGGTGCTGCTTGTGAGTTTCCCAATGGGCCATCTGATTGGGCACTGTGAGGACATGATGTTGGACTAGATGGGTCATTGGCCTGATTTAGCAGGGTCTTCTTATGTTTAAGCTTTCCCATTCAGCTTCATCCATAAATTATTCTCATTTTTTGAGGACATTTGAGTGCAAGGCCCCCAATGCCTCCATATGCTGTGCTAGCAACAGTAGAATTCCCTGAGTAGTGTATTCAGCATTTTAAAGCAACCTTCAACTATTTTTGCTTTGCAAAAGTAGATTTATTGTTCTCTTTGGAAGCTGACCATCCAGATCATCAACCTTTTTTCAGGCCTCTGGGAAGATGTGAATCTTTAAGCAAGTGCCATGAATGCAACCCCCTCTAGTCACTTCTTTCTCTTCTCCAGCCCTCACCCCGAGAGAGGGAAAGAGATTGCCACTTTCCCAAAGGATCTGGGGGAAAGTGAAATTCAGTAGAATTAATCTGAGCCTTAAAAAGCACATAGAGCTGAAAGAGGAAATGGGAAAGAGTGCCACTCTTCCAACTTCCTCCTTCAGCTTTATGTATTTTTCAAGGGAGTAAAAGATCAATTTCACAGTCATAACCAAGGGACAGCAAGAGGGAAAATAATCCATAGACTTTGTGGGCAGCAGGAGAAGACCTCAAGGACATGATTGTGCACATGGCTGCCACAACAATGACCATTGCTCTAAAGAATCACTTGAGACTTAATTTTAGCTAGTTTTGTCAAAACTCTTTTGACTTGCCTGCATTGCAGGGGGTTGGAGAAGATGACCCTCAGGATCCCTTCCAACTCTAGAATTCTATGAGTCCATGATTCCCTTGGAATTCCCCTGATGTTTTGTCTGAGGAGAAACTCTCAAGTTTAGAATTAGATTTAGGTGAAGACACTTAGCTAAATCAATTTTCATTGGCGTGGTGGGAATCAGGGGAAGTGGACAGCTCAGGGTTGGGATGGAGGAGAAATTCAAGTAAGGTAGCACTTAAAGAGAAGTCTATCTAATCCACATTTCCTTTGAAACAACATGAAAGCCAAATCTTTCAAGGCAGTTCCCTAGTCAAAGTATGTGTACTGATATGTGTAAAATGTGCATGAAAATAACTATACTAGTGAATATAATATACAGAGATTAATATAACATACAGAAATGTACATATCAGAAAATAATCTCACTAAAGTGCTGGCAAATGTTCATGATTCACAATCCAATGTGAAAATGTGCAGAACTGAACTTAAATTTTCTCAGAGCAAATTCAGCCTCCCCGCCCCCACTTTGTACAAGCATAAACTACCTTAGGACCCCCCAAATCGGCTCATCTCCTGGTCTAGTGACCCACTTCCTTCCCTTCCCTCCCTTCCTGATAATCCTTCCACCTGAGTGTCATTTGAGGGGCAGGTCTGACAAAGAGATGAGAAGTGTCTTAACAGTAACTTTTGGTCAGTGTGTACAAATCACAACAGTCTAGCTCATTTATGAGGATCTGGCTAAGAACACAATGAAATTTTGTCAAACCAAGCAGAATCAGGAAACAGTGCAATAGTTACACTCCCCTCCCAAATTATTATTTATGACAAAGTATCTCCAGCATGCTAAATTTTCAAATACCCTCTTTATGTATAATTAGGATCGCAAAACATCAGTCTTTTGCATAATCATAGGTATTTTAAGTGGATTTAGTTCGTTTTGAGTATTATGTAGCTTATTGGTTTTAAATGTGTGTGTCCCCAGCTGAATAAAGATTTGGGGGGTTAGTTGCAAATCTATAAAATTTTAATTGCTTTTCTCTCTGGGGGACATTATAAAACTACTTTTAATAAGTAACCTATGCAAATATGACTTTGAGGATATGAAACTTTATGCAAACATGGATACCTCAAACTATATTTTAGTTGCAAACTGGTTGATTCGATTTATTAACTTCCTAATGTTTTCCCCCCCACTAAAAGAAAGATGGATTTTGCATCTGAATAAATTAGTTTATTCATTCCCTGTGGATATCAGTCCTTTCTAAATTGTAAGATGGGGGGGGGGATGAAAACACACAAGTCAATTACTAATTCTGCATTTAAGCAAAATTCTAGTTTAAAAGAGTTTGTATCTTTTATTGCCAATTCTAACCCTCAGTTGGCATCATTTTCTAGAATTATTATTTATCTGGTCACAAGAGTGAATTATTTCCCCTTTGGTCAGCTCTTACTATTTCGTAATTGTTTTCGATTAGAACAACTAAGGAAATACACACATTTACAAATGTACACAAACCAGAAAAACAACAATGTAAGATAGAAATATTTTTGTTTTAAAGAAATCCACAAGTAAATTATAACTTACTGTTGGGGTATAAGGTTGTAAACTTATTTTTTTTTAATGAAATGGATAGAGGAATTGGGACTGGTTGCATAGTTACTGGTTATGTTAAATAATATTGATATCAGGGAGTCCACGGTTATGAAACCACAGAATAATGGTTGCTTCCAATAGTTCCCTTGTTCATCAAGGTCAGAAATGTTGTGTAACATTGCATAGGATAAGAATAAAGACATGTCAAATAGATAACAAACTGTGAATGAAATGTAAATAGTTTTTTTAATAAAAGGAGACATGCCGATACGTAACAACCCTCCAAAAAATGAAGTAAGCATTTCAGTTGATCCTCCACTGACATGGACGAAGCTTTTCTGCATATATGAAAAAATATTAAGCTTAGTATGAAGAAACTAAGTTTGCAAGTTCCACTGTTTTCCCTGCCACAAAATGACCCCCCACCCAAGAGTAGATTGAGCAAATTGCGGGTATGGAGCAAAACAGTGTGCAAATGAAACTCATCCTTTTTAATGCAAACAACAGTCACATTTCACTTTGATACAGTGTCGTATATTTGTGCATTTGATATTTGCAACCAAACCAATAAATGTTTGTATTGTAGGAGAGACTAGGGACTGACTAACTTGCTACCTACTTGATGATACATATGAAATCAATTGTCATTGTGCCTGTCATCAAGTATTTCCAGCTTCACCAGCAAGTAATACTGCTAGAAAACCTACAGGCCTTCCCTATTCTCACAAGAAGACTGCTGTCACACACCATTAGAGTGTTAAGGCACACTCCAATTTCCAATTACACCAGCTTCTAGGGGTCTTCACACGTTACATACTCAATCTGTGTACACAATAGTTCTGTGGTATATTCAATACAATATTTCGCATGCAACGTTCAACAAATGTAGAGGCTTTGTGTACAATAGCTGAGCTGCATACAGTCTTTCACAGAAACACTTGTGTATCTGTATAGACGGCTTGTGCTTGTGTTCTGTTTAATGTGCAAAGAAGCCTTCTTTGGACAATAAGTGAGTGATGGCAGCTTCCTGCAATGGGAGGATAAATAGTGGGTGGGGCAGGCAGATGGAGGTTTAATTCCACTTGATTCCTTTCAAGAGGTGAGTGTGTGAACTGGCCACCAAGTGTCCTGGGGAATCAGGTCAAAAGCTCTAATGTCGTTCTTCATGGTGCAGAACCTATCTCAGCATGGCAGTGGGGCATATCGTCATTTTGTCATTGCATGATCACTTGATGTGTTGCTAGAATGTATGTAATGCTGTTAACCAGATTCCAACAGATCCATCACATCGGCTCAGAGAATGGCTTGCTTGAAATGAGCCCCAAAGGCAGAACTTCACATTGACTGGCTATCTCCCCACTCACCACCCACCTTGTCCCTATTTGTGTATTATGATTCGATTTGTGGCATCTCAGGTTGAAATACTGAAATACTGACAATGTTCCTTGCTTGCATTTGAACACAAGGTCAATATGTGCGAGATTGGGGGATGCAGGCAGTGATATAAGTGTGTGCTATCTCATGAATAAGTCCTTAACCTGGAGGGAGATGGGTCTTTCTACATTAACTGCTTGCTAATTTCGTAAAATTCTGGTGGGGGTGGGTGGGTGCGTGCCCGCAAGTGTGTGCAAGTAGCTATTTAAAAGTTCCTGGTCTATTCTGAACACAGGGAACATGAGAGAGAGTGTCCACACATGCCTCATGAAAGATTTTGCCAGTCAAATTTATAATAGCAATAGAATTAACGTTGGCCTGTATGGATTTCTATAGGATGTTGTCCTCTTTATCCCAGTGTTGCAATACTGATTCTATACTTTATTTATCACATTTATAGCATGCCTTTCTTCCATGATGGAGCTCAAGGCAGTGTTCAGAGGGTTGTCAGGTGATCTCCTATCTAGGAGATCTAAAACTAAAACTTGCTTCACTTTAACATGGTGGCCGTCTCATGTGTCTGAAAGCTATGTTCTGGGACGTCATCACATCTCCCATCCAGGCCCTGACCCTGATTCAGGAAAGCCACTGCACTGTAGGCCTCCAGACTCTTCCCTGGACTTTGGCCCAAGAACTCTATGTGATGAGAGGAGATTCGCAGAAACCCTCCCATCAGCTAACACCAGCGCAGGGGGTTGGACTCGATGGCCCTTGTGGTCTCTTCCAACTCTATGATTCTATGATTCTATGATATGACGGCCAAAGTATCCCAGTTTAAAAGCCTAGAAGACAATATCCAGTCCCAATTCAGATTACCATGTGCAATGTGATTCAGATATGGAAATTCTCCTCTTTGGCCAAAGAATACCTGCCAAAGTAGGTGAGCATAAGAGGTGCCCCCTATTTCAGTTAATGAAAGTGACATAGAAAAATGCATTATTTTAAGGGAAATTGTTTTGCGTCCTGATGACCAAATAAAGAGATGGACACGCAGACTGGGGTTGAATGGGGCCACTTTTATTCAGTGAGCACAATAAGATCAGCAGAGGGGGATAGCTATGAACTACAACTTTAGGCAAGCAAACACCTTTGCCTGTGGAAAACAGAGGCATAGCTATCCAGCCTACCCCCTTTCCCAGGCCACAACTTAGAGGTGAGAAGGGAAGTGTTGCTGCATCACACACACACACACACACACACACACACACACACACACACCAGGACCCCATAGCTCCAAATGGATGATTCAGCTTGGTCTCAAAGGTGGCCCCTTTACCACCCCTGAATCTCAGAGTTCAAAGAGTGAACCTCAGGGCCACCTTAAGAGGTGCCTAAAGGGCGCCACCAGACTAAAAGAACCACTGAGCCAGATTAGCCTACTAAACAACATGGCAGAACATATAGCACCCCTAGTCCCACTTTTCAGTGTAAAGTAGGTGAAAAACCAATCCATATTCCAAAATGTGGATAGGGAAAAATTCCTACTTGGCCCTCTAGCAGTGACCAGCATGCCACACTGGGGGACAGGGAGGGAGGGTGCCACTGCCGGAGAAGAGACAGGTGGCCACCCTTTAAATAGGGCTCTAAAACATACCCTCCCTTGCCTCACAGCACTTTCAAATATGCCAATAGATGCCCTGCTGGTTGGAGCTTTGTCTCTTACAGGCAACATATGTGCCACACCAGTTGGTACCCCTGCAAACTGGTGGTGGAACAGGCTATTAAAAATGTGTCCCAAAATGTGTATATTGGGAGAAATCCACATAAAAAACACTAATGAGGACTTATTTAAGAAATAAAAAGATCACAAACTGATGTTGAAAAGACATCCGATCTCTGCTTAGAACTTAGTTTCTACAATTTTCAGAATCAAGTGGTAATTTCCCCCTGGATTCTACCTCTTCAGATTGCAGGTCGGTGAACAAGGGACTTTACGTGTTCATTTGCTCCCCTGAGGAAAATAAATCTCTCACCCCATGCAAACATGAAAGTAAATGAGGGAACTATTTTAGTGTGGAGACTAGGCCAGGTTCAGATTCCTCCTTGGTGATGAAGCTCCCTGAACCAGTTGGTATCTCTCAGCCTAACCTACCTCACAGGGGTGACATGATGGAGGGATGATGTCATGCCATGTTGGGGTCTTTGGAAGAAGTGTGACATAAACATGATAAATGAACAAACAGACTCAAATATGCCAGAGCTACAAAAGGGGAACCACAAAATGAGTGCAAGTGGGAGCAGGCCAGGTGATATAATTGATGAGACTCACAGTAACTCAAGCACATGTAATATACACACATGTTCCTACAGTCGAAGGGTGGGGTGAAAATAATGAATATAGCCTTAAATAAGTAAATCAATGCACTGCGTTGCATATATACCATTGCAGCCTTCCCCACCCTGCTGCCCTCTGGAACAGCCCCCGCCAGCGTGGCCAGTGGTCAGGGACGATAGGACTTGTAGTCCCACAACATCTGGAGAACACCAGAACCATCCTTAGAGGATAGCGCTCTCCTTCTGTTGCTGAAGTATGCCAAAGCAGAGCAATACATGTCTAGCCCAAGTCCAGTTAGCAAATCCACAACACAGAAATCTTCAGCAGAAAGAAGTTAAGCAATAATAAAGGGGGCGTTCCTGAGCAGATGCTCAGGGCTTTTCTCTCTCCAGGAGCAACTGCAGCCTCTTAAATCCTCCACACTCTTGGAATTAAGAAGCAGAACTTAGAGACCTCCCACACAGCTGAATGCTCCACCCACACTTTAGAAATTAAGCACTTACTCTGTTACCAGCAGCACAGAACACATCCTTCCACACAACAGTGGGTGGAGGATAAGGCTATCAGTGGTTACCAGCAATGATGGCTATGCTCTATCTCCACAGTCAGAGGCAATAATGCACTGTGAAATTTAGCCACTGTGAAAACAGGATGCTGGGCCACTGGCCTGATCCAGCAGGCTCTTCACAAACATGGAGTGAGGGTTTCAACTCCCCACCCCCCATTTCATTGATATGCCATGTTTTTTTCAGCATTTTCCCATGGGCACATTTTCAGGGATTGAATGTCATTTGGTGGGGAGGAATGATAGGAGGAGCAATAGGTGTAACTCTTACAGAAGGCCACATTAGGGCCACACCAAAATAATAGGTTTCTATGCACACACTTCCATCTAGCCAAGCAACAGCCACTGTCCCTACACCCAAAAGATGCCTTGGAGATGTAGCTGGAGTATTTATATACATATAAGCAGTTGGAGGAACTGCCCACCAACACTAAATCAAATACCCGGATTAAAATAAGTATGGGCAGGTGAATGTTTCCCAACTGTGGTATGATAATATCTGTCCAGTCATTTGGGCATGTAATACAGCCACACACTGCAGCTTCCCTGCTAAGGATGGGATGAAACAACACTCTCCTTGCTAGGTGAGCCTTAGGTATGAACCTGGGAAATGAACTCTGCCCCCGCTATGTGCATGTCAGGTCCAAAAGGGTACTCTCCCAAACCCCACCAGTCATAATAATAATAACAACAACAACAACAGGCTAATCCCTGAAGGATGTCCTCAACCCAATAATACATCAGTTTATCTTCTATTACTCCCTCCCACTTACTTACCCACCTGTACGGAATGCCATAAATGGCTGGCAAACCCCACTACAACCAACTACAAATTAGTTCTAGCAGTGAGGAGTAAGCAAAAAGTAGAGGGACCATACAGCCAATCAAGGGATTCTCCCCTGCAAAAATTCCTACCCAGACCCTTCAGCAGGTGACGGCTAGTTGCAGAAAGTAGGGAAAGTCAGAGGAGGATCTAGCTTACCAGCCAGGCTTCCCACCCTTCTTAACTGCCCCTCATATGCTGTTGAGGGGCATGAGCTAGGGAAAGGGGTGTGTCATAAAGGGCAATCCTCAGTGGGCAAGCACATATTACATTACATTCAGGGCCGTCTTTACCCAGGGGTGCCAGGGGCGTGGGGCACCCGGGCGCCAATTTCTGCGGGGTGCCAGGCGCCTGGCGCTGAAGCCGCCGAAGCTCTTAACTATCTACCTGTTACAAAATAATAAATAATTTTGATCAAGCTAGAAAAACAAAATACATCTATACCTAGGTATTACCAAAATGTATACCTACTGTTTCACTAAAGGACTTTCGACTTTGTGTGTTCATTTACCAAAGACGCACCACGCCAGCGGCAGTGCTTGTCAGACTCAATGACGGCGCTTGTCATTCTCAATGGTGCCATGCATGCAAAATTAACTAAATTTGGGGATCTTTGCACCCCAGCGGTGCATATGCTAAAGACAGCCCTGATTACATTACATGCATCCAGTGAAGTAAACTACAGACCACAAACTCTTGAGCTGTCACACATTTGTTAGTTTTAAGGGTGTCACAAGACTTCTTTGTTTACTCTGCAACAGACACAGCTACATCTCATAAATCTCAGTCTCTATTTTGTAAAACATGCCACACAGGGTACTCATTTAGGACATATCTGGAAAGGTGCTGGTTCTGTCTCTACATGGCAAATGCAGCAAAGCTGCTCATAGAGATTTGATCTTACAGTGACTGGGAACGTAGAAATAAATAAAGTAAATAACAGAAAACTAGCCTCCTTTCCCCAGCCATATACGTAAAACCCAAGTTGCAAATAGCTGTGGCACTATTTAATAGCCTTGATATTGAGATGAAGGATTTGGAAAAGAGAGACTAGGAAGGTCTTTTAAAAAAGAAAAAGAAAAAGTAATACACTGAAGCAGTTCTCCATCAATTATTGCAGATAATCCTACTAAACCAGACACTAATGCAACTGGAATTTGCAGTAATAAAGAAATGGAATGTTTCAGGCGACAAAACATAAGTTAATTCAACAGAATTACTCACAGGGAATGTACATCATGCATTATTCTTATAGACCCAGAATGGCTATCAAGAAGGGGATGCCACATCAGCATTTGCATAAACCAGACACTGTTTCTTGCATTCAGATTTGGTAAAAAAAATAAATGAGAGAGTTGGTCCTGCAAGCCTAAATACTTTATGGAAGGCAAAGTTGGGAAATGTAGATATATATTTTCTGCATTACACTTTATTGCACTTTATGTTTGTACAGAGAGAGAGAGAGAGAGAGAGAGAGAGAGCGAGCGCGCACAATAGAGCTATTTCCTATATATATTCAGGCAGTTGTTAAAGTTATGTTGCCGGGATTTTGAATACCCATTATCTTGGGTGAACAGCCAACAGCAGGATTGTTTGCATGTCCACATGTCCTGTAGACGTGAACTTTTGACATGGAATTGTCTCCCTACATAGCACTCTTTTTGTGATGAATGCTCAGCAGCATGTTACCAGATGGCTGTAGACACCACAACCATCCTGTATGCACAAGATAAGATATTCTATAAGACAAGTATTGAAAGACAGGAGAGAACACCTAGCATGAAGAGCAGGTGTATCTTCTGAAGTGGCAGAGAGCATTCAGTTTCCCCCTCCATCTATATATGTATCAAGCAATTTAATTATTTATTTAAGGCCTGTACAAAAAAAAAAAAAAATCCATGCAAAGAAGGGGAAACTGAATCTATACATTACATACACATGCACAGTGGTGGCCGATGGGACTGGTGGGGTGGAAGTCTGGGAGCCCAAACAGTAGTTGGCACCAGAGCCAATGACAGGCAGAGACAACTAATTCTAGATCTGTCCCCATCTTCCTCCTCCCTGATGCATTCTACAAGGGGAAACAGTGAGACAGAGGAAGAGGAAGTTATCAGGCAGTGCCACCCCTTGGACTGGTTGCAAGTTGGAAGGCAGGTGGGGGCTGGCTGAAGGCAGGTTGAAGTTGGTGGGGCAATGCCCCATTTGCCTTATCGGACTGTTCATACCTCCAGACCATTCTCTAGGTCAAAAGCAAAGAAGGGAATGTTGTAGGCCTTCAACACCCATCAGCCCCAGCTAGCTTGAAAATAGAGATTATGAGACTTGTAGTCCAGCCATATTCAGAAGGTCACATCAGTATGATAAATTAGCATTAATAACAGCCAGCCAGGTGTGTGGCTTACAAAATACAGCATATTTCCCATGTATGTCAACCCACCAGGAGCAGGATGCACTTGTTGACTGTGACACCTGTGTAAAGGTAAAGGTAAAGGGACCCCTGACCATTAGGTCCAGTCGTGACCGACTCTGGCGTTGCGGTGCTCATCTTGCTTTATTGGCTGAGGGAGCCAGCGTACAGCTTCCGGGTCACGTGGCCAGCATGACTAAGCCGCTTCTGGCGAACCAGAGCAGCACACGGAAACGCCGTTTACCTTTCCGCTATTTATCTACTTGCACTTTGACGGGCTTTCGAACTGCTAGGTTGGCAGGAGCTGGGATCGAGCAACGGGAACTCACCCCGTTGCGGGGATTTGAACCGCCAACCTTCTGATTGGCAAGTCCTAGGCTCTGTGGTTTAACCCACAGCACCACCCGTGTCCCTGATAGCTGTGTAGGACTGTTGAGGTCTTTTCAGGTATCTTGAAAGGCATAATACATGACCTTGGTGTTAAGCCTTGGACTTGTTGGGATACAGGCTATGCAGGATTGGCCTACTGGGTTGTGGGTTTTGTTTTTTGGCCCTAGGGCCATATTGCCTTCTGGGCACCAAATGCCAGTGGTGGGTAGGACCAGAGACCAAAGTAGGTGGAGCAACATATGCAATTTGTACAGTATGCTTATTTATACATGTTCACACACCCCTCTGTATTCTCAATCCAGAGGGGGATCAGGGCATTCAAGGACACATTCCATCCAGGGAAATACATTCAATGGGGGTGTGAAGCAGGGCTGGTGACAGAGGCAGATTTAGGGGAGTGCAACTAGTTCAGTTTCACTGGGCACAGACCCTCAGGGGCACCACAACTATTATGTAGAATGGAAGGCAAGAAGTGGGGGCACCAAGGTCTGCCACTGCTGGTGAGGACCTGGGGAGAGTTTCTAGGGCTAGGTGGAGAGGATTGGAGGATTCCATTTAGTCCCTAGGCCTGTTGTGCCTTTACCTGTTATTTAAAGAATTTTTACCTTGCTCTGCAGCCACAAAAAGCTCCCAGAGCAACTTTCAGATCACTTACAAGCACAACAGTTTCTGTCCTCAGGTTTAAGTCAACACACAAAATGATGGGGGGAACAAGACATAAACAAACTTGGGTATATGTCCATAGTTAAAACGTGTTAGGGCTGTGATTTCACTGAGATGTATGTTTTTTCACACCAGGTAATTTTTTGTTTTGTTACAACCTGCTCATCAGTCATCAGGTTTTAGCTTGGTTTTAGTCATTGGTAAGAGGTCTGGTTCCAGGAGTTGTGTGGGGCCTATCGGGCCTTTGGTACTTGACCAGCACCTTTTTCTTTTTGCAAATTATTTTAACCCAGTACTTAGATCTATGGGTTGTTGTTTCTAAAGGCCTTTAGGTATTCTAAAGTTGCAATGTGAACTTAAATGATATTTTTATGCATTCATTTTCCTTTTTTTTAACAAACAAATCAAAGCACAAAGCCAGTTTCGGCTTGCTCTAGGGATGGATGCATCTTCCCATCTCCACCCCTTGTCCTTTTTTGTGGTGTTCATTTATTTTTAAATGAATCCTAAAAAATCCCATCAGGTCTGCTGAAACAAAAAACATATATTTAGGAATTGGTCCAAGGACTGCCTTTTTTCTATTTAATCATTTTACAACTGCTTGGAGCAGGTAGTAACTACCATGTCATTGGAATGCTATGAGGGATATTGTACAGAAAAAAGATGACTGCCCTTGTAGGTACATGGTGGTAGCAGCCATCTTTTCCCTGGTACAATAGTTAGCTAATTTGGACTACAGGCCATAAACATCTGATACAGTAGAGGGCTATTGAAGCAAGCCCGTCAGAGAAACAACACAATATACATGCATGCTGATTGTACTTTAAAAAAATAAATAAAAGAAGAATATGAGACAATCCATGATCATAAGCAACTTTATAATATGGTCAATTTTGACTTAGAACTCATCCTCCCTTTAACAGTTGTGTCCTAGTTTTGATGGCCAAAATGAGGGACATGGTCATAGTTCCTGTAACCTTAGGGTTAGGATCTGCCATTAAACTTGACACACAAAATTCAACTTGAGTTTCCCAAGTGTAAAGAGACTACTAGGGAGATAATTTGGGGTCTGATATCCCAATGAAAATTACAATATAGAAGAACATAAGCTAATGTTCCAGTTGACCTTTCTCTCTACCATTCCCCAGGAAGGGACAACAGGTTATGATGTATGGTTTGTGCTGGGAACATTTTAGAAGAGATTTTTACCACATTGACACAGTGAAATTACTGGCTGCTCTAAGAAGCTGTAAAATGTTTTTGTTTTGTTTTAAAAAGGGAATAAGGAAGTTCTTAGTGGATCAGGTCGTAAGTGGGCCAGTTGTGTTGTTAGACCCATACATGTATTGGTGTGTAGATTCTGCTGACTAAAACCCATACATGTGCTCCTAAATCTGGAGCAAATCAGAATCCTCTCACAAGCTTAGTACATGCAGCCCTCTCTCTTCCTTGAGGACCCACACCTACAAATAGGCTTCTTATGAGCCGCTGCCCTCACCACTTGTTCACCCTTTCAAGTTATATAGAAGGTGGACATACACAGGTGGAATTTAGTGGTTCATCTGTGGCTCTACCTATGCTGGAATGGACTGAGATCTCAACAGAATTCATTGCGACTCTGTCCTGATTTCAGTAGTTGCCATGAAACTATCTACTTCTGTGGACATACACAAAAGGTTCCTGTGCCAATGTGGATCAGATTGATCTAATGGGTAGGCCAACCAAGGCCCATTGTGTCGCAGATATCTCCAGAACTTCCAGGATTCCTTCTGGAACATAATGTACTCTACATAGATAGATAGATAGATAGATAGATGATAGATAGATAGATAGATAGATAGATAGATAGATAGATAGATAGATGATAGATAGAGTCAAGTAGCACTTTCGAGACCAACTAAGTTTGTTCTTGGTATAAGCTTTTGTGTGCATGCACACTTCTTCAGATACACAGATATCTGATACCAAGAACAAACTTAGTTGATCTCTAAGGTGATACTGGACAATTTTTTAATTTTTAAAAAATATTTATTACATTCTAAAAGAGGGAGATGGAGTGAACATTCAGCGAAAAGCCATCACTTTTAAAGTAGTATAATAGTGCTGTAACGATAAACTGTGGATGTGGATTGACACAGTTACATCTCTAGAAATGGGCTTTGTATAAATCTTTGCCTGTGTCTTTTGTAAAGCCTACAATACAGCAGGCAATAGAGGATCAAGACAGAGAAAGTCCAGTTATAAGTGGTCATTTAAATAGGAAAAACAGGACCTTGGATAGCTCCAAGTGAGCCTGGTTTACTGTCATTCCTTCTTATGTAACTGTAGGAAGATGTTATCCCAGAAGGGAGCTAAATGGAACTAAAGCCTTTTGTAAGCTGACAAGACCTACAACAAACATTTTCTGGATGGAAACAGAACGATTCTGTCCATCTCAACCATACAGAATAACACATTTGAAATTCCAAAGCACAATAGTACTTGATATAAGACAAGACAGTTTGAGGGAGTTCTCCATCACTTTTCCAGATTATTGCTTGCTGTGCAATATTTTCCACACGCCTTGTCAAGTACAAAACAGCTGCCTGGGCATGTGTGATAAAGTGTCTCTATGACTACTTTGACACATGGCCAGCTATAACAAGTTTGGGATTTGCCGCTCGCCAAAAGCTTTCTTGCATGTTTATCAGCCCAGAACAAAATGCCAGGGATCCTTCGATACCTGGATTTGATTTCCACCTTATATACATTTTACACCAATCAATCAAATTCTTAAATAATGTGTGTTGACTGTGATCAACAAGTACTTAGATACACTCTAAATGGACCCAACAATATGGGGAGTGGGATAGAAATTTTATGGCAGTATGGTAAACATATCCCAACATACGAGTCATATGGTGTCCTGTTCCTTGGGTGCTTGAGGCTCAAGGAAGAAGTAGGCAGCATCCAGAGAAGTAACGTTATAATAGGAAAGGGCAGATCAAATGGGTAATGTCCAGTCAAAGTCAGAAAAATCAGGACATGACAGGCAAAAGAAGATCAATGCAGGGAAAGTCCAGTTAGAAGCTGTGCAAGTGAGCCCATCTGAAGGCTGCTCTCTCTCACTGAAGTAACAGTAGGAAGATGTTGTCCCAGCAGGGAGCTAAAGAAAACTGAAGCCTTATGTAGGCTAACCAGACCTGCACTGTGATTGACTCCACCTCTTTAGAGGAGCTGTCTGTCTTATCAAAAGGCCTTCATTTGATTTTGCAGTCTTTGACTTCTGTGAGGCTGAGGTGGGGAGGTACTGCAAAGGACTCATATTCTACGGATAGTGGTAGGCCTTTGCCCTCTGGCTGGAAGGGATATTGACAGTTCACAACCATCCAAGTCCTCTTTAATGCACTGCAAGGTCCCAGGGTCATGCCAAGCAGTTTTCTGGTACCAGTTTTCAATCCATCAGTTCATTAAGCTGAAGTACTTGGATTCATGTGACCATGAGAGGTTGCTTACAAGTATAGCTCCTGTTCAATTCACACATGATAAAGCCTACCACTTTGCAAATTTCATCACGCATGCTGCCTCTGATAATGTCAAATAAATAAATAAGCACAAGCTTCAACCCAGCTTGTACCTGTCAACAGTTAACATACCATCCTCTTACTGTTGTCCAAAATCATCCATAGCTTAAATAGCATTTATTCCTATGGTGCTGTCGTTGCACTTGCACTCAGTACTCAGGCCAGGCAATAATACAATGTGTTAAAGTGTGCATTGGTGCTGTGTGGCATGAATTGTGGTCCCAAACTTGCCCATGCATGCCTGTACTACACAGAGCCCGATACAGTGTATGCAGACATGGACTGGTCTTGGCATAGCATGGTCAACTGCCATCTCTTTCCTGTTCGATAGTAATAATTTGGTATATTCCAGTCCTTTTCCCACAGCACACAAAGCCCTAAGTTGCAGTCCATGATCAGAGCAATCCCACCAATTTTAATAAGATTGGGGGGTAACTGGCTTGGGGGTGTGTGCATTACAATTAGCTGAAAAAGAATTGGAGTACTTTGGCTTAACTGGATTGAGGGTATCTGTGACAGGCACCTACCAACCACCCAGGTAGCATCTCACCTGCCTTTTTCTTTAATTGCTTTTATGGAGCATGAGACCGGCTTCTATGTTGCAGTGGGTTTAGGACCAATCTTATGTGTGATTACTGGCACTGTGGTGTCTCCTTAGCGCTGTGGCTGAGCAACCGCTGTTCATTCCAATGGTGCTTGCACAGTATTCCTAGGCTGTCGTGCATGGTGTGTTGAGTGTGCTCTTGATTTACACACTTTACTTCTGCTAGCCTTCCAATGGAATGATTGCATGAGTAAATGAGGCATGATGGTTTGAGTCAGATTATGGATATGTGGTCTTCCCTTTTTATTATTATTTTCATTATTTCCTTATTCAAAGCAGTTAAAATGTTCTTAGCTCTGTCCCCTTCTTTGCAACACACTTTAAGAAAGTAGATCAAAAGATCTGGGCAGGTGAAGGTTTTGGGTCACTTAGTATTCTGTTGTGACTAATTTATATCAGTGCTGAAATGATGTATTGCACGTGATGGGAACTTCTGGCCCTCCAGATGTTGATGAACTACAACTCCCATCCCTGGCCATTGATTATGCTTTTAGGACTGATAATAGCTGTAGTTTCACAACATCTGGAGGGCCAAAGATTCACTACATCTGGTGTATTAGAATCATGTATTATGTCATAAATGTTTTTGGTGGGTGGGATACTGAAACCATTATTTTCATACTGACATTGGAGCTGTGTGCTATGAATTGTGGTCCAAAATGTCCCAGGTTTCTACTTTCAGTGCTGGTTTTTGCTGTTAGTTTTACTAGATTATCCCACCCCACCCCAATAAGAACAACAATAAGAAGGAAGAAAAGGGTGCTATAAACCAACATTGTTTGCCTTAATTTAGTTTATACATTATTATAAATGTAGCTTCATTTACAAAAGGGAAAGTGTGAAGTATAATTCAGCATGAGCACTTTTGCAATGCTAAAACTGACATCCCCAATGCCCTAGTCTTGTGTATCGTCCATTTTCCAGCGTCACCATTATGCCATTGAAAGGGACCTAGCATGTCAATCTTGTGACCCTTAGAAACTCTCAAGTAACAGGATATGTCAACACTCCTCCTCTCTGCATTCATTAAAATTAAGCACCTCCCCCCCCCTTAACCCATCTGTAAACATAAAGTCAATCGGCAGCTAGGAGCTTTCCCAGTCAGCAAGCAGTATTGTGAATTTTATCTTCTCTTGCAGAAATCAATTCGTCTTCGTTGCAACAGATGAAATTTCTTGTAACACCTCTGCAGGTAACAATCATTGATACTTCTTGATGCATCCATCCGAGTCTCAATATCCTTTTACACATGACACAGTTAATCACTAGAAAAAGCCAAGTAAAGCCCATAAGATAAATCTTTGGAATAGCTTCCCGCAGTCACAGCACAAAGCCTCTAGGCTCTGGCGTAGGAAACACATTAGGTTATTCTGCTGACGTTTGATGTTTTGTTTCACGATTACATGATCTAGGAAAGTAATAGTTATTCTGAAGTTTCTTTTTTTAAAAAAACAGCTGTGCAAGGTGGAGAAAAAGCAAGATCCCAAGTTGGAAACACAATTAAAGGCCCTGGGTCTAATCCTGGAAAAAACAACACCCCCATTGCAGCCAACTGGACTTCAGTTAGTCAAACCTGGTTGCACATGTTTGTACTGGTGGGATTCCCACTGACTGCCACACCCAACTGGTATAGTAATCATTGAACCTGGAGCTTCACCAAAAATTCATCAAGACTACCATCCATGTGAGTCTTTCTGCCAATGTGTTTCTACCACACCCAAGTAAATCCCAGGCCCTTCAGAGGTGCCTCACTTTCATGTCACATCATAAACACACCTTTGGGACTAACCTTGAAGAATAAAATTTCACATGAAGCTGAACTGGCCACAACAACACTAGTTGTGTGCATGCATAAATGGGCCTAAGTCCCAGTATGTTGTTTTTCAGTGAGACAACTAACTTTTACTTGATTTAGTTTAAATTGTCATTGGGGATGCCCATACTCTGTGAAGGTTTTCTTTCCTTCTCCCCCCCCCCTTCCTATTTTTCACCTTTGTTTTTAAATCCACCCCTACTTGAACTCTCTCCACTGCTTCTCTCTAGCCAAGATTGGTTGGGAGCAGCAGCACATAAAAACTAGCTGCAGTTTCTTTTAAAGGCACAAGCTATTTTTCAGCTACTTTTTAAAAACTAAGGAGAGATTTCAAAGCAGCTTGGGGATTCCATTGATCTTGGGGTTTAGCTACTTTAATGGTTCCAGAACACCTACAGAGAATCTGTATTGTGTACCTCTCCCCTTCAACGGCACCCACAGGGTGTGTCTGGACATGGACAGTTTGGCAGAACCAGACTTCTTCCACACTTTGAAAACCCAGTGATATTTTGTAGCCAGGTGAGCAGTTCCCCTTTCCCCAGATCCAAATACTGGGAGGGATTTGGATTTGAACTATACTATAATGAAAAGCCTAAGTGCTCCTTCTCCCCCTTGCTAAACTCCTGACCATGATTGCCTTCCACTATTTGGGTTTTTTTGTGGGGGGTTTTGTGGGGGTGGGGGAGAATTGTGCTGCTTGGAAAGGGAAGGGTTAAAGTGATAGAGTCAGTTGCTGGAGCAGAGCAGAGCAGAGAGATGAAACACGGAATAGGCAATAGTTAGAGCAATACAAGCCATATCTGTCCACCCCCACCCCAATCTACTGAACAGATGCACAATAGGCTATCTTCATCTGTCTGCTCCATTGTGTAAAAAAAAGAGAGAGCATTAATTTCATAAAATTATGAAGTTAAAAAAAGCAGGACCTGAACAAAGGAACGGAGAACAGAGTGCTTTGTGCATGATGCCATGCAGATGCACTATAAAAACAAAAACATTGCAAACACACAGTTTTGCTTTCTGAAGCCGCTCAAAACCCTGCTTGCTTCACCCCCCCCCCCAAAGTAAAACCATGGAATAATATAGTAGAGTTTACTGGGGTCCTGCAATACTTCCACTATAGTCATTTACTATGAAACGGCCATTGTTCATTATCATGATGTAGGAGCACATTCCAGCTCAGACAGTGTAATATCCCTAATCAAGCCTAGCACAACTAAGTATGTATTTACTGTACACATTAACAGTGCAATCCTAGACATGCGTATCCATGCATAGTTCAGTGAAACTTACTCATAGATAATTGATGGAACTATCTGCCCTCCCACTTTCTCAAACAGAACAATTTTTTGTTCTTTTTATACAGTAGTTTAAAAAATGCTGTTGAGGGTCTCTGTCCAAACCACACTATCCAAGTTTGAACTGCTGTTTTAAGTCAGGTGGGGGGGGGGATGTCAACCTGGTGCCAAGTGACCCCACCCCTCTTGTATGTGCTTCTACTATATTACGATTAACGCTCAGTTGGTGGTATTTCAATGCTGAATTACTACAGGGAAGGGGATTGCACTGTTTCTTGGGGGCTTCCTAAACAGGACTGTGCAAGTTGTTCAGAAGTAGATCATATTACTTCTGTCCTCATGAGAAGAAGCAATTGATAGGAAAGGGCCATAGCTGAGTGGTAGAGCAACTGTTTTGCATACAAAAGGTCCCAGGTTCAAACTCTGGAATCTCCAGGGCTGGGAGAGACTCACTGTCTGAAATCCTAGAGAGTCACTTCCGTCCATGTAGACAATACTGAGTTAGATGGAGTAACAGTCTCTGATTTGTTTTAAGGAAGCTTCCTATGTTCCCATGAGTAGTAGAGCACCCTTTTCATCAAACCAGGTTCCTTTTTGGACAAACATGTGTGATAGCCATTAAATTCTTCCTCAGTTTGGAGGAGGAACAGCAGCAGATCTATCCTCACTGAAGCATAAAAGTGCTAATCAGAGGCTGTGTGACCATCTGTCAGGAATGCCTGCAGCTATATCCTGAACTGAGCAAGAGGTTGGGCTAGATGCCTTTAAGTCCCTCCCATCCCTGAGAATCAATGAAAGGAATTCAGGATGGTCAGTGCATAGTTAAAACTGTGGAATTCTCTCCCACAAGAGGCAGTGATAGCCACCAACTTGGATGGCTTTAAAAGTGGATTAGAAGGAAAATGCTATTGGTGGCAGCGAGCTATGATGGCTACATTTTACCTCCGCTATTGAATGACGTATGCCTTTGAATACAAGTTTCTGAAAACTGCAGATGGGGAGAGTTGCTGTTGCACTCAGGTCTTGCTTTCCACATGCATTTGGTTGGCCACTGTGAGAAGAGGGTGCTGGACTAGATGGGTCCCTGGCCTGATCCAGCCACCAGACCTTTCTTATGTTCTTATATACAGAAATGAAGTCCTTTATGACTTTACTACTGAAGACAGTTTGGTGAAAGCTTAGGATTGTAGCCAAGTAAGTTCTACTCAGTGTAGACCCATTGAAAATTAATGGACAGGGCTGATTTACATTAATTAGAATTGATGGATCTACTCTGAATAGAACTTATTTGGATACATCCCATCATGACATTGGAAGCAGAGCATTAATTTAAACCAGCGTACGGTTTCAGAATGAACATGCTCTGCACTGTAGCCTGTTCAGCTGCCTGTGCTCCCTTTACTCCATGGCTCCAGGGTGTGGAGGTTAATGGAGCTGGGAAGGCTGAGAAGATACTACATGACTGGAGCTGGATTATATTTGATGTTACCTGAAGATGAGACTTGGTAAACTACCAAAAGAACTACCTTCCTGGACAGGAGCACAATGAACCCATTAAATGATAAAATTTGCTCCCACAAGAAGTAGTGATGGCCACCAACTTGGACAGCTTTAAGAAAGAGGCATAATCATGGCTATCAATGGCTACTAGCCACAACGGCTATGTACTGTCTACACTATCAGAGGCAGGATGCCTCTGAAGACCAGTTGCTGGGAATCACAAGTGGGAAGAGCACTGCTGTTGAATTCAGTTCCTCTCACATGCTTCCAAGCAGACATCTTTATTCCCAAAGCATGAAAATTTGAGAAGTCAATGTACAATGGAGGGTGAAAGAAAACAACCACCTTGTTTTGTGAATGTACCTTTTCACATTCTTCACTGAGGCTTACTTAGGAACAGCTCTGCTTGATCTTCCAGTGTAGAGAACATAATGTGTAGCACTTTATGAGTTTGAACTTTCTAGAAGAGTGGAAGGATATAGTTATAGCTCCTCTTTTTTTCTTATTTTCTAGAACATAGCTAAGCATTATTACTAGCACTGGAAAGGGTAAATACACTTAGCCCTAGGCTAAGCAGAGGGTGGAGGGGCCTTCTCTTCCTTTAAACCTAATAGAGGTGTGGTAGAAGAAATATTGGCAGCTTATCACGCAGGAGTGGGGAAGAGAAGCACCTGCTGAAATTCCATATAGAGCAGTTACTGTTAAAGGTATAATATTCTTGTCCTGTACCATTTCTGAACATCCTCATCCAATACTACATTCCCTTTGGGGCAACCTTCCAGGGACCACATGCTAGTAGTAGGTGGAGACAGATGCCAAAATGAGCGAAGCAGTTGATACCAGTTTTACATTTGCAGTAGGCTGGCTTCTGCACACAATCATGCACCCTTCTCTCTATCCTTCATCCAGGCAAGCAAGAGACTTTTCAGAGCTCACAGACATGAAAAAAGCACACAAGAAGGGTGTGCAGTGGCCAAGGGAGAAAGGGTGTGGCTGGGAAGGGGAGTGGTCTGGGGAGACATTTAACTTCCAGGCCTGAGGTTCTCTACTCCTTCCATAGAGTGATGAGAAAGGTTGAAACATAACATGCTTCTTACAAAACATGGCGCCACCCTTTTGTGATCGGTTTTGTCCTACTCTGAGATACTTGGCTACTCTCCCCCACCCTTCCTTTTTCCTTCTATTCTCACCCCAGCTTGGGATTTTGCTGATCTAATGTTGCTGGTGCCAAGACAACTAGAACAGACTTTTGCCATTTCCATCCTCCCCAAAAATCCTCCTCTTCATGGGTTGTTTCTTGTTCCTTTCTGTTTAATGAAACAGGCATCCTGGGTTTGTTTATTTGTTTTTGTTTTGCATAACATCTTTATTCTGAATGGATCTATTGCATTTGGGTTAACTGTAAAAATAGTTTCAGGATTCAGGGTACTACCAAATGTGCTAACCACAAAATATGCATGTATGTATTTATAAATTTACACCTCTCAATTCAGTGCCAAACATTGCCAAAAAGAGCAACTGTCATACACGAGAGTGAGAACAAGGCACATTTTGTGTTCTTATGGTGTGTGTACTGCCACTGAGGGTTGTTGCTATTGGGGGGGGGGACTTTTATACATCTCCAGCTTCCATACATATATGCATAGCTAGGTATTGAGGGAGGGAATTGGTTTGCATTTAAAAGTGAACCTAACTAATTCACACCTCCTGAAACAGTGTACAAACTGAAATGCAGTCTTCTTGTGAAAATCACACTTCTCTGAATTTTCCAATACACTTAACCAGCCAAGCAATGTGTACAAAGCAGGAAAATTTCAAATTTATGAATTTGAAATTAATACTCTTACTGCTAGGATTAAAATATTAGAGAAGGAGTCACAAAACTAAAAATCTAAAAATATAAGTCAGGCTGTAAAAAAAGTTCACACTGAACTACATAAGGCAATAATGAGAGGCAGAAGTGTTTATTATTAATTTCATAACAAAGTTTCTTGTCTCTTAGCTCATGCAGTAAAAAAAAACCACACACCAAAAAAATCAGATTACTTGCATGCATGATACCCAAGGATGAATATGCAATGATACTTTGGGGATTGGTGAAATCTTCCAAGAATATTATATTTCCCTGTACTCCTCCAAGAATGCTTCACAATCTTCTACAGGGGCTTACCTCTCAAGTATGCAATAAAACATTGTTGTAGGAGCACAGGGATTATTTGAATCAACCAGTATCCCAAGAGGAAGTAAAGGAAGCAATAAAAAGACTAAAATTGGGCAAACCACCATGGCCAAATGGCATCTTGAGAGAATATTATAATGCATTCAAAATGGAGCTCTCACCCTGGTTAACTAGACTATTTTATTCATCTTAGAAGGAAGTGAAATTCCCCAAAGGTGGCGAATCTCAAAACTGACTAGATGACCCTCTGGGTCCTTTCCAACTCTACAGTTCTGTGAATCCAGTACACCAATTGTGTGACTAAAGGCTAATGGTGAGGCATGATGGAAGTTCTAGTTCAGCAACATCTAGAAAGTGCCACATTTGCTACCCTAGTGTACACCAATAAAGATACAGCAAATTTTAACAGGGAGAAATGTAAAGTATTGCACTTGGGCAAAAAAAATGAGAGGCACAAATACAAGATGGGTGACACCTGGCTTGAGAGCAGTACATGTGAAAAGGATCTAGGAGTCTTGGTTGACCACAAACTTGACATGAGCCAACAGTGTGACGCGGCAGCTAAAAAAGCCAATGCAATTCTGGGCTGCATCAATAGGAGCATAGCATCTAGATCAAGGGAAGTAATAGTGCCACTGTATTCTGCTCTGGTCAGACCTCACCTGGAGTACTGTGTCCAGTTCTGGGCACCACAATTCAAGAAGGACACTGACAAACTGGAACGTGTCCAGAGGAGGGCAACCAAAATGGTCAAAGGCCTGGAAACGATGCCTTATGAGGAACGGCTAAGGGAGCTGGGCATGTTTAGCCTGGAGTAGAGGAGGTTAAGGGGTGATATGATAGCCATGTTCAAATATATAAAAGGATGTCACATAGAGGAGGGAGAAAGGTTGTTTTCTGCTGCTCCAGACAAGCGTACACGGAGCAATGGATCCAAACTACAAGAAAGAAGATTCCACCTAAACATTAGGAAGAACTTCCTGACAGTAAGAGCTGTTCGACAGTGGAATTTGCTGCCAAGGAGTGTGGTGGAGTCTCCTACTTTGGAGGTCTTTAAGCAGAGGCTTGACAACCATATGTCAGGAGTGGTCTGATGGTGTTTCCTGCTTGGCAGGGGGTTGGACTCGATGGCCCTTGTGGTCTCTTCCAACTCTATGATTCCATGATTCTATGATTCAAATGCAGTAGAATAATTAGCTAATAGTGTAGTAAAAATACAACAAAGTACAGTGGTACCTCGGGTTACATACGCTTCAGGTTACATACGCTTCAGGTTACAGACTCCGCTAACCCAGAAATAGTGCTTCAGGTTAAGAACTTTGCTTCAGGATGAGAACAGAAATCATGCTCCGGTGGCACGGCGGCAGCAGGGGGCCCCATTAGCTAAAGTGGTGCTTCAGGTTAAGAACGGACCTCCGGAACGAATTAAGTACTTAATCCGAGGTACCACTGTAGTCAACTAAGAAATGGGGGGGGGGCCCACACAATATTGTGCCTTATCAAACTGCAAAACTACTACTACAAGTTCCCATAAAGGTAAAGGGACACCTGACCATTAGGTCCAGTCATGACTGACTCTGGGGTTGCGGCGCTCATCTCACTTTATTGGCCCAGGGAGCCGGCATACAGCTTCCGAGTCATGTGGCCAGCATGACTAAGCCGCTTCTGGCGAACCAGAGCAGCACACGGAAATGCCGTTTACCTTCCCGCCAGAGCGGTACCTATTTATCTACTTGCACTTTGATGTGCTTTTGAACTGCTAGGTGGGCAGGAGCTGGGACCGAGCAATGGGAGCTCACCCCATCACAGGGATTCAAACCGCCAACCTTCTGATCGGCAATTCCTAGGCTCTGTGGTTTAACCCACAGCACCACCCACCACCCACCACCCACGTCCCACAAGTTACCATACTACTAGATTATACTCTTTTGTCAGTTCTTCCTCTTCTTATTCTTCCATACATATGAATTCTACAGACAGACAGACAGACAGACAGACAGACAGACAGACAGACAGACAGACACACACACACACACACACACAGTTCAACCTTCCTCAAGCTCTGATGTGTCAAAAACAGAGAGATCCCCAGCTATATCCTGGTACACCTCAGGTGGCCAAAGCACATCCCTTGCATAGACTACAACCTGTCTCCCCAAGCCACACTTCTCTCTGCCCTACATTGCACCTGCATCAAGTGTTTTAGAAAGGCCACAGTGAGTCCTTGAACTCTGATAATGCCTTTTGCTTGCCTGGGTGGGAGTGTGTGTGGAAACTATCCTGCTATACTAAGGTAACAGATACATTGTTTGCTCTGCTCACTTTTTATCCCTGACCTGCCCAACACTGGAGATTGTGGTGTTTTTGGATACATGGTTTTATTTACACACATAGAAAACATGATCTTGTTCCCCCATTAGGCTGCCATGGAAGCCCCCTCAAAGCTTTGGTTTCATCACATAGAGCAAGTCTGGAGTGTCTTCCCAGCTCCAAATGAGACTGCCCCACTTGGCCCTAGCCTATCATTCTCCTACCCCTAGGATAACCTGGTGTCCAGCTAGGTGAGGGGGGGGGAAGGCCTACACCCTTCTCCTAGAGGCATCACTAGCTAGTTGTTTTTATGGCAACACACCTGTCAGGGAACTGCCATCAGAGCATCAGGTGGTGGAGGGACTCAGGCAGGATGAAAGAGACTCAACTGCTGAAGCAGGGACCAGCAGGGGGAGGAGTGGGTCTCTGAGGGAATGCGAGCAGGAGGGAGGGCTCAGGGAGGCTTCCAGCGAGAACAGTGGTGAGGTATCGGAGTCTCCCATAGGGAGACCCATACCTCGCAGGAAACTGTCACGCCGTGAGTCCAGGAGACGCGTTTCCGTTAAGGAACTTCTTTGCTGGAAACGCTTCCGCAGACAGCCACTGTCGGACTCTACTAGTGACTAGAGCAGACATGTCTGAGGAGCTCCGTCACACACGGAGGTTTGTGGGGGCGCACAAACTCTGAGGGAGCACGTTTTCACGCACAAGCAGCTAATCAAACCCTCACAGCAGTCCGACAGTCTTTGTACGCTGCCTGTGCAAGAGAAGGCATCATGAGCGAACCAACCGGAACCGGAGGAGCAGGGGCTGGAGCTGGTCCAAGCTTGGAAGATAGATACCGAGCGTTGGAGGTTCAACTGGCCCTGCAGACGGCGAGGCTGGAGGAGAGAAGGGCTCAGGATGCAGACAAGAAGGGGAGAGCCACTCAATTCCCCAGAAAGGTACCAGGATTGGTGCAGAAATTTGGGGGGGACCCCAAGGATTACCATGCTTTTAGGACAGAGATGCAATATGCCCTTAATGTGCAGTTCGATGAGTTCCCTGATGAGGAATCGCGAGTTGCTTTTGTAATTGGGCATCTTGAGAAAGGGGCTAGAGACTGGGTTCGACCCCTAATGGCAACGCACAATGACATACTAAAGGACACAATGAAGTTCTTTCGTGCAATGGATATCATGTTTTCCAGCGATATTGAGGAAGGGGTGGTGCGCAGACAGCTAATGGCTTGTAAGCAGGGGAGTCGATCTGTCCGTGAATATTGGACTGAGTTTACCATGCTGATTCACAGACTGAGTTGGGATTTATCGGCGGCACCCGTTCAAATGCTATTTGAAGAAGGTCTTTCTTCGGGGGTGAAAGACGAGCTGGCACGGAGCCCCAGGGCGGAGTCTATGGATCAGCTGACCAAATCTGCGCTGACCATAGGAGCGCGGCAGGAGGCAAGAGCCTTGGAGAGGCGGGAAGGGAGAGGGGAACGTTGGAAGGAGTTCCGCATTCCAGACATTCCTGAGCCAGCTTTCCCGCCGGCAGAGCTGATGGAAATCGGAACAGCGCGCGCGCGCGCATTTTCAAAAACCAGCGAGGGAGCTAAGAAGGAGGGAAAGGGCCCCCGGAAATGCTATCTCTGCCAACAGCCAGGCCACTTTGCCAGAGTCTGCCCCCAGAGGAAGGAATGGCAAGGGATGGTGGGAGCTGTTGAGGGGGGAGAAGAAGGGGGAGCGGAGCAGGTAAAAGCCAACGCCTGGTTGCCACAATTGGGGCACTGCAGCCAGGCCAAAGAGCAGTGAAAGTGCCCGTGCCAGAAGCTCCTCGACCTGCTCTAGTGATTGAAGTGTCGCTAGAGCTGCAGAATGGGCATCCCCTAAAAATAAAGGCGCTATTGGACTCAGGCAGCTCCTGCAATTTTATGAGCAAGGAGTTTGCTGCTGAACACCAGATACAGACCATCCCTTTAAGCAACCCCCTGCAGGTGACCACGATTGATGGCAGGGAGTTGTTGGGAGGAGGAGTCCGCTTGCAGACTGTCCCAATGATAATGAGGGTGGCAAGGCACACAGAACTGATAGCGTTTAATGTGGCCACCCTGGGAGGCGCTCCCATTATTTTGGGAATGAGCTGGCTAGCTCTACATGATCCGCTGGTTGGCTGGCATCAAAGAGTGGTGTCCTTTGGTTCAGCACATTGCCTAGAACACTGCAAAGGGGAGAAGGGTTCAGTAGGGGCCCAAGCCACCCTAGCAGGGACTGAAGTAATGGGGAAGGTGAAGGTACCACCACAGTATGCAGATCTCAGCGACGTGTTCAGCGAGAAGGAAGCTGACCAACTACCACCTCATAGACCCTTTGATTGTCAGATCAATTTACTCCCTGGAGCACAGCTTCCCGTGGGCAAGTTGTATGCCATGTCAGACAGGGAAATGCAGGAGTTGCGAGGGTTCATTGACAAGAACCTGAAGAGAGGCTTCATCAGAGAGTCCAAAGCAGCAGGGGGGAGCCCAGTGTTCTTTGTGGACAAAAAAAATGCGGACAAGCCGAGACTTGTATGTGATTTTAGGCGGCTGAATGCAGTGACTGAACCGGTGGCGTTCCCTATGCCCAGAATTGATGATATTTTGACCATGGTGAGGAAGGGAAAGATTTTCACAAAGCTGGATCTAAGGGGGGCGTACAACCTGATACGCATAAGGAAAGGGGATGAATGGAAAACCACCATGTTTACCCCTTTGGGGGCGTTTGAATACCTCGTTATGCCATTTGGATTACAAGCAGGCTCCGCGTGTTTTCAATCTTTTATGAACCACGTGCTGGGCCCTTTGCTCTACAAGAATTGCGTTGCCTTTCTAGATGATGTGTTGGTGTATTCTGAGAATGAGGAGCAACATGTGAGAGACGTCAGAGAAGTGTTGAGCAGACTGCAAGCCAACAGGCTGTGGGTCAAACTGGAGAAGTGTCGGTTCCATACCAAGGAGGTGGAATTCCTGGGGTACCGCCTGTCAGACAAGGGATTGGCCATGGATCCCGGCAAGGTACAGGCAGTGCTGGAATGGAAAACACCCAAAACCAAGAAGGATGTGCAGAGGTTCCTAGGGTTTGGAAACTTTTATCGTAAGTTCATCCGCAACTTCGCCCATCTGACGGCGCCCATCACTGACTGTCTCAGCAGTAAGAAGAAGTTTGTATGGACGGCGGAGGCGGAGCGAGCGTTTGAGGAACTGAAAAGGGCCTTCGCCTCTGAAGAACAACTTCTGCATGTGGATTTACGAAAGAAGCTAAGGGTTGAAACAGACGCATCTGACAGAGCCATAGGGGCGGTGCTTCTTCTGCAGCCGGGGAAGGAGGAGTCGGAGTGGCGTCCGTGTGCCTTCTTCTCGCGGAAGCTGAACAAATCCGAGAGGAACTACACGGTGTACGACCGAGAACTGCTTGCTATTCATGAGGCGTTCCGGAGATGGAGGCATCTGCTAGTTGGTGCACAACATAAAGTGCAAGTGTGCACGGACCATAAAAATCTAGAGTACTGGAGAACGGCGCGAGTGCTCAACCAAAGGCAGTTGAGATGGGCCCAAGAGTTCTCCAAATTTAACTTTGAGATTTGTTATGTGCCAGGCCCAGAGAATGTTAGGGCGGACGCTCTCTCACGCAAACCTGAATATTTGGAGGGGGAGGGAGCACCCGAAGAAACCCATATCATTCCAGAGGACCGCTGGGTGTGTGGGGCGACTTTGGTGGGGCAAAGGGAATTGGTAGAGGGTACGGTGCAGGATGCATACGCCCAGGGGAAACTCAGGGATCTCAGAGGGGAGGAAGACAAACCCGGTGGTTTTGAGGAGAGAAATGGGGCATTGTATTATAAGGGAGCGTTATATATACCTGAAGGGGAATTGAGGGAGAAAGTACTCAAGCAGCTGCACGATAGCCCCACAGCAGGGCACTTTGGGCAACACAAAACCATGTGGCTGGTTACCAGGGAATTTTGGTGGCCCAAGGTCAGGGAAGATGTGCGGGAGTATGTGAGAGGGTGTGAACAATGCCAAAGAGCCAAGGGGGAGAGGCAGGCGCCGGCTGGTTTATTAGAACCACTGCCCACACCTGAGAGACCGTGGGAAGCAGTGGCAATAGATTTCATGACTGATCTGCCAAGGTCTAGAGGGAAAACAGCCATCATGGTTGTAGTAGACCTGTTAACTAAAATGGCCCACTTCATAGCCTGCTCACATGCGGTTACAGCAGAAGAAACCGCCAAATTGTTTGTAGAGAATGTGTTTAGGTTGCATGGCGCCCCCTTGAGGGTGGTTTCAGACCGAGGGAAACAATTTACTTCCAGGTTCTGGAGGAAGCTCATGAGCTTACTGCATGTAGAGGTTAATTTCTCGACGGCCCGTCATCCTGAAACCAACGGGCAGGCGGAAAGAGCAAATGGGGTTCTCCAACAATATTTGAGGTGTTATGTTAATGACAGAGAGAATGATTGGGTGGAGAAGCTGGCGTTGGCAGAATTTGCCTACAACAATGCAGAGAACGTGTCCACGGGGATGAGCCCCTTTTTGGCTAATCACGGGTGCCATCCCAGAGCCTTCCCAGGGGGGGAGGGGGAGAACTGGAGCGTTCCAGCTGCGGAACAGTTCGTGGAAGAAATGGAAGCGATCCATCGCCAGCTCCAACTCAACTTAAACAGGGCTAAGGAGGAATATAAGAGGCAAGCAGACAAAAACAGAAGGGAAGGTGAAAGCATCAGGGTGGGGGACCAGGTGTGGCTGTCAACCCAAGGGTTGCCATTCAAAGGAGGTTGTAAGAAATTAAGACCCAAAAGGCTGGGTCCGTTTGAAGTCATACAGCAGGTCAATCCAGTGGCTTTCAGGCTCCGGTTACCGAACCACATGAAGCTGCACCCAGTTTTTCACAGGTCGTTGCTGTCACCGTATAGAGGAGACAGTGAGGGGAGGGTCACTAGGGGACCAGCAATGGAGGAGAAGGAACACAGCTACCATGTAGCGGAGATCCTCGATTCCAGGTGGAAGGGAGATCAAGTAGAGTATTTGGTAATGTGGGAAGGGGAACCGGAGTCGGAAAACACCTGGGTTAGGGCAGAGGATGTCAATGACGAGGTTTTAATAGAGACTTTTCATCAGAGGTTCCCACGTAAACCTCAGCCTGTAGCGAGGTTCCGAAGGGAATACTTTGCCACCACCGACGAGGAAGAGGAGTTGGAGGGGTTCCCAGATTCTGAAGAGGAGGAGGATTCAGCTGGCCAGGACGACGATCGATGGAGAGAATTGTTCGAGACGTCAGAAGATGAGGAAGATTCGTTTCGGGGTTTTAGCCCTTCACCTCCCAGGGGGGAGGAATTGGGAGGGGGTGAGGGGGGCCCTGGAGGGGAGGTGGATGTCAGGGAACTGCCATCAGAGCATCAGGTGGTGGAGGGACTCAGGCAGGATGAAAGAGACTCAACTGCTGAAGCAGGGACCAGCAGGGGGAGGAGTGGGTCTCTGAGGGAATGCGAGCAGGAGGGAGGGCTCAGGGAGGCTTCCAGCGAGAACAGTGGTGAGGTATCGGAGTCTCCCATAGGGAGACCCATACCTCGCAGGAAACTGTCACGCCGTGAGTCCAGGAGACGCGTTTCCGTTAAGGAACTTCTTTGCTGGAAACGCTTCCGCAGACAGCCACTGTCGGACTCTACTAGTGACTAGAGCAGACATGTCTGAGGAGCTCCGTCACACACGGAGGTTTGTGGGGGCGCACAAACTCTGAGGGAGCACGTTTTCACGCACAAGCAGCTAATCAAACCCTCACAACACCTGTGCTTGACGAGTTCTTTTGCCATATATAAAGGATGCTTGGCAGGCTTGGCTAATGCCATTAACTTATCAAAGAGTTTGACCACTTCAGCAGTTCCTTGTACTACAGGCTCTCATCTTACAGCTACAAAACCTTAGACTTGGAGGGAACCTGAATACATCATCAAAACCCCTGCCACCCCATGCTTGTAACAGTGGCTTTCAGGCTGCAAAAAGTGTTGGTGCCCCCCAATTTGCAAGGTGGTGAGGGTATTTCTTCCCCACTCTCCTTTAAAAAAAATAGCAAAGTTGCTGCTCCAAGCCACAGCAAATGAGGAATTAGATTCAGGGCACATTTAAAGCTGACGCTATCAAATTTGCACATTCTGAAACAATAAGCAAATTGAAACACAGCTGTCCTTCAAAATTCACACTTAATCTGAATTTTGTGATGCAGTTCTCCAACCAACCGGTGTTTTCAAAAATCCATTTATTAGGCAAATGTGTGCACAACAATGGATGTATTAGTGAAAAGATCATTAAGATGCACTATATTGAGAGAAACTGTTTGTAGAAATGTGTGCTCTAGTCAAACCTGCACATGCAAATTTGTATGTGAAGAGAAATTCAGAGTGAAATACTGAAGAATTTTCATGAGGACTTTAAAAAAAGTAAGAAAATTAGCAAATTGCTGTAGAAATATAGAGAACTGAATTTAAGATTGGGAAAATGGGAAACTGAGAGAACCAAAATGAACACATTCTTCCATTCTTAGTCACTACTTCATTTATAAAACAACACCTGAATTGCTGATTGCTTAGCAAAGTTACAGCCTGGAGCAACTGAGCATCTCATAACAGTTTAAGTAACCCCCCTGGAATGTACAAAACTGAATGTAAGATTGGGGTTGGTGGAGTAGAAACTGAGAGGAACTGAAACTGACAAATTTGTCCTTCCCTACCTGCAGCCAAGATGTCAGGACTGTTATGAGGAGTTGGGTATGGGTGGGACCAACAAGTTAGGGTTATTGTCCAGGTCTATAACATGTTCTTGTTCATAAATGATGGAAGGCATAGAAAATAGGTGAATATATTAGGGTGGGGATGGAGAAGGACTGGAAATGTAAAACCACATAACACTTTTTGCTCTATATTCACTAGAGCTTCAGGTTTGTCAAGTTGCATGAGCATCAGATAAAACCCCTAAGAAGACTGTGCATGAATGGCACCTCACTCCAACATGTACTAGTTCAAATATATAACCAGGGGTCTGATGGATATATTTGGTGGACCAATTCACCAAACGAGTGAGGGATGCCTTTGGTGGAGGAATCTGAAAACTTTTAACTTTTTGAGGAAAATTAAGGCTGGATCTACACTGACCTGTTTAATGTTATTAGAACGATATTAACCAGGCAGAGGGCCTTTTCGGTGGTGGCGCCCGCCCTGTGGAATGCCCTCCCATCGGATGTCAAGGTGATGGACAACTACCTGACATTCAGAAGACATCTTAAGGCGGCCCTATTCAGGGAAGCTTTTAATGTATGATATTTTAGTGTTTTTTGGTTTCTGTGGAAGCTGCCCAGAGTGGCTGGGGAAACCCAGCCAGATGGGCGGGGTACAAATAATAAATAATAATAATAATTATTATTATTATTATTATTATTATTATTATTATTAGATATATCCTCCTAAAATAGCACAGGGAATACCTGTAAATTAAAGTGCTTCGTACCTTTGTTTTTTTCCATCAAAATACTGTCTCTCTACTGCTGGTTGCTCCGCAGCGCCCTCTGGTGTCAACATTATGAACGTTAAAAGTAGGACATCATGTGTCCAAGTACCATATTTTTCCATGTATAACACGCCCCCGTGTATAAGACTACCCCTATTTTGGGGGAGGATTGCCCAGAGTTCTTGAGCTTTTTTTTTGGGGGGGGGATGCCTAATATCACTCACATGACTGACAAACACTGACAATTGCATGCGTCGCTGATGCAACCAACCGTCTGCCCGCTTGCTGCCAGCAATCACACACCCAGTTGCAGCAGCGGTAGTCAATCCACAGCAGCCCTTGCTGCAGCCACCAATCACCCACCCAATCACCACAGACAGGTTCCTGCTTGCAGCTGCAACCAAGATAAGCTATCTTGTCTTTAAAAGACATATGAAAGCAGCCCTGTTTAGGGAAGTTTTTAATATTTAATGCTCGATTCAAAGCTGCCCAGAGTGGCTGGGGAAACGCAACCAGATGGGTGGGGTATAAATAATAAATTATTATTATTATATAATCGCCCATCCCTGCTCTGCACTATCCATGCATAAGATGACCCACTATTTTTTACATTATTTTAGAGTAAAAAAAAAATACACGGAAAAGTATGGTACATTATGAAAACCATTCCTTAACCCTTCCTTAACGTTATAAACTATGAATGTAGATCTGCCTAAGAATCCTATTCAACTGATGTTCAGATTTTTATTTACTTGGCATAGTTATGTAACGCTTTAGACCAAAGAGGACCTTGTAGTGGCAATGAGCTCTCCAGTAATAGGGTGTGTGGATGGGGCAGAGTCCTCCCAACACCAAGATCGTGGCTGCTTAGCTGGACAAGTTTGTTGCAGAGTACGGCAGCAGCAAAGGCAGAGCCATGCAGTTTATTTTACCTAATTATTCAACAACATTTGCATACCATTTTACTGTAAATAAAGCCTCTATGCAGTTTACAAAGAATAAATGTTAGAAATTGTCAGTAGAAAACAAATGTTAAAAATAAGCTTATGAAAAGGGGAAATGAAAAAAAATTGACAAAAGTATACATTATAAGCCAAGGGTTGAAAGACCTACATTGGCTCCCAGTACATTTCCGAGCACAATTCAAAGTGTGGGTGCTGACCTTTAAAGCCCTAAATGGCCTCAGCGCAGTATACCTGTAGGAGCGTCTCCACCATCGTTCAACCCAGACACTGAGGTCCAGTGCCGAGGGCCTTCTGGCGGTTCCCTCACTGCGAGAAGTGAAGCTACAGGGACCAGGCAGAGGGCCTTCTTGGCAGTAGCGCCCTCCCTGTGGAACACCTTCCCTTCAAATGTCAAGGAAATAAACAACTCTCTGACTTTTAGAAGACATCTGAAGGCAGCCCTGTTTAGGGAAGTTTTTAATGACTGATGTTTTAATGTATTTTTAATCTTTTGTTGGAAGCCGCCCAGAGTGGCTGGGGAAACCCAGCCAGATGGGCGGGGTAGAAATAATAAAATATTATTATTATTATTATTATTGTTATTATTATTATTTGTTGTTATTATGGTTCTATTCGGCTAACTTGTAACTCAGAGTTGATCCACTGACTTTAATAAAGCTTGGTCAGTCATGTTCATTAATTTCCATGGGTCTGCTCTGAATAGAACTAACTATGGCTAGAACTCTAAAAGTATTGATTAAAATACATGTCAGCTTTACATGCATGGATATGCTAGCCTCAGCAGAAGTGGTTTTTAAGATACAGGGAAAGTGCCTGCCTCATGTCAATAGGCAGAGAGTTCCAGATTGTAGCAGCTGCCACACTAGATCAGTTACTTCCAAGTGCAGCATGAACATTTTGTAGTGCCTGTAAAAGTCCCAGTTCCACAGATCAGAGTGGTTATATATGGGGTAAGTAAAATGGCCCCAAGTGGTTAAGGGCCTTACATATTAATAACAGCTTGAGTCTGGCCCAGTAACAAATTGGCAGCCAATGCACATCTCTGAGCAGAACTCTGTTATATCTAGTTACAGGTAGGGTAGCTGTGTTGGTCTGCCGTAGTCGAAACAAAATAAAAAAATTTCTTCCAGTAGGACCTTAGTGACCAACTAAGTTTGTTATTGGTAGGAGCGTTTGTGTGCATGCACACTTCTTCAGATACAGAAGTGTGCATGCACATGAAAGCTCATACCTTCTCTCTCATGCTCACCTGCCCACTCTCTTGCTCTGGAGCTGCTGAGAGTTCCTGCCCCAAATATTTGGAAGACAACAGGTTGGGGAAGGCTGGCATAGATGCAACATGGTTGTGGGCAACACCTCCCATCACTCCTAACCATCGGACATAGTGACCTTAGTTGGTCACTAAGGTGCTACTGGAAGGATTTTTTTTTTATTTTGTTTCTGTTATATGCTGACAATGTTTCACTCCTGCCAGCCACCGTGCTGCAGCGTTCTGCACTAACTGCATTTTCCAGTCCAAACGCAAAGCAAGCCCCGCATAGAGCGCATTGCAGTAATCCAGCCTTGAAGTCATCTATGCCTGAACGACTGATCAAGCTGTCCAGCAAAGGCTCTGGATTTGTGATGTTGGTTCTGCTGGTGGAACCACATGGCTCTGACCTTGCTACCCCTTGCCCCAGTCTCAGCCACTTCAAGAATGGGGGAAACCATTCTTTAGCACACTATCAGAGCAAATGGCTTTTGGGTTTTCTGTGGATAGACGGTTGTTCTGTTTAGCTCTGAGAGTGGGAAAGGAGTGAGGCAAGGGGGAAACCACTCAGACCCAAGCTTTCTAGGCATGGGACAAGAGGAAATGTGGACCAGCCCTATGTTGGCAACCCCTCCTCTATTGTGCTATGGTGCACACTTGAATCCCCCCAATAAATCCAAATATCCTTTATATTGTCTAGCACTTTCAAAGCATCTTTCTATTGCTGTAGTCCATAGTGGTGTATGCCTTTCATGGGGCTTGACTTCCTCTTTATCTCCCCCCACCCCCTCCCAGGCCAACTACTGCAGGTTAGCTGTTAGGGTAAGAGGCGCGACAACAGGGACAGCCACCAGTTGACACTCGGATTATCCTCTCCCCTTGCATAGCTAAAGTTTGATTAATCCTTCCCTCTCGCTCAGCGAGAAACACTGGCAAACCCTCCTGGCATCTTTGTCATTATCTCTTTGACAGCTTGCCTTTCTTGCGCTCGCAGTTCTAGGTCAGTCTGCATGGCTAGTCAAACATGACAACTTGACAAGATTAAGGCAGGCCGGGGTTCTGCAATTTGTAAATGGAAGGGGTTGCACTCCAAACCTCCATTGATAACAAAGCAGTGAATATATATATATATATATATATAGAGAGAGAGAGAGAGAGAGAGAGAGAGAGAGAGAATTATCTCTGTTTGTGCCACACTCAAGCATGTGTGTGGGTCTCTGTAAGTGCACGCATGGGCAACGGAGTGTGCAAGTAATCCTAGGATTATGCAGTTTCCCCAGCTATACAGAAAGCGCAAAATGCTCCAGCAGAGATAGAAGATTGAAGTGTGTGTGTGGTGTGTGTGTGTGTGTGTGTGTGTGTGTGTGTGTGTGTGTGTGTGTATGAATGCCTACAGTAGAGTCATAGTTGGAAGGGCCATAGTTCAGTGGTACAGCACCAACTTAGCATCCTGATTTATCTGGTTCAGACCCCAGCATCTCTGGCTAGGGATCATGAAGATTCCCTGCCTGAAACCCAAGAGAGCCTCTGCCAGTCAGTGTCAGCAATACTGCATTAGATGAACCAATGATCTGGCTCAATATAAGGCAGTTTCCTTTGTTCTCATGCCCCTATATGTTCTTGACTTGGCAGGGGCTTTTTTCCCTGCTTTAATGGGATTACAAAAATGGAGATGATCTAGGTATCGCACACCTAACAGGCAGATCTGTGTTTGGCTTCCTGGACCACAAGTTTGTATTCTACACAACCTTACACTGTTACAAACTCATACTTAGGCAAGAGAGGGAAATGTCACAACAAATACAGTTTGAAACATGTATTTCCAACGTTCTGTCTCATAGAAGCCTAAGGAGAGCGAGCTGGATCAGGCCAATGACCCATCTAGCTCAGCATCTCAATCAGAGGCCTGTGGGAAACCTGCATGCAGGACGCAAGCAAAACAGCATTCTCCCCTCCTGCAGTTTCCAGCAACTGATATTCAGAAGCATTATTGCCTCCAACTACCAAGGCAGAGCATAGCCCACTGGGGCTAGTAGTCACTGATAGCCTTGTCCTCCATGAATTTGTCTAATCCTCTTAAAGTCATCCAAGTTGGTGGCCATCACTGCCTTCTGTAGGAGCAAGTCCCATAGTTTAACTATGCATTGCACGAAGAATCACTTACTTTCCCCTGTCCTGAATCTTCCAACATTCAACTTCATTGCATCTCCCTAGGTTCTAGTGTTATGAGAGGGAGGGGAAAACTTTTTCTATCCACTTCTACTTATGTTCTTAGTTCAAAAGAGCTGTCATAATTAAAAGATTGAAACATAAAAGAAGAGAACACTTCCTGTGTTCCCTTCCTCTGAATGCAACAATAGGAAAAAGATACACTGCAACAGCCCAACTGAGGAAATTGGGTTTTTTAATTACTATTTTGGGAAAGTTGGGTACCCAAGAAGGCTACAAAATGGGAGAGATGCTTGTATTCAAGGGCCTCACTCCATCAATCCATTTGTATAGGCAGCTTTCCACATACACACAACATGTGCAGATGAAGATGCTCAAATGCATTTATGTCCACATCATGATTCACACCTGAGCCCCACTGAACTGATTTGGTTACCCATTTCTATAAGGAATTACATCACCATCCAGGGCCACAAGTTGTTGCACTGGATGGGAACCAGATTGGGTCCAGTTCTGAAAACAAAAGGAAAATAACAATTGCACAACAACTAGTGTGCGTGAAGTGGGGAGTGAATCCTGCAGCTCTCACACATTATACAAATGTGCAAATCCAAGAAAGAAAGAAGATGCACAGAGCACTCCCTTGCCTGACAAAAATCCAGCTGTTGCCCTCTTTTGCCATCTGAAATCTTGCTTTCATGCCTAATTTCTTAGCTATCTGAGGATGAACAGAAACCATATGCTGAGTGAGCTTCAGAATCAAATGCTGCAGCTAGGAAGCAGAAGTTAATAGGAGCAAAGGAAGCCACCTGATGCTGAGTCAGACCATTGAGTCCATCCAGTTCAGTACTGCCGACACTGACTGGCAGTTGCTCTCCAGGGATTCAGGCAAGGGACATTACTAGCTTTACTTAGAGATGCCACTGAGGATTGAACCTGGAAATGGTGGCAGCTAACAACAGGTACAAGCTGTCTTCGCATGTGTACAAGTGTTTGCATACAAGAGTGTACACTTGCCGCTTTGCGCATCTCAACTGTTTGTGTACACATGTATACCCGTTGTACACACACTGGATGTGACATCTGAACACCCCTAGCGTGTTTCCTGCCCTGGCCTCCCTTTGAGAGTGGTATCTGCATCCAGAGGGCTAACCCTCGTGAGCGTTTCAATTTTTGTGTCATGTAAGGGTGCATTTTGAAATTAGCATTTAAAAAGAAGGGAGCCAGCATGCTCTCCGTTTAAGCTGACACTGTTCCTTTTCCTCTGTGGAAATGAAATTTATTAATCATAATAAAACCATCATATTCTGAAGGCAGAGGTCACCCTGAGGAAGAAAAATAAAGTTTATTCATCACATGAAAGAGGGGAAGACTCAATATATATTCTCAGATAATATCTGCACGGCCGTTGTTTGGAAATGTCTCCCTGCATATGCTGATGCTTAGGTTTCTTCATGAAGAGTTTGACCCTCTTGTATTACACAAAGAGGGGAGCGTTCTCTTTAAAAGCAGCAAGCGACTCATCCCAGCAATAGCTCTTTGCTGGTAGAGGCCAATGAAGTGACCCATTTGATGGATTTGCCATGTTCATTTTGGAGAAGGCATTGAACTGCTATCAGAATTTGGTCTGAATCACAGGCGGGGATCCTGTCACCAATGGGAGATATTCGGTCAGATGTCCCTCATGCATGGGTGAGCTATACAAATCTCCCACCCAACCAGTTAGCCAGATCTATAGCGCCACATCCCAAATGTAAACAGCAGTGAGGGGTATGTGAAAAAACGATGCCCTGACAGCCAATCACATGGCACCACAAAAAATCCTTCTCTTCCTCTACCTCTCCCTCACCACCCCCAGGTATGGCAACATTTTACCAAGTGTGGGTAGGTGGATGGGTTGCAATATCGGTTTATAAGAGCAGCACTTGCCTACAGGGTAGATTTTGGCCCATGCTGATTGGCCCAAAGAAAACCCCAGAATGCCTTGTTTCTGTGTGGTTTACTTTGCCACTCAAGTGGGCCAAAACCATCTAAGAGACAGAGGTATAGGACCCCCACCTAAAATGAATGCTGCATCCTTAAAGTTAGTAGAGTTCCAGGTGTGCGATAAGGAAAATGTCAGTTCTGGCCTCAGTTTATATATAATTCTGCTTTCTCTGTGTTCATTAAATAATTGAATTATTATTATTATTATTATTATTATTATTATTATTATTATTATTATTTTCCATGGTTTTTAATTTAGGTATGCCACCCATGTATAACTTTGCTTTCACAGAAGACTGTCTGTGGAGACATATGAAAAGCTGTTTTGTAGGGCTTTTTAGGGCCAGGCAGGAATCAACTTGCACCTCACAGTACATCTTAGAAATCTGCTAGTTGAGAAAGGAAAGAAGTGGAATTTAGTTGCTTCATTCATACCCACCATTAAAAGTCTTATTTGCTTTAGCTCTCCATTCATTTGTCTTCCGTTTATTTTAACAAGTGATTCAAAGTTAGTCCATTCATTTTCGCCATTCTCATTTCTTTTCATTTTTCACTAATGTCAACGAGGGACCCAACCAGCCTCCGGATACCTGTAACTACCGTGTTTGCCACCCACATGCCTGAGACCTTCAGGCATTCTACTGTTCAAAGCAGGACAACTGCCAAGTTTCAAAGAAACTGTGGAAAGGATCCTTGTTTTTGAGGCAATTTCAAAAAAGCACACATCCCTTAAGATCCCCTTTCAATATGAAATCCAGTTACATTTCTCCTATGTACAACTTTTGTGGTTATTAAGATGAAATGTTTAGGCTTTCTACTCCCACTCCAAAGAACCAGCTGTGTCAAATTTGAGGGAGAGAGAGAACACCGTGTCACCATTTGGTAGACATCAATTTTTTGTCTGTCCATATCAACTACTATTCCTCTTCCCAGTCCCTTTATCCTTTCTCTTACTTGTGCTGTAGTTACACCTGTAATTACCTCAATTACATCCTAATAGAAACAGTGAAGAAAGGACTTGTTTTATTTTCATTTGGAACTCATTTGATTTGATTCCTGTTCAAACTAATTCATTTCATTTTTTTATTCTGTCCTTTTTCATAACAAGTGCACACTCTTCATATATTTTAATATCTGTTTCCCCCTTGAAGCCACTTATGGCAATGAGGTTTGATGATGAGGATGGTGGTGGTGATGATGATGATGATGATGATGATAATAGTGCTGGTTATTTTTGGCATCCACCTGTCTTGAGAAAATAGAGTGCACCTGTGGAGATAAAGTCAAACTGCTGCAATAGTAGCACCAAAGTCACCTCCCCAGGATGCAAGTCTGAGCATTGTGTATGGAGGCCCTGGGCTGCCCAGACTACAAGACCCCACTCCTCTCGGCCTCAATAATGTTGTCCAGAGTACCAGTCTGGCTGCAAAAGTTGCGAGAAAGAGGCATACAAGGTGCCATCTTAGGTGCCGTCTTAGGTAGGCGTTGCATAAAGTTGTATGGAGTTTACTCCTTAGCTTCTTCTCCTGAATATACCCCACAAGGCAGAGGAGGTTTAGGGCCAGTTTTCCTTCTCCTAGATGGGTTCCCTTCCCAGGTTGATGAGCCCCATCTGCCCCTCACTTCCCTATACAGCATGTGCAGAAACTGCCTTCTGGACTGTTGGACTTAATATTGCTCTCATCCACTCAATCTGCCAGAGCCGATCTCTTCATTCAGGGAAAGTCCCTAACTTACCAATTATGTTTATTATTATTGTATTATTTATTAAATTTGTATACCACCCTATACCCGCATGTCTCAGGGCGGTTACAATATGAAAGCACAGTATAAAAACACACAATACATAATAAAAACAACCCAATGAAACAACCAAAGGTTTGAGACCCGTTGGCTACCCCCATCTGGTTTAGCCGACCAGTCAAAGCAGTTTGTGTAGTGTGGCTGCTGTTGCATGCTGACAGCTTCTAGGAGCCGCAGGTGAGACCACGGTGTGTCCCCCACCACAGGTGATTCCCCTCTCTAAATACCACATACACTAACAACAGCAACAACAACATACACTCCCACATGCAGGAAATGTATTATAGAAGGTCTGTGGTTTGTCTCTGATAGTTTGTGTTGGGTAATTGCTGGCATATTACAAGGGAATTTGAAATGCATTAATGGTTGTAAACTATACTTTATTCAACATCTCCGGGCAGTCATTTTACAAACCACTTTCTGAAGATTTTCTTCTTCTTGCAAAGTGTGCTATTCATCTTTTCAATCAATCAATTATAAGCACAATTCAGGGGGGGAAACCCAGTTAAGTTTTTCAGAAATGAAAAAGAAAAGATTTGAGAAGGGGGAGGGGAAAAAAAACCTAAGTGAGGATATCCCCCAAGCATCTCAATAAGAACTGAGGATGCTGAGTAGCTGCAGACTGCTGTCTGACAGTTGAGTGGTGGTGAGGGTGGGAAGATCTAGGAAGGGTCAAGGAGTGGCGTATTTGGGAAGAGAGCGGAGCTCCAAACACTCCAGATTGCAACATTTAGTTGAAGGTCCCCACATTATTCTACTATTAGAATTAAAACAAGCATAACTTCTAATCCTACTCAGAGTAGACCCATTAAAGTTAATGGACACATCTAATTTGGGACCACTAATTTCAATGGATCTACTCTTATAGTTGGATATTTCCCAGTGTCTTTCAGTGCAGGGGTGTGTGTGTGGCAATTTGATAACGAACAGCAGCTAAATTCTCATTGCCTGCTCCCAGACTTTGGAATTCCCTTCTTGGAGAAGCTAGACAGGCCCCCTCTATGTGGTCCTTCTGTTGGCAAGTGAATACCTTCTTCTTCCAACAGACTTTTGGGAACTCACAGCTCTTTTTACTGTAATCATTTGTATGCTTTAAACAGATTTTATAAATAAATACAGTTTTAATTATATGAATGTTTGGTTTTTTCTATGGTTTTAGTGATTCTTGCTTTTATATGTAAGCTGCTTTGAGTCCCATCAGGAGGAAAGGCAGGGTATAAATAAATGTGTAATAATCATCATGAATTAAATGTTGCACAGCACATGCACCTAGTCTTCCTGTGGCAAAAACCCTCAAATGCATCACATGTTTCAATCTACATTGTTGGGGAAAAGGCTAATCATGTTTTGTGTCCCCCTCCGCCACAGCTGCCTTTTAAATTGCTAAACAAAGAGACACATTCATTGCTACCGCACAAAAACACCAGTATTATTTGGTCCTAATTTGTCAGAGCAACTTCTGCCAAAGTGAGAAACTCATCAGTCAAGATTTATGACAAGATAAATGCTTTCCATTTTGTATAGACCACAGTAACAACATTTCTCTTTGGACTTTGTGAAAGGAAAACCATTTGCAATGAATAACCTTTTCGCACTTCAGGCTGAATCCGAAACGTTGCAGTGCTTTCTTTTAAAAAGAAGCTCTTGTTAATGCACCTACAGGAGTAATCTCAACATTGTTAGCTATAGGATTACTGCAGGTGTGTGAAGTAAGGCAGACACAAAATGGGGAAGGGGTGAATTACACACACACACACACACACACACACACACACACACACACGAGTCCCCTCATATTTGGGGATGAAATATTACCCTCACACTGACTTGGCTTAGTGGCATCATCCTGTATCCATATCCGCTAGGCTACATAGCAGCCTCAGAAAGCCTTTTGAGAGTAAAGATAGTTTTCCCTTGTCCACTATCTGATTTAACTTCATGATAACATGCATTTCCCTGATTGGATGAGGTTACTGGAGGCAGAAGTCCATGTTTGCCTGTTTTTAAAAATAAAAATGGCTCCAAAGCTGCAAATTAGAGGCAGAAGCAGGTATACCCAGGGAGTAAACCAGGTGCAATAAAGAAGGTTAACCGGAATGACTTGAAGCTTCACATGCGTAACATTCTTCTTCCTAGTTTTTTCTTAAATGAGTGAAAATTTGGCACGTTTCATACATTCTCATCACACTATAGCTACCTCACCCCTTGACACCACATAGGCAACACTGAGATAGGACCTGGTGAAAATCAGCTTCCTGTGTCCCTAACCTGGGGTGTTGCTATACAGATGAAACTTACTGGCTAAACAGAATCAACAATGGCAAAAAAGTTAGGTGGACGACTCTATTGAAACACTGCCAGCTGTTGGCTATAGGTAGCATCTCCATAGCTCAGTGGTAAAGCATCTGCTTTGCACACCAAAGGTCCCATGTTCAATCCTTAGCATCTCCAGGTAGGAACAGAAATGTATCCGTTCTGAAACCCTGGAGATCAGGTACTGTCAGTCAGGGAATACAGGGCTACTGAGGGAGATGGACCAAAGGTCTGACTTGGTATAATGCAGCTTCCATTGTCCCTATATTCCTAACTACATGCAACGAGAAGGGGGCAAATGGGGTGGCAGTTGACAAAAAAAGATGGTAGCCCTGAGCTAAAATATGAGCAAGTTGAACTTTGCATTCGAAAAAGGGCAGGTGGAGAAAACTCTCCATACGGCCATTTATGTAGATCTGTCACTCTTTGTCATATTAAGAACCACTGTTCTCTGATGCATGTTTCTTTGTGTGCCACCATTTTGCCCTGTATTCCAGGTGTCATATAGGAGGATGCTAGGAAAGGTCTCCTTGCCCAGTTGCTTCCCACTCAGAAACCAAATTCTGCCCACCTAGTTGCATTTATCATCCATTAACAACAACAAAAACAACAAGACAACAAGAAGAAGTTGGATTGCCACTGTAGCCATTTGGATTGTCGGCCGAAGAAGCACACTGCTTCTTAACAGCTTCTTGGCACATTTTATTAAAAAAAACCTTTGAGAGAACCTTTTATTCTTTGACATTTTATATATTATTTTCCCATTTATTTTCTACTTATGTCCATCACACTTTTGGGAACCACCTAAGGCTTCTTTGAGGGGGTAAGGTGAAGACCAGGTCCCTTAAGTTGAAAACACACCTATTCTGCAGCCATGGCTGCACATTTGCTTTGCATTCAATCTTGTAAAGCTAATTATAGCCATTTCCCCCCCTTCCTCCTTTTCATTTGTAAACTGAACCCATTTCCCCAGAGGATATTGCGTCCATAACGTGCTGAGTCAGTTCATTTCCAGTGTAATTGGATAGAGTGGAATGTTTGATTGCATTCATTTTGCAATTCCTTTCCGTTTCTTTTTTAACCTCTCTGGGGTTGCTTTGGTTTTCTTTTATTAATCCTCAGCTCTGCTTTCTTTTCTTTTCTTTTTAGTTACGGACGACTTTATGCTGCAGACCCCTACCACCACACACTTGCTCCAGCAACCACCTACGGCGTTGGTGCCGTGGTAAGTGCTGATTTATCTACTCCCCTCCCCCTTCCCTGCCTCCCAGTCTGCCCCCGAACCTCCCCTCCTCCTCTCCTCTCCCCAGTTCTTAGCAATGGTTGACATCTTCTCACTTTTCCTTAATTGAATTTGTCTCTTCTGCTAACGGCAGCTAAAATGCCACATTAATCCTTCCCGGTAAACTTGACAAATGTCTTAATTTCTTGGCAATGTAGCACACATAAGGATATATATATATATATATATATATATATATATATATATATATCCATCCTAGGTGAGCACTTACCTTAATGGAACAATTAGTCATTTTGATAATTAAATACATCACAAATTGAACGCCTTCACAGTAGCCTCCATTCTTTTTCTTTTCTTTTCTTTATTCCCCCCAACCCCCAATCTTTTGCCTTGAATTTACATTGCCTGAAGGTTCAAGTCACACCAGTGATTATAAGTATAAAGAGCTGAAACTGAGATTTCCCAGCTTCTGCTGTCAGTCAGCCTGAATCCCTGCTATTTTCTCTCCCTTATTATTAGAGTTAATATTTAAAATTATAGCTGTACTGGAAAGAGTAGAGGATAGGAGAGTATTCAGCAGTCCTCTCCAGTTGTTGCATAAAGTTAACCAGGCGCGTACACACACACACCCTCCACAGGAAGGGTGATTTATGTGAAACTGAAATGTACACATAAAAAGACCCCATGGGGACATTTTGTTGGGCAATACTGGCCTTTTGCATTAGGAGAAAATAACCCTCCCGGGGCGTTATGTGGGACCATGTTTATCTTAAATTAAGATAATCAGGGCAATCAAGCAAAATGTTAGTCACAACCAATGGAAAAGCAGCGAAATGAAAATTAACTGCAGAAAACTGTGAGTCCATTTGATTTAATCAAGACTGATTCACACCCAACTTTTGATGTATCTGTGCCCAGTATTAATACATACCCATCCCTTCCACTCTGCAGTATAGTCTACTCATAATCCAGAATGTAGATGGACTCACCCCCATTTTAGGGACGTGTTGCAGAGCAGGCAGGGCAGAAAGGGAAGGATACAACAGCTACACACCCTTTGATCCCAGCCTCACCCTCGCAAGCATACATTACTGTTGTTCACATAATGCTTTCAGGATGTGCAAATTAGGAAGTTTTACACTGAAATGTGAACTGAATTGAATTTCTTCTACAACTCTTATGCTGTTGGTCTCCAACTCTTGGCAGCCCCAGAAGCCAGCATGAACAATGGTCAGGGGTTATGGGATTTGTAGTACAACAACAACATCATCTGGAAGGGCATTCCCCCTTTTCTGGCTTAAAGAGAGTGTGTATCTTTGAACAGGGAACATGAGGCACAATGGATCCAGTTGCAGATGATACAAATGTGTGTTGCCAAATTGTACATGCACCAGGGTATGCAAATAAGTTCTCTGAATGTGTGATATCCATGTACAGATGATGGATAAAATACAAGATGAAAAATAAAAAATGACAGTCTTTTGCATCTCTCTAGCAATTGTTCACAACTTTCACAAAGAATTTTTTCTCCAGGAGTGTGAAAGTAATGTAATTGGATGGGAACCCAGACATCTTGTAATCACGCCAAGGTCTCTCGATCTGGTTGAGTCTAAATTTATATCACCTAAATTTATTTTCACCCAGCTTTTTGTTTTTAAATGGATGTACCTTCATGTAGCTAGCATGAACTACTTGTGTTTACTATGCAAAAGAGACCCTAAAATATACTGGGGTTTGGGGTTCTCATTTTTTGCCACAGTTTTGGGAGACAGTAATGTTTCTGAATACCAGCTGTTGGAAACTGCAGGAGGAGAGAATCCTCTTTTGCTTGGGTGCTGCATGCAGGTTTCCCACAGGCTTCTTGTTGGCCACTGTGAGAAGAGGATGCTGGACTAGATGGGCCACTGGCCTGATCCTGCAGGGATCTCCTTATGTTCTTTCCAATCACTTGGTATCAAATGGGCGACATTAATTTTATTATTATTGTTATTATTTATAATTTTGCGGAGATTAAAGATGCAGAACCTACGCAAGAAAGATTTATTCTGGTTTCTATTTCTCCCGTGTTTCACATGAAGAACAACCCCCCAAATTAGCTTCCGTTTTTTACTTTAGGTGGAATATGACAGTTTCTACTTCCCACTAGCCCTGGGCTTCCAATAGTACAGTGGTACCTCGGGTTAAGTACTTAATTCATTCCAGAGGTCTGTTCTTAACCTGAAACTGTTCTTAACCTGAAGCACCACTTTAGCTAATGGGGCCTCCTGCTGCCGCTGCGCCGCCGTAGCATGATTTCTGTTCTTACCCTGAAGCAAAGTTCTTAACCTGAAGCACTATTTCTGTGTTAGCGGAGTCTGTAACCTGAAGCATATGTAACCTGAAGCGTATGTAACCCAAGGTACCACTGTACATCATGCACTAGTGACAGTCACATGCGCAGCTCGGTAGTAGAGCACATGCTCTAAATATAAAAGGTCCCAGGTTGAACATCTGGCATCTCAAGGTACAACTGGGAAAGACTTGCTGTCTTTCAGACCCCATGGAGAGCCATTGCTGCTCAGTGTAGATAGCACTAAGCTAAACAACTAGCTTAGTGTTGGTGGTTTCCTAGGTTCTTTATCCCTCTCCCAATAAATTTCTCTTATCTTATTAAAATTATTATGATGATGATCTTAAAATCTTTCAGATGATTTGCTTAAGCAGAAGCCAACAACTTGTACTCAGTGCAGAATGTTGTCTTTAGAGGCCAGTCATCAAAATGGGATGAGATGGAGTGGGATGAGGGATTTGTTCTGCCATTAGGCAATCAGCACTCTCCCATCTGATCCTTCTATCCCCCGCTTCTCTGCCCAGCTACTGCACTGGGGTTTTTTCTAGACCCTGTAATCTGGCTTGCTTTCTCAGGTGCAGTGGAGAACCCTATCCCATCAACAGTGCTGAAGTAAGTTTTAATTTCCAGTCCTGTTTGCTTCTGTACTTGGAATAGGGAAGGAGCACTGTCACCCTTGGGCTGCAAGATGTATTGGGCTGGCCCTGGGTGAGATGGCACCCTATTTCATTTCAATGAATGCAAAACTATCGCAGGGCACTGTGTGCTTGCGCGCACACACCATTCCTATTTCTAGGCATACTTTTATGGACTTTCCCTTTGAAGCCCACTGGAAGCGGGAATAGGACAAACTCAGGTCTGTTCCCATGCACAGCTTGGATGGACCAGGCTGTCATGGGTCTATCTATCCCCACTGGGAGCACGGCTGTATGGATTTCATTTGGGAAAGGTCTATATCTCAGAGGAAGAACATCTGCTTTGTATGCAGAAGGTTCCAGGTTCAACAGATAGCATCTCCAAACAGTGATTGCTGTCTCAGAGGAAACAATTCAGGTGCTCAGGGGTTTCCTAACCCTAATTGTTGTTTTTTATTTGGAATATTTACGCTGTCTTTCCTCTGCAAAATTTCCTACTGATACTTTATTGGAGGGTGTTAAGGAATGAGTAACAGGTTGAGGTGAAATTGGAGTGTCCTGCTTGGCAAAACTCCTGTTGTGTTTTGAGGTAAATGCAAAAAAAAAAAAGTTTCAATAATCAAGAGCAAAATTTCCTACAATGCGTTTTATAGATGCCTATGAAAAGTCATTTGAGGTTTGGGCAATTACCAAAAAATATATTCATGTATATATTTGGGTATAATTTGTGAACGAAGCAGGAACTTAGGAGGCCTTACACCAAGTCAGCTAATGGGTCTATCTAGCTCTGTACAGTGGTACCTTGGTTCTCAAACTTAATCCGTTCTGGAAGACCGTTCCAAAACCAAAGCGTTCCAAAACCAAGGTGTGCTTTCCCATAGAAAGCAATGCAAAATGGATTGATCCATTCCAGACTTTTAAAAACAACCCCTAAAGCAGAATTTAACATGAATTTTACTATCTAACGAGACCATTGATCCATAAAATGAAAGCAATAATCAAGGTACTGTACTATGAAATAAATAAGACAGTATTGTAGATGATTAAAAAATAATTTAAAAAATTCTTACCTGCACTGATGATAGTCATTGTTTGAATGGGGGGCTTTTATCCATTTCCAAAGTCACACACTCAATCAATAGCTGAACTGGCTTCCACACAGTCACAAAAACAAATTAGCCTCAAAAACAAAAACGCAAAATAAATAGCAAAAACAAAAGCGCCAAACTTAATCCATTCCAGAAGTCTGTTTGATTTCTGAAATGTTCGAAAACCAAGGCGCAGCTTCTGATTGGTGCAGGTGCCCCGGAAACAATAGCTGACAGCCATATCAGATGTTCAGCTTCTGAAAAACGTTTGGAAACCGGAACACTTACTTCCAGGTTTTCAGCGTTTGAGAACCAAGCGTTTGAGTACCAAGGTATTTGAGAACCAAGGTACCACTGTATTGTCTACACTGACTGGTGGTGATTCTCCAGGAATTTAGACAAGGGGACATTCCCAGCCCTGCCTGGAAATGCTGGGGATTGAACCTGGGACCTTCTGCATGTAAGCCTCTCCCACTGACCTATGGCCCTTCCCCAACATCAAGGTGCCTTATACTGAGTGAGAGCCAGCGTGATGTAGTGGTTAAGAGCAGTGGACTCGTAATCTGGTGAACCGGGTTCGCGTCTCCGCTCCTCCACATGCAGCTGCTGGGTGACCTTGGGCTAGTCACACTTCTCTGAAGTCTCTCAGCCTCACTCACCTCACAGAGTGTTTGTTGTGGGGGAGGAAGGGAAAGGAGAATGTTAGCCACTTTGAGACACTTTAAGGGGAGTGAAAGGTGAGATATCAAGTCCAAACTCTTCTTCTTCTTCTATCCAGTTCATTATTATCTAAGGCAGCTTCCTGTTCAAGCACTGGATTCGATCCCATTCTTGATTCACATGTGTTGCCTTATTCCAAATCAGATTACTGGTCCATCTAGCTCAGTACTGTCAACACCTTGGCATCAGGTCTCCAGGATTTCAGAACAAGATCTCTCTTAGAGATGTCAGGGGTTGAACCAGGGACCTTTTGCATGAAGAAGAGGTGCTCCACCCATGGAGACATGGGCCTTAAGAACCCAAGAGCTTAAGAAGAGCTCTGCTAGGTCAGGCCAATGGGGCCATTGATGCCATTCTCATAGTGGGCAAGCAGATGGCCATCATGGAATACCTGCAAGCAGGACCTGAGCACAATCCCCTCCTGTGGTTTCCATCAACTGGTATTTAAAAGCACACCCCCCCCAGGCCCCCATCATATAACCTCACTAAATGGTCAGCTGGCACCTGTTTGAACAGCTTTGAGTGGTGTGTCCTGAACCTTGCTTGCAAAAAATATGTGAAAAAGAAAATTAACATTGCAAATCCCGTTGTGAAGAAAAGCAGATGTTTAAAAAACAACCCATCAAATTGCTTTGTTTCAGAATGCTTTTGCACCCTTGACTGATGCCAAGACTAGGAGCCATGCTGATGATGTCGGTCTCGTTCTTTCTTCATTGCAGGCTAGTATATACCGAGGGGGATACAGCCGTTTTGCTCCATACTAAATGACAAAACCCATAAAAACCCTTCCAATGTGGGGGGGGGGGGAAAGGAAGCTTTCCGAGGCCTGGGTATTGCAATACATGCAATAGTGCATCATTTTAGCAACTCTAAAAATAAAATAAAAAAGAGGAAAAAAATCTACATTTTTTTATCTTATACCTCAGATATTTTGTTCTGTGTATTTTAATATCGTGGGTCTTTTTCATTTCCGAACGTTGCATAGTTCGATTGCTGGCTGTAGAAGGTTATTATTATTAAATTATATTATGATTCATTATGATTAATTATTCTTATTTTCATTGTTGTGGTTGAACTAGAAAGCTGCTAGAAACTAATTTAAAAATAAAATAAAATAAAATCTGTTTGGGGGCCACAATCAAGACTGCTATATCATGTAAATGAATTATATATGCTGAATATTAAGCTATCAGGATTCCTCACTTGTTTTGTAAGAGTGTTAAAGTGACATCAGGGTCCCCCCTCCCTCCTGCGCATCTAACATTTATTTTTGTTTTATAAAGGGGAGGGAAAAGAGGAGAGTTGAGACGGTGGCGATGGGGGCCCAACACGATTAAATCGTAAAGTGGGGCCGCCACTGCACCCATCGTCCCATATCAGCTGTTTTAAATTATTCACTATTTATTCAAAGCCAAAGGTTATGTTGTTAATTTTGAGGCTGGGGCGGGGCAGGGGCGGGAGGGCGGAGAGAGGGGTGCTTAAACTGACACCTGTACATAAAATCTAATTTAATGCTGTCCAGAGGGCACCCCTTTTCTAGGCAACCCACCAAGTCAAGATCAGCTCCAAGCATAACTAGTTCTTTAGGCAAAAAAATAAAAATAAAAATAAAGAGAGAGAAACAAAGAAAAGAAAAGAGGAGAAAGAGAAAATCTCTGCTAGTTAGAACATAAACAAGCTTTCTTTTTATATTTCTTCCAGTATAATAAATTATTGATATCATTGCAGACTTTTATATTACGGGAGGATTAAAAAAATAATGATAATAATGATAATAATAAAAGGTGATAAAAGCACTGTTTCTATTTTTTTTTCTTTTTTTCCAAAAAAAGAGAGAAAGTAATAAAAAAGTTAAATTCTTTGTACCGGTTTAATGGGGGTGGGGTGGGTGGGGCGGGGCAGGGGGGCGGGGAAGTGTATAAAATTTACATCTGTGCAGTGGAATTATTATTATTATTATTATGACACACCTACGGCGCTTTAGGTTTAGACCAAGAGATAAGAGACAAAAAACACACGTATAATCATTTTTACAGAATTTAAAATGCTGCTCATATTAAATAAATAAACATAAAAAAGTTTATATACGCATTTTACAAGTACTGCAACCATTGAGTGGAGAGAGAGGGAGAGAGAGATTGAAAAATAAATAAATAATAATCATGGTATTTTCATCTGCTTGGTACTTTTTGAAACATGACCGTGTCGTGTAAGCAAACTGCAATTCTTCGACATGTTCCAAGCCTGTCCCACTTCCCAACCCGAGGCTGTTGTGTTTGAAATTGGCTGGACCCAACTAAAAACAAAAACACCAGACTCATCAGATGAACAGAAGGTGGTTTGATGTCAGATACTTCCCATGTCTGATTCGCTGATGGTTCCCCCCCCCCCCAAAGCACTGAAGAAACTCACGCCAAAGAGGCAGTTTCTGGCACAGCTGAAAAATTGCAGTTTGTCTGTACATCTGTTGTCCTGTTTACAAGTTAACCTAAGTTGGGGGTGTTTGTCAGGGGAAACTTCTTGTTTTTTGTATTTAAAACAAATAAAAAGCAGAAAAAAGACTGTCTCACGACAGTTCTTTGGTTTTCTTTTTTTTGTTCTTTGCTGAAGATAGTTATTATATTCTCATCTGTATGGTGCGGGCCTAAGAAAAAAAGGGGGGCGAGCACTTTATAGTTAAAAATAAAAAAAAATAAAAATGATCAATTCACCGCTGTGAACCTGCCAACTCGCTATAAACAATTCTGCTTTTTAAAAAGTGTTTGTGAAATCAGGCTTTCCTCTTTGTCATCGTAATGTGCATGTGATATGATCAGTTGAACGATAAACCATCAATAAAGTTTCACAAGATTTCAAAACGAGGTTTCTGGAGCATTTATATCAGAAGATGAAATATATATATGCACATATATATAAAAATATATATGTGTGTGTATGTAGATCGTCTTTGTCAAAGCCAAATGGGAGGGAGAGCCACACACAGGGGTAGAGTCAGAGAGCGTAAAGGGAGGAATATGCATTTATCAATGGAAAAAATATTGGCTAGTAAAAAAGAAATGTATTCCGCTAGCCAGGGAATGGACCATAACGTCTGTCATGTTGAACCCCCATGCTTTAGACCTAGATTGAAATCCTGAGAAATTCATGCACAAATCACAAATCCAATAATTCTTCTGTCCCGCTGCCTCCTATCTACTCCACTGAATCAGAAGCTGCCTTTAAAACCTGAAGGGAGTCTCCAAAGCAGTTTGAGGCTAGGAATGAGGTAGAGGAAGGGATGTATCAAAAGCAAAGGAAGTTCAGCTTAAGCACACCCCTACCCAAAAGTATTGGTGAATTCTGGTGAACACAGACAAATCTTGTGCAACCGAGAGAAGGGTGCACTCCATGTACACAAAGCCTGCCCTTTGTGGAGGGAAATTGGGAAGTCTGTGTGGGTTGGGAGCAGGATCCATAGCTCCCATATCCACAAGACCTTGCTAGATTGAGACACAATCTAGTTGATCCAAACCATTGTGGCGATCCATTCTTTTCCATTCCAGCGCTTGTCAAAAGTTCCCCGTAGCTTTAGTTTAAGACTTGCTTTGCTAGAGTATAAACATTTGGGGATTGACTCCAGCTGCAATTACCCCAGCTTATTGTCCCAAACTGTGCGTGCAAAGCACCAGAATCTTCTTCCTGTGCCTGCCTCTAGGGCCATTTCCCCAAACTGGTGTCCCCCCGATGTTTTGGACTACAACTTCACACAACACATAGTCGAACAATGGAACTCGCTCCTACAGGAGGCAGTACAGTGGACCCTCCGGATACAAACTTAATTCATTCCAGGGGTCCGTTCGCAGCCCGAAAATTACATAAATAGAGATGCGCTTCTGCGGATGTGCACGGTGAAACCCAGAAGTATACACCTCCGGGTTTGCCGTGGCTGTAACCCGAAGATTCCGTATCCAGAGGGATACGCAAGTAGAGATACGACTGTACTGGCCACCAACTTAGATGGCTTTAAAAGAGGACCAGACAGATTCATAGAGGAGAGGGCTATTGAAGGCTACCAGCCATGCTGGCCATGCCAGTTGCTGAAAACCACAGGAGAGGAGAGTGGTCTTGCGCTCAAATCCTGCTTGCTGGTTTTCCACAGGCATCTAGCTGGCCACCAAGAGAATAGGATGCTGGACCAAATGGGCCATTGGTCTGACCTAAGAGGCTCTTCTTATGATCTTATGTTCTTATTCCCTAGCAGGCACAGCCAGCAAGGCTAATAGTCAAGGATGATGGGAGTTGGAGTCCAGCAATATCTAGAGAGCAGCAAGTTAGGAAAGGATGCTCTGTGACAGGCATAGGCAAACTCCAGCCCTCCAGATGTTTTGGGACTACAATTCCCACCATCCCTGACCACTGGTCCTGCTAGCTAGGGATGATGGGAATTGTAGTCCCAAAACATCTGGAGGGCTGGAGTTTGCCTATGCCTGCTCTGTGATAGATATGCAGCTTTCAGAAGATAATCTGTGTGATCTTTCTCAGTGCGACAAATTTAGGAGATGTTTTACATACACACACACACAATTTCACAAAATAGTGAGGGAAATTTTTAGTGTTTAGGTTGAGAATGGTCATTCCTGGTGCGCATTTATATCTGAAATGCCAGGGAATTCACCAGATATTAGTGTTCAGAAACCAAGGGTGCTTACAGATGTAACTTGAAAAGGGACTTTCTTCACCTTGTTTTTCACCTGTGGAGGGAGCCCAGATTTCCCCACCTTCACAACAATGCATTCACCAGACATACTTATCAGCAATTTGAATGCTGAGTCTGGTTGTCTTTCTTCAGGAGAGCTGTCTGCCTTGTTTTATTTTGCTTAAATAATAAGTGCAGCATAGTTGGTGCTTGTTTAAGCAGTCATTTGTCACTTTATTTCCCCCAAAGGAAAAACCATTTTAGACCTGGAAGAAAAAACCCAACAATTTAAGAGGATGTGAGTGGTCGGGTAGGTGATGTCACACGCACTAGCCAGTCAGTGCTGTGCATACCGGCATATACTACAAACTGGTAGTACTAATTTCCTCTAAGATCAATCCTGGACAGGGAATTTGTTACTCCAGTCCTGGAGAACCCAGTGACATGACTTCTCAAACAATGCATGTCTGATGCACTCTGAAATACCTTTTTAAAAAAACAAAAATAAAGTAAAATTAGCTGTTATATAAATATTTATTTTCTTACAAAAAATCATTTTGCACACATAGATCTCCTGATGTGTGGGTGATAAGTTAGTTTGTCATTTTGATTTGAAGTAAGTGGCTGTATCGCAACTTAGGGGCAGTCCCCAATAAGTATCTGATGTCTAATTCTTAGAGATAATTGCAAACAGATACGGTTGCTGAATGCTGTTGGAAAATATTTTTGTGAAAACTCCTAGAACACTCCGGTCATTCATTTTATTCAAATGTATGTCTGATATAGGGAATGTTTTTTTTCCAGTTATATAAATTATTACTGATAATATGAATTTTGATTTTAAAAGAAATGATTAATACCATATGTAGAATATCGTGACTTCAAAACAGTTACAAATCTTTAAAAACCCAACAAGTGTGTATATCTGTCTTTAGAAATTAGTGTTTATATCACTACAGTGGTTTGTGAATAAAGAAAAAAATGGTTTGTAATATTAAAAATAAAAGCTTAGTCTGAAATGGTGTAAATAAATCTGTGTCCAGAGTTGTTGCTATTGTTTTCTCTCTCTTCTTTCCTTCTCTTTCTTTCTTTCTTTCTTTCTTTTTTGGGGAGAGTACTATAACCATCCCATTTTTAGCAAAGTTACTTAAATAACGCAAACAGAGTGCAGAGTTAAAAGAAATTCTGCTAACATCATACTGAATAAATTCTGGTAACACCATACGGGGGGGGGGGAATAGGACAAAAACACCATCTAAATTGAGGGGATACAAACAGAGTTTTTGTCTTGTACATTACAGGGAGACATTCAACCAAACATATAGGGGAAAACTCCTTCAGAACTACACAGCCACTCAGTGCATGTGCTACCTCACCAAACATCATGTCACTCTGCCTGATTGCTAAGCAACACTTGAATCCACCTCCACTTAGCTGGTTGACTTAACATTAACAGAATTAACCCTTAAGTTCCACACAAAGTGATCTCTGCTGTTGCACCTCCAGCAGTTGTTCTCTCAACCATTTCACAAATAATAAAAATTAAATACGTTATGTATGTGGGACCCATACAGCTACTTCAAACATGCCCCTGAAATAATATAAGATACTCATCTCTACTCCACAGTCTACTTGCAATCTAAACACTGACCATGGAGGAGGCAAGAAGAAAGAAAAGAAGGACAGCAGAAGAATGACTTGAGAGAGAAGCTGTATGTAGCTTAGTAGTAGAGCATCTGGTTCCTTGTCTGATTGTTGATTATTAGCATCTCCAAGCAGGAAAGATCCTGGAATATATGGGTTCAGGTGGTCCCTGAGGTACCCTGGACCTAAGCTGTTCAGGGTTAATTAATACAATGCTCTGAACCTAGCTTGGTAGTAAATGGGCAGCAAGTCTTGATGCTTTAACAATGAGTTGTCAGCCAGGTGCCCCCATCAGCAATCTGGCCTTCTGATTCCACACCAGCAATCCAGCCTCAAGTTTACTAGTCTATGGATTCAATGGTCAGGCTATCCTTGTCCAGGAGCTTAGCCAAAAGTAGGTAAGTAAAAGCAGCTTGACACTCACATGACTTGGGCCATGGGGCTCACAACACTAAGGATGGGAGAGCAATACAATTTAGTTCACATTTAAAGATGAACCTACCTCAATATCACTTTCTGAAATGATGTGCAGACCAAAATACAACCAGACCCTAAAATTTGCACTTCGCTGATGGCTAGGGATAGAGAAGTATTTGATCAACTTTGTTTTTTAGAAATGAAACACTAAATTTGCACTTTCTGAAACAGTATGAAGCCCAAACACAGGCATCCTTCAAAATTCACACTGCTCTGAATTTTGCAATGCAGTTCCTAGCCTAGTGAAGGGTACAAAAAATTATATACTAGGGAAAAGTCTGCACAGACTGCATATATTAGTGGAAACAACATCTAAGACATTATATTGGAAGAAATAGCTTTACAAAAATGTGCCTCTTGGGCAAAATTGAGCATACAAGCATGCGTACAGTATACAAGTATAAATTCAGACTAAAATACTGATGAATTTTCACGAGGATTTTAAACAACAGCAACAACAAAAATCACAAACTGATGTGGAAATATGGAGACTTGAACTAAACACTGGAAAAACCTAACTAACTAAAACCAAAATTGAGAGATTTGCCCAACCCTATCCTCAAGTGGCTTTCTATTCCTTCTGCACCTACAGCCGGCAGTAACCTAAGTGGGGTACAAATGACAATCCCCAGTTGCTCCCTCAAGCTGCTTTGAAGGAGTGTAGGTGGACCCCTGCATCTAATGGTCAGAACTGCCAAGTTGGAATCATCAAATAGCGTAAAGGAGGACCTGGTTTGTTCTTCTGCACTTTAGCCACACAGAGGTCAATAGTGATATTCACAGTACTTGTCTTAATCTACCTGCTTTATTCTACTGCTTTTACTGTTTTGCTGCAGTGGCCATGATGACTATAAACATTCATTTTTAACAATGAATAAAAATAAAGCTGGGGTGTGCCAGAAACTGAATTCGGCAAATCAGGGGTTAAACCAAACTTACGATAAGAAACAGGAGCAACAGAGAGAAACCAAAACTGACAAATTCCCCCATCCCTACTTAGTTCAGAGTCATGGCCTGTCCTGACCTTTCAAAAAGCTACACCTGCTTCCGACCATTGAATTCTGTGTCTGCCAGCTCTGGCAGTTCACAGGGCAGAAGGAGAAGTCAAGGAGCCTATCAAAGAGACAGTTGGCCAAAGAAACGTGTGTGCAGTTAGACAAGAATTTAATAAAGTCTCTTGAGTCTTCCATCTTACAGAGATAGGTGAGTTGGTCAAGCCCAGAGATCCTGAGTTATAAGCCTGTCTTGAAGCAGACAAGGCATCTCCTGGGTTACCAACGACATTAAGGAACCACAAGTTGCATAAACAATGGTCTGCTCAGGAGGGTTGACAAGTGCAAGAGGGACAGACATCTATCCCCCTTGAATTATTGTGCGGGAAAGAAAATTTTAACATGTACAGCTTGACATTCAAGGATTAGAAGAACACCACCTCAACCCACAGTTTCCTTTTCTCACAGTGGCCAACCAGATCCTCCAATAGCAAGCCTATAAACAGGACCTGGGTGCATCAGCACTCTTCTCACTTGAGATCCCCCTCAATTGGTATTCAGAGGCAGATCACCCCCAATCGTGGAGGTGTTTGCTTTATATCCAGTCATGCTATGACTGTAGCTTATGTTAACTGTCTTAGGGGCTGTGCATGCAATGTGTTATATACAGTTAGCACATGACAAGGGAGGTAAATCTGAAATCAATCCCAATGTCCTAACTTGTGCATTCATCTGAACTTCTGAATAAGGCCTACAAGTATGGTCAGACACAAGTATCTTATTCTATGTTATCGACAGTACCTCATAACTTCAGACATACTGACGCCTAGGTAGACCTGAAATTTTGCTTCTGTGTGTGCAATAATGAGGTGGTGGAGTCCCAATGTAGAAGAATTGACTGTACCACTTTTGACTGCAGCCAGAGAAAATCTTCTTTTTGAACACTTCTTTATATATGAAAATGGCCCTGCAAATAGATGAGGTGGGTCTAGCAAGGAGTGAATTAGGCTAGAACACTTTGACCTGACATTCAAGTTCTCCTCACTCTGTCTTTCTCGGAAGTTCTTACATGGCTGAACATTCAAATATGTGATTCACTCGCCTAATATCTAAAGTGGTACAGCCCACAATACCACCTCAAGGATTCTACCACTTCATTTTGTATTACATGAGCCTTGAGTAGATCATGCATTAATTGTGTGATAACCAGGGCTATTTTTTTTCTAGAAAATGAGGTGTGGAAACTTATCATGAACACCTCCCTCATTCTCTTGGCATGGCACCTGTGAGGTGCCAGAACTGAGTTCTGGTGAGTTTCTGCTGGGGAAAAAAGCCCTGGGATATCCTCTCCCATGCTTGTTTTGTTTTTTACTTTATAAATAGCACCCATGAAGAGGTGACCCATAGCATGACTCAAGAACATGAGGAGACTTGATACTTCCCCACCAAGGTGTCTTCTCACTGATAATAACTGCAGTGCAGCAAAGTTATGATCAATAGGGAAACACGTGTGTACGTGTGTGTGTGTGTGTGTGTGTGTGTGTGTGTTTGGCACTACAGTTATTATCCGTGGGGAAACAAAAGTCAGCCTACGCAGGGCAGCCCCACATAGAGCTCATTGAAGTAATCCAGCCTTGTGGTTTCAAAACACATGGACAACAGTGATCAGGAGGTATGGCAGCTAGGAGTGCAAGTACTGCCCTAGCCTGTATAAATGGTTGCTGGAAAGGAAAACACACACACACACACACACACACACACACACACACACACACCACTCTTTACCTTGTAACAAGCAAGTAAGCTCAAAACCCCTATTCCCACCAAAATTCCAAAGAAGTTCTCAAGTGCCCCAAGAAGCAAGGCAGGAGAAAAAAAATGGAAGCCTCTTTTTCGGCAAAAGAAAACGTCAAAGAAATTGGAGGATAGATTTCACTGTGACACTAATTTATACAGCTGAAATTGGCCTGCATGTATTCAGCTTTTAAATTTGGAAATGTTTAACAGCCTTTTGGGAGGCTGTTAATAAAATAAAATAAAATAAAATAAAATATCAACAGCGATTGAGCCATAACAATGCTACTGTACTGCAGCTTGGAATATTAGTAAATTTCACCAAGATTACATGTGGTAATGCCTGTTACGTCTGCTGGGCTCCATGCTGGGCTAATGATCCTGGTGCCTGGCTGTTCGGCACTGAGAACGAGACTTTCGCATTGTAAAACCTTTCATCTTCCTCAAGCTGCCTATTGCTAATGAATTTTTTATTTGTTTACTCAATGCTTCTGCTGGATATAAAAGTGACACTTAACTTAGAAAGAGAAAGGAAGAGAAAGATGAAAAAATAAAACACACCTCAGCCAACCTCTGTGTTAAATCAAAGCTAAGCTCTGATCAGATCAGAAGCCTCTGAATGCCCTTTTATTTCCCTGGTTTACCATGTCCAGCAAAAGAAAAAGGAGGGTGGAACTTAAGGAAATAAATAGAGCAATATGATATTTCTTTTGCGGGGGGGGGGAGTATTATAGAATAGGAAAACACTGAATTATTCATGCTCTGATGGACTGTCATATGGGGCCATTATAAGCATATTTGCAAAGCAGCTGTGCCTCTGTGTGTTGCTGAATGAAAACGCAAGTTCTCCGTTCTTTCTTTTTTTAGATCATCTTTCATAAAAGCTTAGTTATTTGTTGTGGTTCTTTTTTTGCTCGATTGTTCACGGCCTTAAGAGCAATTTGCCTCCCCACCCTGCAAACCAAAGTTGCATAGAATACTCACAGAACATCTCTGGAAATTAGTGTGTGTGTGTGTGTGTGTGTGTGTGTGTGTGTGTATACCCAGTGCAGAGAACTAACCCCAGTTTGATACCTTTACATGATAGGAATAACACCATCTGGAACATCTGCACATCCAACTTTCACATCCGCTCCACACTTTTAAAACACTCTTTAACAGCCACGGTTTCTTGCAAAGAATTATGGGAACCCAGGGTTGTTAAGGGTACAGAAACTCGTACTCTGGGAAGGATCGCCTAACAACTCTCAGCCCCTTTTCACAAGTTACAATCCCCAGGATTCCTTGGGGGAAGCTATGGCTGTTAAAGTGGTATAAGAGTGCTTTAAATGATTGGTGTGGATGCCCCCCCACAAATCCCATCAGCCCCAGCAAGCATGGCCAGTGGCCAGGTATGACAGGAGCTGTTGTCATTACTGTCGTTACTCTGTCTCAAGAGATCATGGAGTGCATCTCCGGGGGTGAAGTCAAACCACTGTGTTAGCAACACCAAAGCAACCTCCCCAGTGTGGTGTAGTGGTTAAGAGCGGTAGACTCATAATCTGGTGAACCGAGTTCGCGTCTCTGCTCCTCCACATGCAGCTGCTGGGTGACCTTGGGCCAGTCACACTTCTTTGAAGTCTCTCAGCCCCACTCACCTCACAGAGTGTTTGTTGTGGGGGAGGAAGGGAAAGGAGAATGTTAGCCACTTTGAGACTCCTTCGGGTAGGGATAAAGCGGGATATCAAATCCAAACTCCTCCTCCTCTTCTTCTTCCCCAGGGCACAAGCCTGAGCAGTATTATGGAGGTCCTGGGCTGCCCAGATGACCAGACCCACCTCTTGGCCTTGTGGTCCAAAGGAAAGCAGAGCAATACATTTGGCACCAACTTGGCTGCAGGAGTTGCCGGAAGGAGCATACAATAAATACCCCCCCCATATATATTTTTTAAAAAGGATATAGGATGTTTATCAGCCAAAGAAAACAAAATACTTTTATCATGCAGAAAAGCTCAGGTTCAATCCTTGTTATCGTGGGAAAGACCCCTGCCTTAAACCCTGGATAGGTACTGCCAGTCAGAAATGACGATCTGGATTGTACAAAGCCGTTTCTTGTGTAAAGGAAGGGGCATAGCTCAGTGGTAGAGCACCTGCTTTGCATGCAGAAGGTCTCTGTTTCATTTCCTGGCATCTCCAGGTAGGACTGGGAGAAACACCTGCCTGAAACCCTGGAGCATCACTGCCAGTCAGATGGGTCAGGGGTCTAACTTGGTATAAACCAGCTCCATATGTATTGGACTAGGTGAAAAGACAGTCTAACTTGATAAAGGAGTTCCCTGGTGGGTTTCTACTGTGTATACAACTTGTTTCTTGCAAAAATGATGATTCTGTTCAAACCACTTCGATGGGAACCTTTTTTTAAAAAAAGTAATGGAGATCATTAAAGAATGATATTTCTCTCAAGAGATTTGTTATGTTATAAAGGGACCGAAATTACTAGAGTTAATCAACTGCATTCTACTGAAGTCTACACTTAGATTAATTAAAATTTTTAACTCTGAAGGAATAGTTCAAAAATGCAAGGGAGTGAAGGAAACATGGAAATTACAGGTCTACTGCCCCACTGATTCCTTTGCCATTTTTGTAAGCCTCCAGCTTGGCAAGAAAGGGTGGCACATATGAAATGACCCTTGTCCGTAGCATTTAAGGTTGCAAGCTTAACTGGTAACTTTTGAAGAGCTTTGCATGCCGACAAACATGACCCCCAAGAAAGTTGCAAAACACATATCAGCGTTTTGCTCATCTAGTGTAGTGTGCAAAGGGAGGACATGCATACAGTATTACAGAAAGCAGAACTCACACATCACCCCACAGTGGAATTCTGCAAGTTCCTCCTTCATGTTCCAAAATCACCCCACACATGGAACAACATGAAAGTGCAACGTAACTTCCTCTCCCCCTCTTCACTCAAATTGTCACCAGATCTGCTCCAGAGGGAAGAACTGCCAGGAGGGGTGGGAGGGCCAGGGACACAGGAAGAAGATTCTTTGCTGGAAGCAATGACTGTCTAAAGTAGTATCATAGTGCTTTAAATGCATGGTGTGAATGTGACTGTAGTTTGCTATCAGTCCATGGTGAAGCACAAAGTTAAATTGTGCCTAGATTTATTTATTTTTAATCAACTGACCAAGAGCTGGCAAATGTCTAAATTTCAGCCTCCAAATGATCTAATAATAATAATAATAATAATAATAATAATAATAATAATAATAATAATAATAATTATTTATTAGTTCTACCCCGCCCATCTGGCTGGGTTTCTTACATTAGAGTTGGCTGTTTGTACTATTGATCAGCAGGTTATTGAAACAATGGCAGGGGCTCCTGCTTCAGTACGAAAAGTGAAACAGAAGAACTGGATGTGAAACAGGGTCCCTTAATTGGGATGGCTTTTACCTTCAACAAGGAAATGCCAATTAAAGGGATTCTGCTTCTCTGCACTGTTCTTCCATGAGGTCAGGAAACGAAAAGCTACCAACTTAATACTCAGAGATCACTGAGCATTAAGGAAGATTAAGAGGCTAGTCTTGACTCAAAGACTTGGTTAACTTAGTAGAATAAAAGAGCTTCGGGGTTGGGGGAGAGACAGAGGAAGCTTTTAACAATGGCTAGTTAAGGAGAATGTAGCCATTATGAGCCAGCCAGTTTCTGGTCCATAGTCTCTCCTGGTTTGAGAGATGCTGATATAGCTCCTCTATGGACAGGGTGTGTGTGTGGAGCAAGGGAGCCTAGGTATGCCTCTGGGTGTTGCGATCACATCTAAAAGGCCCTCCTGGCTGCCTTTAGGTCCAGTACATCTAGGATCAAGGCGGTCTCCAGGAGTGCCCCCAGTATAAACCGATACCCTGACCCTGAAGTATGCCTTCAACAAGAACAAACATCCTCAGCTTCCACTCCCCAAGTTGCAAAGTCGGCTGAATGTGACAGAGATCCAGCGAAGGTACACATTGCCTGTGACGACTGCTTTAAAACATTGTTTAAATGTACGATTAAAAATGCATGCGAAAAAATATAAAATGTCTCTCCTGAACATTGCGCTAATAGTAGAAAATGAATTCTGAATTAGGGCAGCATGCATGGTGATGGGTCCTACGCCACGCTGTTGTCAAGAAGCATTTAATTGAAAATATGAGTCCTAGAGTGGCAGTTTGGTGCCTCCTAAAGTTGTTTTATGGGCACCTCTGTTTCTACCACCATCTCCTAATAGCAGGAATCAACTTCCAGTTTGCTTTCAAGTAACTTACAGTTTGAGCAGTAACAACATCAAAATTGCTTCCATCTTTATTTTCATTTCCAAGAAGGCAATCACAGCTCTATTAGCAGGGACATGGCTCCTTGGTAAAGACCTCCTAAGCGCTGTAGCTCAGTGGTGGAACATCTGCTTTGCATGTAGAAGGTCCCAGGTTTAATCCCTGACATCTCTAGGTAGGTCTAGCATTGTCCCTTGTCTGAAATCCTGGAAAGCTGCTGACATTCAATGTAGACACTACTAAGCCAGATGGACCAGTGGCTTGCCTTATGTTCCTATATTCGCTTATGTAAGGTCAGGAATCAATATCATTTGGAACTGGGAGTATTAGGTTTACAATAATCTGAAGGCTAGCGATGGAGAAGAAGTTTGATTAACTTGCTTTTAAAGATGAGCATACTATATAGCTGCACTTTCCTGAAATAAAATGAGAACCCAAGCACAGCTGTCCCTCAAAATTTACACTTTTCAAGAGTTTTGCAAAGCAGTTATCCAATCAAGTAATGTCTACAAAAGTGCATATGCTAGGGTAAAATGTGCATTAAAATGCATATATTGGTGGAAGTAACGTACAAAAATGCATCTGATTACAGGAAATTGTTTTACAAAAATGTGGGATTTTTTTTTTTGCAAAATTTATTAGGAGAAATTTGCATTGAAATGCTAAAGTCTTGTTTTCCCTTTTTTTAAAAAAAAGGCTCACAAATTGCTGCAGAAATGTAGAGAACTGAATTCAACACAGGAAAAACTGAGGAGCTGAGGGAACCGAAACTGACAGACCTATCCATCCCTATTTGATGTCATATAAAAGACAACATTTTAGAACAGCTTTTCACAAGCTATGGGCCAGACCTCAGCTTTACAGCCCATTCCCTGGTCATACAGTTGCCTTTTACTGGATAGACAATAACAGCAACCAGCAGTTCCAAAAGTAATAATAATAAACTGGGAATAGAGAGGTAGAGGATAAGATAGGGACATGGTTATAGGAGGACGAGGAAGAGAATGTGCAAAGAGGAGGGATGAAAGTTTCAATTTGGTATGAAAACAGAAGAAATAACAGGAAATAAGTAAAAGTGTTTTAGGAGACATACACAGAGGTGGGGAAATATAAGGGAGAAAGGCCTTCTCCACCTTATATCAGCAAATTCTCCCTAAACTGGAAAGGCCGAGTCACTGAGTGCTGTTGTGCTCAGGTCCTGCTGATGGATTTCCCATTGCAAAACACTACTAAACCTTAGGAACACCATAAGATAAGCATACCAAATTGTGGTTATTGCCAATATGCCAATTTAGGAACTGAATGGGCTTTATCTCCTGACCATCCATTGGACTTTAATTTATTAGGATATGTGCTGTTTGCATCATGTGTTGGTCTATGGAATTACAGTTTGTGAGATATTATATGTTGAATTGTGTTTGAAATAGAAGTTACATAGTCAAAAACAGCCTGTTACGTTGTGAGTGTTGTTACTAGGATTTCCCATTGCAGCATCTCTCTGAACTATGTGCAGGTTTATGATTCTTTGATCAAAGGTTACATTTATAAATGCATAAAAGGCATGTGGGCATGTGTGAAGACAGTACATACACATCATTTATTATAACCTGGGATGCCATGAATATGCATGATTATTTAGATATTTGATGCTGCAGATAAGTATCTCGAATAGTCTACAGATTCACATATGTTCCTCATTTAAGTCAATTGTGGTTAACGATGCATAATACAGAAGAAGAATGGTTTAGATCTAGATGGATTTCCATGGCTGGTTGTGTTTTGAATGGAAAATCATAGTGAAAAATCCTATATTCATGTTTATCTTATTTTTTATTTTTTGCAAACAAGTGGTCCTGAACTCATGGGGCCAACATGTAGTGATTTTTGAAATATTCCTGACAATAAAAATAATGGGTTTTGCATCTCCTACGCGGGTGGCGCTGTGGGTTAAATCACAGAGCCTCGGGCTTGCCGATCAGAAGGTTGGCGGTTCGAATCCCCACGACGGGGTGAGCTCCTGTTGCTCGGTCCCTGCTCCTGCCAACCTAGCAGTTCAAAAGCACCAAGTGCAAGTAGATAAATAGGTACCGCTCCGGCAGGAAGGTAAACGGTGTTTCCATGCGCTGCTCTGGTTCGCCAGAAGCGGCTTAGTCATGCTGGCCACATGACCCGGAAGCTGTATGCCGGCTCCCTCAACCAATAAAGCAAAATGAGTGACGCAACCTCAGAGTCATCCGCGACTCAACCTAATTGTCAGGGGTCCCTGTACCTTTACCTTTACTGAAACAGCCAGTTTTCAGTCTGACTTGCGGATGTGGCTATAAAACCATGTCCCTCTTTTCTCCCTGTGTCATAACACTAGAACACTATGGACACCCAATGAAGCTGAATGAATTTGGGGCAGACAAAAGAAAGCACTACTTCATGCAGCATATATCCAAGCTATGTAACTCACAGTGATGGCCACCAACTTAGATAGCTTTAAAAGAGGATTAGACAAATTCATGGAAGAGAACTAGCCATGATGGTTATTGTCAGGTCTCTAGGTGGTTGCTTGCAAGTAAATAGCCAGGACTCCAACCTGTCTTTTCCAGGTTTTATTTAGTGCAACTATGTACAGTTCAGAGATCCGAAGTTCATGTCTGTATCAGTCACTAGTAGATTCCGGGAGTGGCTTCTTCCAGCCCCCCCCCCCCCAGCATAAGAACTTAGACACCCCGAGTCTCCACCTCCTCTCCTTACGTTTGACTACCTCGTGAAAACTGGGCGACGGAAGCGGCATGTGCATTACTCCATCATGCTGGCTGAGTGCGGTGCTGGGGCTCACCGCAGCATCTGGGAGTCTTTGCCTCGCTTCCCCCCTCTGCTTCGCTGGAGGCACAACTCTCTCCACTCCCTGATGAAGTGCTACTGCTCAGCAACGATGGAAGCTCTCTGTACTCTTGTGCCCTCCTCCCCCCTTTCGATGGCAGTACTCTGACATCCATACTCTGCCTTCATGGTCAGAGACAGCAAATGCTTCTGAATACCAGTTTCTGGAAAACGCAGGAGGGTGAGAATGGTCTAGTGATCTGGTCCTGCTTGAAGATTTTCCACAGACATCTGGGTGTCCACTTGGAGAACAGAATGCTGGGTGAGATGAGCCACTGGTCTAATTCAGCAGCCTCTTCTTACACTGTTGTGAGTTTCTCTCAACCCTTTAAAAAATGCATCTAAGCTAAAGGCCGTTATGAGACCTTGTGCCAGAACATTCAGTCCGTTGGCTTCGTGAACACTGCCGAGCACTGGTGGGTCATGCTGCCTGGGGCTGATATGAGCTAAAGTCCAACACCATCTGGAGGGCCACAGGACCCCCTTACCTGCTGCGGGGAGAGAAAATGACCCCTCTCCCATAAAACTAGGATGGGGAAGGCAGCCTGCGCAGCTCATCTTTTGTATATCTCCTCCTAAGGAAGTTAAACGGCATATTACGCATCCAGTATTCAGCCTGGAGACAGACACTCGGAGAAAACACTTCATCACTGACACAACTTGGAGCGCTCTATAAGTAAACAGCATATTGCGAGTGACATGCAATCAATTTCACAACATAGCAATTAAACATGTTTGGGATGGTTTGCTCTTAGATGAAAATTTGAACAGCCGTGTGTGTGTGTGTGTGTGTGTGTGTGTGTGTGTGTTCACCTGGCTTACAAGTGAGAGGTGATGAGAGCATGAAGGCAGCCCATGAATGTGTTCAGTGGGCATTTGGTGATTGTGCTATTTAATTTGGTTTCCTTTAATGGCTTTGGTTCCCCCAAACAAAACATAGATAGACCATAATGTAACACGATGAGTTGTACTGGATGACACTGAAGAGAAGACAACACAGAGATATCATATTGGGCAGCTCCTCCTGCAACCTATTGTAAGATCCAGCTCCATCCTGGATAGCAAAAAGCACATTGTGCTCCCCCACTCTTTTATAAAGTCATTGGCAAGAGCCAAACTTGATAAACATTATAGGAACACTTCAATACTATCAGGGGGGAAATATCAACCTGCATATTATCCTTTGCTTAAAAAAAAAAAAAAGGTTTTTAGCAAGTGCCTGCTCCTGGGAGCCACAGAGGTATCTATGTAATTATGTGATTTCAGGATCTTTATCTGAAATATCTCTACTTTGCCACAAAGTCTGAGATGACTTCAGATTTCTTCTGGGACCATTGCACCAAGATATATGTACACATTACTCCTCAAAGGAGATTAACACAGAGATGACCTCTTAGCTGCAGCTCCCCATGGGTGGAAGGGAGGCAAGCAGGAAAACTACTATAGCAACTTTGCAATATTAAGCTAGCAAAGATCACAGATAAACAGCCGACACCAGTACAGCTCCCTCGTTTAAAGAGCCTGTGGGTTGTTTTTTTCCTATGGTGTTAAATCCATGTCACTGCCACTGGGGGAAAGTAATAATGTAACAAATGAAACTGTTGTTCAGTTTCATTAAGAGGAAATGTGATAAGTTTGGCTAATTCAATCATGCCCATCTTTTTAGATTTCCCACATGTTGAACCATAATGAATATTACTGCTAATAGAATAAATAACAGAATGGGGAGTTTGGGGAAAGTTGTTTACACAATCAGGATCAAAACTATGGGGCATCCTAAAGGGTATTGTTGCCCACAACCCAATCTTTGAGTGGAGAGAGAGAGAGAGAGAGAGAGAGAGAGAGAGAGAGAGAGAGAGAGAGAGAGAGAGAGAGATATCATGGATTTTTGCACCTATCCAGAGTTTGGTTTTCTTGGAATGAAGGTCAATGGAAACTGTCATAAGGTTTATTTACACATATAGACAATCTGAACAGAGGATGGAAGGGCTCACAGCATTATCACTCCAGAAGATCTTGCCTCCCCATTAGGTCTTCAGGGAGATCCCCAAGCCATAACTTTTGGTCCAGCATAGAACAAGACAAGCCTCTCTTTCTCCACCTGTTAGCATCAACCAAAACCTACACTCACACACACCCTCTTGGGCCATTGTTCTACATACTAGGATGATACAACATCCAGCCATGTGAGGTGGGAAGAGGCACGCCCATTTGTCCCTATGACAACAGAGTTCACTCTTTAAGATCATGGTTGATATTTTATTGTGTTTTTAGTATTTGGATGGGAGCTGCCCAGAGTGGCTGGATGGATGGCTTAATAATAATAATAATATACTGGCACGTCATGCTACAGGCAACACTCTCCATTTGCAAGGGGGTTGCATTCTGGGTCAATGCATGCTTGGCATTAAATGGTGTGAACTCGGAAACCTATTGAAAAAGTCTGCAAACACTCCATCAGCAAGCCAGAGTTTCATAAAGCAACAGTGACTGCAGTGTTAAAAGAACACTAGAAAATGGGACAGATGTGCTAGCATTATATTCAGGAGAAATAATGCAATATTCCCCATGTCTGAATGAGCCCTGAGTCTCACCTAGGGATGGGCTGAGCATCCAATTCCAGCCTCTTTTTTAACTTACAATCTTGCTGGCACTCGGTCATAGAGCCATTCTATAGAGCCTCCTCCATCCAACTGAATTCCATTGTGTCCTGCTCCATGATGTTTCAACTCACCATACACAAACTGTTTCTGTGCAATAACACACTTCCAATGCTTTTCATGGCATTCACCTGTGCATTTTGCATGCATCGATTATGCAAAACACATAGAGTTGCATCCAGCAAAGATTCACTCAGAATACACCCATTGAAATCAATGGACCTAAGTTACTTAAACATGCTAAAGTCCAATGAGCTTACTCTGAGTTGGACTAGCTTTGACTAGAAGCTAGATTTTTTTGGTGTACTTTCTACACATCAAAAATGCTTTGCAGAAGCTGGGGTGGGGGGCCCTAATCTAAGAGTTGTGTTCTGATCCACCAGCAAATTTAACAGCATTAGTACACCATACTGTAGAAAGTGGACTATGCAAATTCCTCCCCAAGTCCAGGAGTGTGAAAACTTGGTCCTGAGACATGGGTGCAGCTCTTCTGGCCTCTCTCTCTCCCTGCCTCTTGAAATCCCTGACCACACCCCTCATTGGTCCTGCCTCACAAAACCCGTTTTTAACTGGTTGGAATGTGTCCTTGAACTCTGATCATGGCTCTTGCTCAGTGGCACCAACTCTAGGGGGGACATGGGGGCCAGGGCATCCACACCATAAGACCTCCAATGCAACTTCCAGTGCTTCATGAGGCCCTGAAAGTTGCATTGGAGGCCTTGCAGGGACTTGAAGGTCAAATCCGAGGCCTGGCAGGGCCTCAGAATTTGTGTCTGAGGCCTCGCAGGGCTACAACTTCTGGGGCTCCCAGGCGCCGTGGGAGCACCAGCGACATAATGTGACATAATGTGGGGCCCAAGTTGGTGCCCCTGCTGCTGCTTGCTGATGTGGAGAAGAAGGAAGGATTTGTAAGTATGTATAGAAACTAGCCTTCTGCACAAAGGTAAAACTCACAGTTGTTGCTCTGTCCCATTTTGCCCACCACTGGCATGTGGCCCCTGGAAAGTTGAAACAAAGGGAATGTGGCCCTTGACCTGAAAAAGGCTGAGCCTTGTCTGCCCTCGAACAAGGAGTTCCCCTGGACCAGGGCAAATGAGAGCAGCCAAGGATCTGCCCCCAAGGGATTTCTGCAAAGCCCACTAGGCTGTCACCCAGGCCAGAAGATCACAGAAGTCATCTGCAGAAATAAGAAATGGCAATTATATAATCCGTGACACTTCCCTATTCCACTGCCCCCGGCCTTTTGCTTGTGTCTCTCGGATTGTGCAGCAGAGTCCCTCAGTGCCAAGTAGTTGCCGCAATTGCTCTAATTGACACTAATGAAACAAATTGCAACATGAGGTGCGACATGTCAGGTTACATTAGACACTCGGGTTGTCTGATCTACTGATGTGTCACTTTATGAATCTGTACTGCGGCAGAGCAGACTTTGACTCTCCCCTGTCCTTAACGCCTCTGAGACTACAGTAATTTTACCAAGGACATGTACAGGTGTTGTTAATGACAATCTGCATGCAATTCAGTTGCACAGGTGCAGGGAAAGAGATGGGGTGGCTGAATCAGCAGTCACAGAGATGCTTGAAGAATTTACCTTCTGCAAATTACAGGCCACATTCACACCATACATTTTAAACACTGTGATACCGCTCTAAGCATTCATGGCTTCCCTCAAAGAATTATGGGAGCTGTCATTCGGTAAGGGTGCCGAGAGATGGTAGGAAACCCCTATTCCCCCTCCAGAGCTATGATTCCTAGTGGTTTAACAATTTACCCTCTTCCCAAGAACTCTGGAAATTGTAACAGGGGTGGAATTTGGAAATACGGCACCCTGGGCAAGGGCAAAATTTGGCACTCCCTCCCCAAATATTTATTATTTTCACAATAATTCCTATTGGTACAGTTGCTTTTTATGGATCTTCTCAGTAGGTACCCGTATAAATATAGTTGTAAAAAGGTAAAGGACCCCTGACCGCTAGGTCCAGTCGTGAATGACTCTGGGGTTGCGTGCTCATCTCGCTCTATAGGCCAAGGGAGTTTGTCCTCAGACAGCTTCCAGGTCATGTGGCCAGCATGACTAAGCCGCTTCTGGCAAACCAGAGCAGTGCACGGAAACACCGTTTACCTTCCCGCCGGAGTGTTACCCGTATATCTACTTGCACTTTGACGTGCTTTCGAACTGCTAGGTTGGCAGGAGCAGGGACCGAGCAACGGGAACTCACCCCGTTGCGGGGATTCAAACCGCCAACCTTTCAATCAGCAAGCCCTAGGCTCTGTGGTTTAGACCACAGTGCCACCCGCGTCCCATAAAATATAGTTGTAGTTATTTTCCAGCCCCCTCAGCTTGGTAACCTGTGGTGGGGGACCCACCAACCTAAATCTCGTGCTGATTGTAGCTGTGGGAGCAAATAGGGGTGTTCCAACAACTCTCAGCATCCTTAACAAGCTTTGGGGGAAAGCCATGACTGTTGAAAGTGGTGTTGTAAGTGCTTTGTGTGACCTGATCCAGGCTTCCTGAAATAATGTGTGGATTGGCTCATAATTATCCTTCAGATAAACTTTGAGGTACAGTTTTCAGCTTTTAAAAAATAAAAAATAAAAAGGTACACTAACTATGTTACAAGATGCAAATGTTAGGATGAACAATTTTTGAACTGCGCATTTAGATTCTCAATCCAGTACTCAGCTGCATTCAGAAACCTCACACTCTACTGATTTGCATGTAGGCTGGTTGCCCTTTGATCAGAAACAAAAACAACAACAACAAATAAAACAATAAGTACATCTTGGATATAAAACTGACTCTCTCACCACACAGACACCTGCCCCTGCTGCAGGGTCACATAACACACCCCAGGGATTCACTGCAATCGTTTAGCAATCCATTTTACAAATTCAAAAACCACTTCACAAACCTCAGGACATCAAAGTGATAAGATAAAATACAAACAATACACATTCTAGAAGCAATTAAAACCATGTATATGAACCAATAAACCCATTCCTACAAGTGTACAGCTAATATTCCAGGAAAATGACTGATTCACACACCCCAGGATAAGCCTTCTCAAATTAAAAATAAATAAATAAACTTTTCAATAAGGCCCTAGATACCATGACACTAGACCACTGTCTACCTTCAGCTGGTAGCTAATTCCATGTTGAAGTAACAGTAGCAAAATTGCAGCTAAGAAGCTCAGCTCATATATATGACCGACACCCTTCTTTGGGAATTAAACCAACCGTCCAGACTTTTAACATTAAAAAACTTGCAGAAAAGTATAGTTATACATAATATTCACAGTCACATGCTTATGCTAGCATGGGCCCACAGTCTCTTCTTCTAACTTAGCAACAGCTGCATTTTTCTCTCTTTCCAGAGCTCAGCTTTCAGCCTTCTGTATCTCAATTAGGCCATGCCTTACAGCTCCTATTGAAAGACCACCACTTTTACCTTTTCCTGCAGCTTTGCCCTCTTTCTTTCAAGCAGAGAAGCAGCACTCCAACAGTGTTCACAGAGGATTCTAAAGCACAGTCATCTGGCTTCACCTAAAATGGAGTCTCTCCTTCACCAGATACCTCACATGTGGCCAACATTAGCTAATCACATGAGAACTACTAGGGAACTCCCTAGAATTCAGTTACCAACCAAATTTAAACGCATAGTAATGCATATAAGCATTTACAATTCCAGTGAATTAAATTACTAGACTTAACATTCCAAAGACCAGGAACTGCAACACTAAAAGCCCAGTTTCTAGTCCAGTGGTACCTCAGTTTTTGAGCGTCTCAGAAGCTGAACGTTTCAGAAGCTGAACACCAAAAACCCGGAAGCAAATGCTTCCGTTTTCGAACGCACCTCAGAAGTCGAGCGACTTCTGCTGTGTGACTTTCAGTTTTATCCATTGAACTTGCAGCCAGCCCTTTTCGCCTCAGCTTTCAAATGTTTCAGAAGTCGAACGGTCTTCCAGAATGGATTATATTTGAGAACCGAGGTAGCACTGTACATGCAAAAAGCACCTCTGGAGCATGTGTTTCTGTCAGTAGTGCTGCATCTGAGTAGTGCAGTAGCTGTGTCTATATAATGCTAAGGCACTTAGACTACAGCAGTTTGTAGGGTGACACAGGTGGGACATTGCTCGCCTGCCTTCTGAACTCTGTGCATCACTGATGACTCCTGGGAGGGAGGAGTCCTACGTGAATAGGACAAGGGGGCCAAAGCACACAAAGCTCTGACTCCCTGTATTGCCAACTCATTGCCCTTCAGAAGTCAGAGGGTGAAGCCTAAAGCAGGGAACCTCCTCTACTTCATGCAGCTTGGCACATGTATTAAGGCCCTGCAAAATCATGAACCCTCACTCCCCACTTCAGACTTTACCCTCTAGCTCATGCCACAGGAACTCAGGAGGGCAGAGCTTAATGGGAATCATCTCCCCACAACTTGGCATTTGCCAATGAGCAGCACACACCAACCCTGCTGTGGGTGCAGGTCTTTGCATGTGTGTACACCAAACTCCCAAAACACATTTTTCTCTGCTCTTGGCCCATTAAAATCTAATATTCCTTTGGTTGCTTTCTGTTTAGCAGACTTGCAAATAGATTAAGCCAGAAAGTGCTTCCTAAGCATTGAAGAGTCTTGGAATAGACAGGGGGCCACTTAAACATTCTGGAGACATTGGCATGTATTGACGACTCTGTATACAGATCAATTATTCCAATAAACGAGTGCTCAATAGGCAGTTATATGGGCAATTGGCAAAGTCCAAGCGCTTGTTCCATGGTGACCGTAGGCTGATTTCAACTTGGAATTCTCTGCACATAATTAAAAGTGCTGTGCTAAAATCCAAGCTCCACATTTTTGAACATCTTATTCCCCTGCAAAAGAGACTTCCATTTTTTGTGGGGTGGGGGAGCGACTCCCCTATGCAAAAAAAGGTTGTAGCAATTAGGACTTCTTGGTTTAGAGAAAATGCAAGTAAGAGACGACTTAGCAGAAGTGTGTATGATTAAGCATGACATGGAGCGAGCGGATAAAAAAAAGTTTCATTCCCTCCCATTAGGACTTGGTGACATCCAATGAATCTGAATGTTGGAAGGTTCAGGACAGATTTTAAAAAGGAATTCTTCATACAGCTCATAGTTACTCCCACAGGGAGCAGTAATGGTCACCAATATGGGTGTCTTTAAAAAGGATTGGACCCTTTCAAGGAGGATAAGGTTAGCAATGACTACCAGTCACAGTGGCTATGGTCTGCCTTCACAGTAATGGTAAAGGTAAAGGGACCCCTGACAATTAAGTCCAGTCATGAACGACTATGGGGTTGCGGTGCTCATCTCGCTTTACAGGGAGGGAGCCGGCATTTGTCCGCTTCTGTAGACAGTTTTTTCTGGGTCATGTGGCCAGCATAAGCCGCTTCTGGCGAACCAGAGCAACACACGGAAACGCCGTTTACCTTCCTGCCAGAGTAGACCTATTTATCTACTTGAACTTTGACATGCTTTTGAACTGCTAGGTTGGCAGGAGCTGGGACTGAGCAATGGGAGCTCACCCTATCATGGGGATTCGAACTGCCAACCTTTCAGTCAGCAAGTTTAGACCACAGTGCTACCCACATCCCTCTGCCTTCACAGTCAAAGGCAGCAATTCTTCTGAAATCTGGTTGATGGGAACTGCAGGAGGGGAGAGTGCTCTGGTGGTCATGTCCAGCTTGTAAGTTTCCCAGAAGCATCTGGTTGGACACTGTGAGAACATGATGCTGAACTTGATGAGCCACTGGCCTGATCCTGCAGGCTCTTCTTATGTTCTGCCTCATTTTCCAGGGCATGTTAGAATTTCTTTAGACTTTCTATTGAACTTACCTCATCATTTTGTGGTGGCTCAGGGCGGTGTGTTTCTTTCCAGCAAATATTTCTCTAGCACGCTGCAGCCTCCCTGGCTGCCTGTGCTTCCTGATCTGAAAGAGCTGCATGGTTACCTCATGGTGTCTTCCCTTGGGATTTAATTAAAGCACATTGCAGGATACACCTACACACTGGCCACTACCGGTCTGGAGGGGCCCACAGCAGGATCTTGGATGATCACCTTCAAGTTCCCTTCCAGGTCTATGGGTTTTATCCATTGCTAGTCCAACTCAGAGTAGACCCATTGAAGTTAATCAATACAATTAATTGTGATTCATTTGTGTCAATGCTTTACGCCAAGTATGACTTACATAGCTGGAGACAACCCTATGATTCTGTGGTTCAAAATTCTTAAAATGGGTTTGTCTAAAGAGGGAACTTTAAATGTCTTTTGAATTTCATGTTACCTGGAAATACTAATAATAGAAATTCTATTCCTGTAGAAAAAGAGCATTTTCAAATCCCTTGTATAATACTAATATTATTATATTTATTATTCATTTCATTTCTATACTGTTTTATATTTTTAAGGGGGGGAAACATGCTGATATGTGATATTATTATCAGTCATGGTTGTTAGTGATGTTTTCTTGCTTTTCTGGGTTGTTGTTTTTTTGCCTTCTGAGAGGTTCACTGTGACCGTGCATATTTGGTGTAGGATGCATGTTCATATTATTTTAGTTTCTTTCATACCTATTCTGTTTTAAAGCCTTTATTTCTGGCAAATTCTTTTTTTAAAAAAAAAACAACAACCCGCACACACCCTTTTGAACTACTCTTGAGTTAATGTACATTTACTCCAGAATAAATGCCACAAAAATGTTACAGTTGCTTTGGCCCTTAATGGTAGCGAGCAGATTGCATTAATGGAAAATGCTTTTTAGCTGAAGGCTGCAGGTACCTGTCAGGTTCAATTTGATTCATTGTACCTTATTGCACCAGAGATGAAATCCAAACTACTCTCTATCTGTGGCTGTGTAGACTTGATTTGTGGTGTGCGCTTCGAAAGTGAGCACACAACATAAAACTGATTGCGATGCTGTTGCTGACTTGCAGTGATCCCTCCCTTCTTTGTCAACTGGTGCTGTGTGCCTCAGCAGAGAGAAAGTCTAGATTTTGCTGTATTCAGAGGAAATATAGAATGTTTGCTTGTTTGCTTTTGCATTTAATAGATTTTAGGCAATGTTAAGGCAATATTTTCTCCCAAAGTGATAGACAACCAAATAGGAATAAGCATAACTACTACTGCTGCCATTATAATCATTATTGTTGTTACCACCCACCCTTCAACAGCAAGTCCCAGGGCAAGTTACAACTATTTAATATTCAGAATTAAAAATAGTTAGAACTTATCACAGTCACATAAACAGAGTGGGTCCAGAAAGCATACCTCATAGGTGTCAAAGGTCAGAGTAAAGGGCTGTGTCTTCAGTATTTGTCAAAAGATGTATTGTGACAAAGCCAGACACACTTCTGCAGACCCTCCAACTGTCCCTATTTGTCCCTGATTTAGAAAAGCTTCCCAGTTTCTGATTTGATCCCAAAATGTCCCACTTTTCCTGAGGGTGTCCCTATTTTCATTAGAGAAATGTTGGAGGGTATGCTTCTGTAAGGAGGGAATGCCACAACTTAGGGTTTGCCACAGAAGGAGGCCCTCTCCTGGGCCACCACCACCTGAATTTATGAGAGAAGTACAACTGCTGATTTTAACACCCAGGAAGGCTTGTAGGTGGGTGGAGGCAGTCTTTCAGATATCTGAGCCTAAAGCCCCATGAATGAAAACCATTTGAAACAATTACAATATCCAGTATCATCTAGGAATGGAGGAGAATGCAAACTGATGTAATTTGCATTGAACAAATGAGTCTTTAAGGCCTGTTTGTCATACTTCCTCTCAATTTGAATTGAGTTCCATAATTGGGGGAGGGGAGGTACAGTGCCATAAAGAACTGTTCCTTCTGCCCACCAGCCTAAATGTTCTTACAGACGAGCATCTTCAGATGGTCTCCAAGTTAAGATATGAGAATATTGATATGGGTGCAAGCAGTCTTGAGAAGGGCTTGAGAATTGCAAGCAGGATTCAGAAGAGAAAATGAGAGAAGTTTCCACAGCAGTGTTCCTCATGCAAGGATCTTGCCATTTGTTGCACAAGAAGCATGCTGAGTCCCTTTGGAAGCTTATTAAGTGCTCCTCAGTGAAATCAGTAAAGGTGCACTAAGTTACCTTAGAATGGGTAAAGGTAAAGGTACCCCTGACTATTAGTTCCAGTCGTGGACGACTCTAGGGTTGCGCGCTCATTTTGCTCTGTAGGCCAAGGGAGCCGGCGTTTGTCCATAGACAGCTTCTGGGTCATGTGGCCTTCTGGTGAACCAGAGCAGCACACAGAAACACTGTTTACCTTCCCGCCGGAGCGGTACCTATTTATCTACTTGCACTTTGACATGCTTTCGAACTGCTAGGTGGGCAGGAGCAGTGACTGAACAATGGGAGCTCACCCTGCCGTGGGGATTCAAACTGCTGATCTTCTGATCGGCAAGCACTAGGCTCTGTGGTTTAGTGCCACCCACGTCCCAGTGAAATCAGCAAAGGTGCACTAAGTTACCTTAGAATACAAGCTTGCTATTACCTATGGTCTTACTCCTGCAATGTGGAGATGAGAGGGAGTGCTAATTATGTTCCAAGTAGCACGATCTATTCCCCTCAATCAAGTTTGTGGAGGATAAGGCTATAAATTACTCTTCTTATATTCTTATCAAAGCCCACGGTGAACTGCCTGTGTATCCCGTAACAGTGCCAGAATCACACACCATGCTTGGGTGAAGTAGCAGATCTCTGCACCCAGCATTCAGCTCTATGAATCTTTTTTGAAATGCAAATTCAACCATGGGGCACAATTGAACTTGGGAACCGAAGAACCTGCTGGCACATGTCACAGTGGCCAACCCAGATGTCCCAGTAGGAACCCTGAAAACAGGACTTAAATCAGTGGACTCCCTATTTACATACCCCCCAACACCCCTCAGATGAAAATAGATAACATTTCTCACTTTCCCCAACTGACCCTTGACCACCACCCTTTTCGTTCCCCCAGAAGAAGGTTGAGTGTCACCAACCCCACAACAATGGGACACAGCACATATACCCTCCACAATCCTGAGAAAACTCCTTCCTTCTAGTTTTATTCTATTATTTGGTGCATTTACGAAAAGAAAACAACACGCCAACAAATAAATTTTAGAAAGGGGCAAGATTAGATGTGGACACTGAAAGATACTCGGAGTTGAGTGTGAATTTCATGCTCTTTATTCAGCTTGTAGTAGCAATGATGAAACTTTCCCCAAAACGTCTAGCTATATATACATTATTTACACAATGGGCCCTGCGTGATTGGCTAATTCCGGGCTGTTAAGTAGGCCAATCAGGTTGCAGATTCACTTCCTCCAAAAGCCTGATTGGCTGCTCCTGCTGGCCAATCAGGTTACTGATTCACTACATCCAGGAGCCTGGTTGGCTGCTCCTACAGGCCAATCAGGTCACTGATTCACTTCCACCTGGAGCTGGATTGGGTGACTCCTGCAGACCAATCAGACTGCTGTGTTCTGGATCCTATTGTTCTAGGATTCAGCTCAGTACATAACAGACACACAAAGCAGGTTTGGTTTTTTAAAAAAATTAAGACTCTTTGTGCTTTGCTCTGTTCCCTCTTTCTTCCTGCCTAGGGCAGTCCTGCTCTCTGCCTGCCCTTCAGAGCTGGTACATTAGGAGGGGCAGGACCTCAGCGGTTGCAGGTTCTTTTCCTCCTCACGCACTCTCCAGCAGCCAATTAGAGCTGCCTTAGGGGGGAGGCTTGCAGGAGTGGCCATGGAGAGGCAACAGGGTACTCACTTGTGGCCGCCATCACTTGGGAGAAGCGAGGGCTCATCCTCCTCCCTAAGCTCAGCAGCAGCAACAGCGGTGGGGGAAATAGGGACATTCCAGGATCAAATCAAAAGTCAAGGTGGCTTTTGTATTCTGGGACTGTGCTAGGAAAATTGGGACACTTGGAGGGTATTTACCATTCCCTCCAACAGTGGAGGGAGAGCATAGCCATCATAGCTGCTAGCCATTGGTAGCCCTCTCTTCCCTGAATTTTTCTAGTCCTCTTTTAAAGCCATCCAGCAACCATTTTAGCATCACTCTTGCTCCTGATGATTTTTTAAAATTTAGTTTAGTTTGATGCTACCCTGTGACAAGATTTTGAGAACTTAAGAGGGTGGCACAAAGGAGAAAATACTGGGAACTGTCAATTATATATACATGTAACAAATTCCGCTCTTACTTCCCCTGTGAAACGGAGAGGGGGACAAAACACCAAAATGCCTTGCTTTCGTAATGCATTTCTTTGAGGCAGAGATCTTATTTTTAAACCACGCACAATGGTAAGAAATTGGATTCAAGGAGCAGAGGACACAGTCCAGAAGTTTTGCAAACCCAGCAAGCCTGTTTTCTTGCTGGAGAATAATGACAGTGACTCGGCTGAAGTGCCGAAACAGTCTCACTCTATTGAATTACAGCAACTTGAGACAACGGGGTTGGTTGTTCCTTTTTTCTTTTTTAACTGCAGCACACAAAACACTGCATTGTAAATAGGATAGCCAGGCAAACTATGGATGCTTTCCCTTCTGTATTCTCAAGCTTTCTCAACAAAATCTCTTCTTAAGGTAACGGCTCGATGCAAACGTCTTGGCTCCTGATCAGAATAGCATTTTCATAACATGGAAGAACTCGCTGGAGACGTCCTTGTCCATTCTAAACTTCACGATTTGAAATCCCTTTGAGTCCGGCTTCTCTCTTTCTTTCACAGCAGGGAATAATCTTTTCCAAATCTCCTATAATTAGGGGGCGCAAGGAACATCCCTGGTTTTCATTTGGTGGAAGAAAAAAGAAAAGAAAAAGAAAATCACCACACGTTCATGGTTGCAAATAAGATTCCTGAATATTAGTACTATTATTTATGCCATATGTACTTTGCTCTTTCTCCCAAAGGAGTCCAGGTTATAGCAACCTTTTTATGATTATTACAAATGCAAAGAAAATGGAAAGGGGGAAACAAAATATTGTTATCTACAGTGTTGCATGGTTCACAGTGCAATCTTAGACATGTCTACTCAGAAGTAAGTCCTGTTGAGTTTAATGGGAAATACTCCCAAGTAAGTGTGCATAGAACTGAACCTTGGGCCACATTCACAACATAATTTAAAGCACTATGATACCACATTCACACCCTATTTCCTTCCCAGAGCTCTTTCCATGCAATTCTGGGAATTGTAGCTCTAGGAGGGGAATATAGGCATCTTCTAACAACTCTCAGCACCCTTAACAAACCACAGCTCCCAGATTTCCTTGGGCGAAGCTATGACTGTGAGTTGGGTTAGGCTGAGAGACTGTGACTGGCCCAAGGTCAGCCAGTGAGCTTCATGGTCAAGTGGGGACTAAGAACCCTGGTCTCCCTGGTCTCCCAGGTCCTAATTTAACACTCTAAACACCACATCACACCTGAGCAGCCCACACATTGGGCTCATCCACACTTCCGCTTGTCCTGTGTCTAGAAAGCACAAGTCTGAGTGGTTTTCCACTTGTCCAGTGCTTTCTAAGCATGGGCCTGAGCAGTTTCCCCCTTTCCCTGGTGTTTCCTGCTGGAAAACCTGCTCTTTAGTGCTAAATCAGAACAAACAGCAGTCTGTGGAAAACCTGATGGCCATTTGTCCTGATTCAGTGCTAAACTGCAGATTTTCCTGGGGGGGGGGACTGTTATGTACTGAAGTTCTCACCCTGGGCCAGCAGGGGAATACTGTAGATAGTTATGCAAATGAAGGATCGAAAGTGACGTTCAGTGATTGGATAGTTTTAGAAAGTTGCTACAGTTACGTTGTTCTGGAGCTCTATATAAGCAGGCTGACTGAGCCCTTCAGTTCAGTTCTGTTCTGGCCTCTGAATAAAGAAGAGCTGTTTGAAGAATCGCTGGGTCGTCTGATATGTTCACCCACAACTTAACAGAAACAGTAGGGCAAGCACTGTGTGGATGAGACCTTTGCATGTACATAGAGCAAATCTTCACTGTATTTTCCAAAACACACCATTTGATTCTTATAAATAGATATGTCTGATGATAATACTCAGCTTGCTACTTACTAGCAGGGGCTGGCAGGGAGTCTCCATGCTCTGGGGCAGCCACACATTATTCCCCCCTAGAGAACATTGTGGAGACAGGGCGATTCCTTTCCTCCCTGCTTTGAAAACGTTATTCACAGCAGCCTTCCCCAACCTGAAGCCCTCCAGAGACTTTGGATTGAAACTCCCATCAGCCTCAGCCTTTGCTTAGCTGGTGCTGATAGAAGTTTTAGCCCAAAGCCTCTAGAGGGCACCAGGTTGGCACAGGGGGGTTTGCAGCAACAAGGGAGAGGAAAATGGAGATGGTGCCTAATTAATAAGGATGCTGTGAGAATGTGGAATAAGGAGAAGTAAATCCCTCAGGGCTTTACTCATGCAAACTCTCACTCATTTACCCAGGTCTCTGTAGTGCATGAATTCAAATGGGATATGCCTGTTCTCCCAAATTAGACTGCACAGCTTATATTCTTTTTTTTTATAAACTCTTTCCCCAAAATAACAGCAGAGTTCATTTCAGATGGTGCTCATAATTAAATGTGCCGCCGAAGAAGCATGTGTTTGTTGCATAGCAACCCCTTCATGTTATGGGTCACTTCAAGGGTGCCAACTTGAGTAAAATAGTTGGGGGCCCAAGTAAGCCCCACTAGATGACTAGATGACCCTTGTTATCCCTTCCAACTCTGCAATGCTATGATTCTATGATCTACACAACCACGTTAGCTGCTGAACTGCCATCTCTCTGGAGTTTGGGTTCAGTATGAATTGTCAAAATTTCTATTCCATTTCTTACTTCCATGGCAGCTAGCTCAGGTTTATGATTTTCTGCAAACCCAAGAGAGAACTGCAGTCAGTCTTGTCTCTCTGAAACATGCACCTATAATAGGCATAAAGCTGGATGTGGCCCTCCATTTCTATCTGACCCCAATCTTCTCGCTTCACACCTTGAGAGTTTTTGCCTGGCTGGAATGAGTCTCTGAACTTTGACAGTTCCTCTTTCTTGTCTTGATGGAGAATGGAGAGGTATGTATGTATGTATGTATGTATGTATGTGTGTGTGTGTCTATCTGTCTCTCATGCAAAGCTAAAATTTACATCCGTTTTTCTTCCCCTGTTGTCTCTGGCCACAACCACCACTGGTGTGTTAACCTTGGAAGGTGGCCAGAAGGGAAAGCAGCCTGCGGCCTGAGAGTCAGCATGATGTAGTGGTTACAAGGCTGTACTAGGACCTTGGGAGACCAGGCTTTGAATCCCCACTCAGCCATGAAGCTCATGGGGTGACCTTGAATCAGTCACTATCTCTCATTGTAGCCTACCTCACAGGGCTGTTGTGATGATGAAATGGAGAGAGGGGAGACAGTGGGGTATAAACAGGGCATACACACACACACACACACACACACACACACACACACACACACACTTTTATTAATTTTTTAACATATCATTTCCAACAGTCATTTTTTAACATATCATTTCCAACATACATTTTTATCTTATACAATTTTTTAGACTTCCGTCAACTACCTCTGAAAATTTTCCATTCTTTATCGATTAATCTGCATTTCTTAATTTGTCTATTACTTTTAATTATCCTTCACTAATATTCTCTTCATAATCTTCCTTGGAATATTTCGCTTAATCCTCCTTACAAAACTTCTTGCAGCCCTACTAGCGTAATCTGTTTATTACAATTGCTTTTCAAAAAGTTCAAATATTTACTCCAGTCCTCTAAGAAACTTTGGTCCTGCAGGTTTCGAATCCTTCCTGTCAATTTGTCTAATTCTGCATATTCCATTAATTTTATTTGCCACTCTTCTTTCATCGGTAATTCTTCTTGTTTCCAGTTTTGTGCCAATTATATTCTTGCTTAAAAAGGGCTTTGTCTGAAACTCAGTTCCAGCACTTCTCAGGTGGGAGCCATTGCCATTATAAGAGAACAAGAGAAGTGTTCTCAGTGAGTTCCAGCACCTTTTTTTCTAGAAAAATAACACTGGATCTAAATGTAATAATAGTAATTTTTCAAAAGGTTTCCCACCCCTGAGCTACGCAATAATTGTGCTTGTCCAAACATGTGTTTGTTTCATTCACACATTCTGTTCTTAGGTATACACCTTTCAAAAAACTCAATGTGCCTTTTAAAATTGTGTGTGTGTTTGTGTGTGTGTGCACAATAGGTTAGTCAAAGGTTGCCTTTCCCCCCCCTGACTCCACCGCCAAATTACTTCTCTCCATGCTGGGATTTAAGTCTGCTAAGAGCCAGCCTGTAAACAACTGGTTTTATGGCTCTGTGTGATACGATGCCAGGTGCAGACTGATTTCATAAAACAATAACCTCTGGCTGATGGAATGTAATATGGCACATCCTCAAGAATAAATGAGACCAAATATTCCAATTACAGACTAATCTTAACTCCTTTTCAGCCTGAGCCAAGTGTTTTCCTCTGATATTTGGCATCAGCCTTGCCCCAGCAGTGTTAAGCTGCCACAGAGGACTACACTGCAGCTTCTGTTCATCAGACGTTTTATTTTATTTTATAAACTCTCGGTGGGGGGGGGGGGAAGGAAAAGGATAAACATGATTCAGATTGAGGAATAGGGTGATGTCTTCTTCTAGGGCTTCCACTTCCCACCTGCGCCCTCAAATTGTTTTTGAAGATCTTTCATATAATGTTTGCAGCTTATTTCCCTGCCCCCTCCTTATTAAATACCACAGGTTAATATTATTATTAAATAAACAGAGGTTCCAGAATGCAAGGCCCTGTCATCCTGGGGTGGTCAACCTCTGTGGCCCTCCAGATGTCATTGGACTTCTAGCTCTCATCAGTCCAAGCAGGCATGGTCAACACTGATCAAGGAGTGGCCAATGGAAGGGCTGTAACTCAGTGACAGAGCATCTGTCCCAGGTTCGATCGCCAGCATCTCCAGGTAGGGCTGGGAGAGATTCTGGAGAACTGCTGGGACAATACTGAGCTAGATGCACCAATTGTCTGAATCTGTATAAGGCAGCTTCCGGGAAGGGTTGTAGCTCAGTAGTAGAACAAGTGGTTTACATGCAGAAGGTCCTGGGTTCCATCTACAGAATCTGTAGGTAGAATCTGCCTGAATGTCTAAAATCTGGGCACATAGGAGACAAGGTGATCCCACAAGGAAACTGTTGCCAATCAATGCATTATATGCAGGAAAACAGCTTGCAAAAAAAGTATATCAGGCAAAATTGCATACAAAAATGTGTATATCAGGAGAAATGCACATTGCAATGCTGACAAATTTTGGGAATTATTATTTTCTTTAAAAATAACTGCCAAATGATGTAGAAATATGTTGAAGTGAACTTAAGACTGCAAAAAATGAGAAAGTTTGATAACTTGAAATTCCTAGCAAAGCTAGCAGTGACACCGGTGTGTTTTGAATGAGTTTGGAAGAAAGGAGGGAGAGGTTTTTTTGGGTGTGTCAGAACAGGGGTGGATGTGGAGGGGTGGTGGCTTCTGGTGCTGGATTCAATAGAGATATAGTGGTACCTCAGGTTAAGAACTTAATTCGTTCTGGAGGTCTGTTCTTAACCTGAAACTGTTCTTAACCTGAAGCACCACTTTAGCTAATGCAGCCTCCTGCTGCCTCCGTGCTGCCGGAGCACGATTTCTGTTCTCATCCTGAAGCAAAGTTCTTAACCCGAGGTAATATTTCTGCGTTAGCAGAGTCTGTAACCTGAAGCGTATGTTACCTCAAGGGTATGTAACCTGAAGTACCATTGTATATATATTTAGAGCTACAAAGAGTGGCTTGTTCAACAAAATATCTCATGCAAGCCCAATGCAAAAGCATCAAATACCCGAGAGCTGGCAACCCAGAAATCCTCTCCAAAATACAAGCTTAAGGTAGCCCTGTCAGTCTCCCCACCCCCCACCCCCTGCCCTGTGGGCTGCAGAATGATTGACGGCCGCCACATTCCTCTTTGGCTCCAGCAGAAATGTGCAGGAGTGGTGTAGCAGCGGCGCACAGCATTCCCCACAGGGTGGAAATGCAGATTGTCTGTGATGCTATAAACCAGATTACCCCAGCTTTTGCCAGGTACTTGGGACTCTCAGAATGCTCATATATATCCGAGACGTCTGCAATCAACCAACTGCTGTGGAGTTGGCCAGCCAAGTCCGCTTGGCAAACCGGTAGATGGTCATCTGGTTGTCGTGAATGGCTTTTGATTTTCCATATGCACGGCTCAAAGTGAGGCTTAGAAGTGAGGCTTCTAAGCTTGCGGTAGCCCTTCTGGAAAAGGAAGCCTTCCCACCCCATCTCTTGAAGGTGGAGATGTCACCTAAAGTTTTAAAAAGACAAATAAGCTTAGCCACTTCCGAGGGCTATATGTCAGCAGGTAGGGCACCTGCTTTGCATGCAGAAGGGCTGGGAGAGATTCACTGTCTCAAATGCTGCAGAGTCACTGCCAGTTAGTGCAGACATTAATGAGTAATGATGGACCAGAGGTCTGCCCCAGTAGAAGGCAGCTTTCAATATAGCTCCTGGTAGAGCATCTGTTTTGCATGCAGAACATTGCAAGTTCAGTCCCTGGTTTCTCCAGGTAGGAGTGGGAAAGACTGGCTGTCTGAAACCCTGTAGAACCACTGCCAGTCAATGTCAACAATTCTGAGCAAGCTGGATCAATGTTCTGACATATTATAGGACAGCTTACCATGGTCCCTCCCTCAGTTTTCCAAACTTTTGTCTGTTCCAACTAATGCTCTTCAATCCAGAGCTATGAAGCATGCCACGCCCTATATTTTGGGGTATGCACCTAGAGCTCTTATTATTTCTACCAAATGCGAGGTTGCCTCAAAATATGTTGGTCCCTCTGCTTTCTTTTCAGTGGCTCCATCATGGCACAAGTTCTCTCGACACCTGAATTCACAATTAGAAGGAGGAACAGTTGAGGGTGGTCTTGGGCAGTGATTCTGCAACTGAGGGCAGGGATGTAACTGCTGCAGGAGGGCACGGCTGGCTACTGAAAAATATCCAGAAGGTGCTGTGCAGATGTAATTTGTATTCCAGGGAACTTTCCCTTTATGAATCCATTCTCCTAAAAGAGTGGCTGGATCCTGCCATTTCACATATACCCCTGGGCAGAGGCGGAGCTACCTGCTCTGGCACCCAGAGCGGAGCACATGCTGTGCACCTGGGGGTGGGGCTAGCCACCTGTGGGGGCAGGGCTAGTGTCCCAGGGGGTGGTGTGGTGATGTCACCCCACCTCAGGAATGACACCCAGGGCGATCCACACCCACCGCACCCCCTTCCTCCACCAGTGCCCCTGTGTCACATAGAGAACATAAGAATATGCTAGATCAGTAGTCCATCTAGGGCAGCATCTCGTTCTCACGGTGGCAAACAAGATGCCTATGGAAAGACCTGCAAACAGGACCTGAGTGCAAAAAAAACCTCTCCACACATGTGACTCCCAGCAACTGTTCTTCAGTGGCATACTGCCTCTAGCTGTGGAAGTAGTAAGCAGCCATTATGGCAAGTCAAAACTGATAGCTTTGTCTTCCATGAGCATACCCCTCACTTGCCTCAAGGGCTGACCAATGACTTCTTGCTGCCTGAGATGATAAGCAAGATGGTGCTCCATCCCCATCGCACATGCAGATAATTATAATAATTTATTATTTATATCCCACCCATCTGGCTGGGTTTCCCCAGCCACTCTGGGTGGCTCCCAACTGAATATTAAAAACATGATAAAAGATCAAACATTAAAAACTTCCCTAAACAGGGCTGCCTTCAGGTGTCTACTAAAAGTCAGAGAGTTGTTTATTTCCTTGACATTTGAAGGAAAAGTGTTCCACAGGGCAGGCACCACTACTGAGAAGGTCCTCTGCCTGGTTCCCTGAAACCTCCCTTCTCGCAGTGAGGGAACCGCCAGAAGGCCCTTGGAGCTGGACCTCAGTGTCTGGGCTGAATGATGGGGGTGGAGACGCTCCTTCTGATGCCAACTGAACTTGCACACTGGTGGCAAGGCAATATCACCACTGGATGTGAAAGACTTGATATCTAGCAGTTATGGGAAGTTGCTTTTGTTGAGAATCAGACCATTAGTCCACTAGTTCTTATCTCTGACTTGAAGCAGCTCTCTAGAGCTCTAGGAAGTGGACACCCCCTGCCCTACATGGACATGCTGTGGATCGAACCTGCAACCTTCTGCTGAGCTATTGCCATTTTGTTTTCCATTGGTCCAGCCAGTGTTGTCTATTCCGACAACAACCCTCTCCAGGGTTTCAGGCAATAGGTTTCCCCTGGCCCTGTGTGGGGATGCTGAGGATTGAACCTGGGACCTTCTGCATGCAAAGCATCCCTTTCTTCATTATCCTTGTCAGATGCAGCTGCTTTGACAGCAGGCTATTTTCCTTCCTGCACGCTTGCTCTCTTTGTATGTGTGTGTGTGTGTGTGTGTTAGTGTGAAGTTGTAACCGGGGCCCAGGCATTGTCGCAAGTAACTGGCTTGATTACAGAAGCACACAGAGCTCCTATTTATGCTCACAGAGGCGACAGAAACTGCAGTGATGGCGGGCCCTTGATGCTGCTTTGCGGGCAAGGAGCGAGGGGCCTTTCATCCTTCGCTTTTTTCCTCAGTACCTTGTTTTCTTGTCTCGCTGTGCCCAGCCTTTAGCCACACACTGTCAGGAACAGCAAAAAGGTGTTGAGGTCATGGAAGCAGATGTAGGGAAGAGCAAATCTGCCAGGCTCAGGGATGGATTTCCCCCTCTCACGCTGCCTTTAGGATTATCACAAGGGGTGCCTCTGCCTCTGATCAGAAATGTGTAGCTCTAAAATTATTATCTTTAGAGAAGTAAAATCAAGTGCAGAGTAAAAAGAAAATGCCTTTCTATATTTTTATTTGGTTTAGTTATAAGACATGTAATAATAAAATATGTACAAATAATAAAATAGAATATGTGCAAATAAAATATGTAAGTTGTTTACATATACAAATATATATTAAAAATAAGAGGCAAAAAAGCAAATCATATGCAACATAGGCTGCATACGCACAATACATTTAAAGCACAATGCTTCGCTCAAACAGTCCTGAGAACTGCAGTTCATCCCTCAGTACAATTATGAGCATTTTTTAATTAAAAAAACCTGAAGTTCCTAGGATTCTTTAGTGGAAGTCCTGTGTTTTAAATAATGGTTTATTCCCTATTCCCCTCACAGAGCCACGGCTTAACAGAGCCACAGAGTGGCTTAACAATCAAGCCCTCTTCTCTCTTTAGCGGCCTTCTGTTCCAGCTTTGCATAGGAACTGGTTTGAGGGGACTGAGACTCTTTGGGGCCCCTCAAGCTTTTTTTGTTTTGTTTTTGAGGGGGCCCAAGCCCCCATTGTTGAGGTCAAACACAGAGCCAGGTGCAGAGTGTTGTCAGGATACTGCTCAATGTCATGTGTCAGGATGTCATGTCAGGTCCCATCAAAGTTCTTCAGAAGATGGTGCCTCTGCTCTTTGGAATCCCCTCATCCAACCTCCAGGTTTTCTCCTCACAGTACTGGATAACGCTTTACGCCATAACACATTTGTTACTTTTTGAGGTACTACAGGATATTCCTCTTCCAAAGGGATCCAAATCTAGGTGAGAGCTTCCCTTGGACCATGTGGAAAGTCCCACATGCCAAATAGCTGACCTATCAAATGCCTGGTACTAATTTTTAAGGGTTCAGTTATTGACACAAATGCCAGCCCTGCCTGGATTGTGGTGTGTGTGAAATGCTTTCACGGTTACCTTTTTCTGACAGGGTTCCTTTACACAATGAACTTTTTATAAAATGCAATCCAGTGGAAGACAAATCTGTTCTGCTTGGGCAATGTTTAAAAGTTTCCAACAGAGGCAGTTTGACTGTAACAAATGGGCTTTAATTGTTCTGCAGGTGTGTGTGATTGCACCACTGAAGCGACGGACAACAGTCAATAAGTCTGAAAGCGTTTGCTCTCGGTGGACAATTATTGAGCTAACACACACTTTAAATGGCGGATTTTGAGCCAGTCCCCATGAAGGATGCATCTTAGATTCTCCTCACCTGAATTTTTCTCCTGGCTTTGAAGTTGCAAAATTTCCTAGCCTTGTTTCTGAAGCACAACAAATGTGTTAGGGTTTCATTCTTTATTTCCAAAATAAAGTTTCATTATTTAGTTCCGAATTTGGTTTTACATACTTTCAGAAAGCTTTCTCTTCCTTCATATATCCCTCTCTCGCCCCATGAAACATTACCAATACAAAAACATGTTGCTTGAAAGCAGCAGTCTTGATGTGGTTGAAAGTAAGACTGCAACAGCATTGTGTCTGCTGAAGCATGTGTGAATAAGAAATATTTGTGTAATCATATATATCATCTAGGAATGGAGGAGAAATTTGATCCCGATTCCAATTAAAAGTGAACCTTTTAATTTGCATTTTCAAACCAGTACACAAACTGAAACACAGACATCCTTCAAAAGCCACACATCTCCAAATTTTGCAACGTAGTTCTCCAGCCAAGTAATGTGTACAAAAAAATGCACATAGCAGGCGTAATTGTGCATGAAAACACATACATTTGCAAAAATAGCACACAGTGTTAAGGGAAATTGCTTTGTAAAAATGTGATTGGACAAAATTATACACAAAAATGAATAGATGATGTGGAATTGCACTGAAATGCTAACAAAATTTCATGAGGGATTTTAAAAAGAAGAAGTAAATTGCAACCTGATTTGGAAATGTGGAGAACAGAGAGAAACTGAAATGGTCTGATTCGGCCATCCCTAATACCATCATATCAAGATGAAGGTGGTGGTGCTGAACTGTGTTTTGATGATGCATCTCTGTGCATTGCTGACAGAGAGCAGTAGCAGGCAGTGTGGGAAGCAGAGCTGCCCACAGGACACTAGCATCGTTGCAGGTACCTGTACAGTGCTGAAGAGGTGGAGAATGCTGGCAATGAGGTCAGAGTGGTGCTGGCAGAATGGTAGCACCATTTTGTACAGCCCCAATTTGGCTGCTGCCCTACCTTACCCCGGCACCATCCTGATAACCTGTAAGGTAAAAAGGAAAAAGTAAAGGACCCTTGGATTGTTAAGTCCAGTCAAAGGTGACTATGGGGTGCAGCGCTCATCTCGCTTTCAGGCTGAGGGAGCCAGCATTTGTCCACAGACAGCTTTCTGGGTCATGTGTCCAGGATGATTAAACTGCTTCTTGTGCAACGGAACACCGTGACAGAAGCCAGAGCACGTGGAAACGTTGTTTACCTTCCTACCATTGCAGTACCTATTTATCTACTTGCACTGATGTGCTTTTGAGCTGCTAGGTTGGCAGGAGCTGGGACAGAACAATGGAAGCTCACCCCATTGCGTGGATTCGAACCACTGACCTTCTGATCGGCATGCCCAAAAGGCTCAATGGTTTAGACCACAGCACCACCAGCATCCCCGTAATGTGTAGCAATGCTGGGTCAGTGATTCCATCACTCTGACCCACCACACCTTCTGAAACAACCATTAAGGAACTGAAGGAAGAAGAATCTGTGAACTGGAAATAAATGTAAGGAATGGGAACCTTCAACGCTCCGATTCCAGAGTTACTTTGAGAAACTTTCCTAGCTTAACAGCAACTTGGGAGCACTAGAACCCAGATGAAAGTGAATCCATGGAACAATAAAAAAAAAAAACAGAAGGATGGGGGCCATCTCATCCTGAGCTTCTTTGAGTTTAAGGATGGTCTGTAATGTACCAGGAGATTACTTAAAGAATGCCCCTCTGGTGTGTGTGTGTGTGTGTGTGTGTGTGTGTGTGTGTGTGTGTGTGTGTGTATCCTTTTAGAAAAAGTGATTCCTTTGTGGGGACCTGCTGAACATATTCAGGTAGAAAACATTTGCATCTTGAAGAGCCAGACCAAGTACATTAGAAAGCCATTTGAGCCTCAATCAGCAGTTGAGCACCAAAGCTGCCTCGGGGGAAGAACCGGGACCACTTATTACTCTCCGAAACTATTAAAGAGAAGTTGTGCCACTAATGAGAAGCCTTAAAGACTAACTTGCCAAGCGCTCAGTCCTTTGTTGCACACTATTTGGCAGTAAGTTTTGTAATGGCACTGCAAAGGCCTTTTCTGGTCACAGGTAGCTCCAGAGCTGTGGGACTCTTCTAAAGTGTGTTTTTTCTATGAGTTTAATGCCAAATTTTGTCTTCAGAGAGAAGTTCCCAGGACGGATAAAGCTATTAAATCAGGCTCAGCCAGAAAGTGACCACCTAGGGTTAGCCATGCACAGGAGGCGGAGACCATGGTACCCATGCCAGCATTTTTTTATGTTCAGATGTTGCTTCAAAGAGGACTAGAGTCTTACTGTCAGGAGTTTAGGTGCCAGAGAGTTCTGATGAAAACAGGAAGAGGAACAGAATTTGCCATTGCTCCCTTATTTGGTCCATGTTCCAGAGAGAAATAAATCCAGCAAATGCAATCAGCATTTTCTATTGTTCTTGCTTTCAGAATAATACCTAAATTATTCCAGTGTCCCCGCCCCCACAATCATTACCTTTGTACTGAAAGGAATGGGGAAGAATCATGTAATGGCAATGTAATTTAGGTAAATAATTATGTAAATTACATAAACTAGATAATTTCCTAGAGGACAGCTCAGTCGGTAGTGCATGAGAATCTTAATCCCAGGGCCTTGGGATGTTGGGCAAAAGATTCCCGCATTTCAGGGGGTTGGACTAGATGAGCCTTGTAGTCCCTTCCAACTCTGCAACTCTATCATTCTATGATTCTTTGCAGTGAACAGTGAGATAGCAGAAGACTGAACTGCATTGGAATGGAAACAGCGTTGCATGTGACAAATACATGGCAGAATGGAAAACAATGCCTTGCTACATCCATAGTCAGGAGTGAGGAATCTCAGGCCCAGGTGTTGAATGTGCCCCTCCAGAACACTCTATTCCGCCCTCAATACTCTTACCCAAGCCACACCCCTTTTACCAGCCCTGTTCTCTGCCATCCCAGATTGCTAGTGCATCTGTATTGGACCAACCTCCCTGCTGCTTCATCCCTCTCCTTCCTGGTAAGCAGCAGTGACTTAGTTGTTGGGAGGTCAGCAGAGTGCTGCCACCTTACCATGCTGCCCCCTACTGAATGTTGAGGAACTGAGATCTGCTGGATTAAGTTGGTTTTTCCAAAAACGGAATAGACTTGAATTGTCATCCCAGCAGAATTCGGAAAACCCACCCACCCATGTAGCAGCAGCAACACCCCCCCCCCACTGCACCATAAGTTTCTTCATAGAGTTTGGGCTTCCTTTGAGATTACTCAGATGTTTCCTGAGGAGAAAAAAATATTTTCACTTTTCCTTGAGAAGAAATCTGACAGTGACAACGTATGAGCGGAAATGCCATGTTTTTGCTAAGCCTTATTACAGCTCTGTTGAGACTATTGCAACTCTTTTGAGAATTTCAGAACCATCCCTAGACAAATATGCTGAAAGAAAAGGAGAGAGGGAGGAAGAGAGAAATTTAGGCAGTATAAGTTGATCTGTTATTTGACAACACGGAAATATTGGTGGACAAAACTATCCCATATTGCTAGCAAGGAGTGAAACTCACCCTTCGGATCACATATTCTTTTCATTCTGTACATTGATTTTGCCTTGTAGAAGTTAAATTTCTCTAATCAATTCCTGGATGCTACAAGAAGGGACTCTAAATGGGCTATTGTTCTACTTTCTAAATTTTGTGTGCAGGAGGACATAATGACAGAATGTCAGCCCCGCTGCCAAAGACATCCAGGCTCAGAGAAATGGCTGAGGGCTTGCATTGATGGACCTTCCAGGAGTTGGCATGAAATAGTGGAATTTTATGTAGCTGACTGCTGTATAGTCTACCCCAGCAGGACTGTGCTGGTGGAGACTGTTGGGAATTTTAGTCCAAAACACCTAGGAGGTGCCCGTGTTGAGGAAGGCTGCCTTATGTCTACATGCTGACTGAAGGAGCAAAGAAGGGGGAAAATACCTGTATGATGTGCAAATGGTACCTTATCCATCACTAAAGCCAAGCATGAAAATTCTTATGACAATGTTACCATTCTGCCAATGGTCCATGACTTGGTGGACACCCTCCATTGCCCTAAAATATGCCATCATTTAATTGCCATTGCAGTCCTATTATATTGCTATTATGGAGTGCCTGGTGTGGAAAGCTTGGAACATGTTGTGAGTTGCAAAATCTTGCTAAATCGCATTACTTTTTCTGAAATGAATAAAAAATGTATTGTTGTTGTTATTGATTTATTAGTTGCCTAATCTCAAGGTGATTTACATAGAATTTTAAAAAGTTAAAAAGTTAAAACAAGGCTAAAACACTAACCAGTGAACACTTATGATAAAGACCCATTTATCCAGCTGGGAAAGTCTGTGAGAACAAAACTGTCTTCAATTGTTTCTGGAAAGTGCAGACAGCAGGTGCCTGTCTTACCTTGACAGGGATGCTGTTCTATGGAACAGGGGCAGCTACACCAAAAGCCCTGCTTTTAGATCCTTGAAAATGTCTGAGATTTCCAGGGTTTCCTAAGGTGTCTGTTCAAGCCCTAGCTTGAGACAGCAGGGATTGAACCTGGAGCCTTCTGCAAACATACAAACAAGCACACTACCACTGTAAGGTCATCATATTGGGATATGTATAAATTCCGATTTCAGCTCCTACCCTCACTTAAACAAAAAGGGGGGGAGGAGTTGCTCTTTCATGGCATTGTGACAGACATACAGCATTGACTCTGGTCTTTTGCTGCATTGGAGACATGAATGAGAACAAAGATACATTTTCTGCATGGCTTTGGATGTTTTCATTTGCTCTCTTTGCAAGAATGTGTACGGTGCTCCAATCATCTCCTGCACAGCCTTCTCCCCAGTGTACTCTTGGAATCATGCCATGATTAGAATAGCTGCTAGGAATGGAGGGAAAGGGCTTTTGCAATGGCTTGGGGCATTTTTTCTCGCTACATCAAGCCATTTCGGCTGTACTGAGCCTGCTGTATTGCAGTCAGAAGCTGCAGCGTGTGTGCATTAAAATATTATGAATAACTGCAATTAGAAGGAAACAAAAACTGAAATAAATCTGCATTTTATTTGCATTTTTCCTCCCATTTAATGCCAATCCAAGCTGCTGTTTCCTTTAAAAAAATATCCAAGGAACATAATTGTTAAAACTTTTGCTGAAGCAACATTAAATTACCACATTAGCCTGAGCATAAGCAGTTTATAACTCCAGCTGTTCTGCGATTACTTCATCACAAACGCTCGTTTCAAGGGAGGGGTGAACACCAATTCAAAATTAGAACTGCCTCCAATGTTGGTCCTATTCAGAGTAGACCTGCTGGAAGTAATGAACATGCATAACTTCAGGCCATTAATTTCAATGAGTCTATGCTGAGTAAATGTTTCCAGTTTGTGTTCTTGACTAAGAAGCCACGATTCACCACTGTGCTATTGATATAAATGGGTCTGTGTTGAGTAAATGCTTCCAGTTCATGCTCTTGGCTTGGAGGCCTCAAATCACCTCTGTGCCTGCTACACTCTTCCATAACTGGACCCGGCCTTCTCAGTTGTCCCTGCTACCCAATATACCAGAGTGAGAGAACCTTCTTCAATCCAAAGGCCACATTCCCTTCTGGGAAACCTTCCGGGGCTGGGGCACATGCTCTGGAGTGAAAGTCACTGTCAGTATAGACAATACTGAACTGGATGGACCAATGATGTGACTCCGTATAAGGCAGCTTCCCATGTCCCTAAGCACTGGTGGCTGGTCCATTAGGGCAAATAGGGCACTGCTTTCACCTGCCTGCCTCCTTACTTATATCCAGCCCCAGGGGTAGCCCTGGCTGTCAGCTTCCTCCTCTTTGGTCTCAGTACAGTGGTATCTCGGGTTACATACACTTCAGGTTCCATGCGCTTCAGGTTACAGACTCTGCTAACCCAGAAATAGCAACTCGGGTTAAGAACTTTGCTTCAGGATGAGAACAGAAACTGTGCTCTGGTGGTGCGGCGGCAGCGGGAGGCCCCATTAGCTAAAGTGGTGTTTCAGGTTAAGAACAGTTTCAGGTTAAGAATGGACCACCGGAATGAATTAAGTACATAACCAGAGGTATTGCCATTGTAGAACTTGATGGTTGCCTCTCTGTCACTGGCTCTGGCTCCCCCTACTGTTGATCTCTCCACTTTCCACCCTACCTATCAGGGTGCCAGACACCACTGCTCTTAGACTGACAAGCACACTGATAAATATACTCCCTTCCTCCCAATCTTTCGCTTACATTTTCTCCATTAGGTAGTGAATATGCTACCTTTTTTCCTGGCAACCCATCACATCTTTAATTCATTTCCTAATTATTGTGCGTAATGTAGCTTACACCTGTGGTGATAATGTTTTTTTATATTAGCACTGGAACCCGAGATATCAAAGCATCACACTAGGCTAAGTGTCTCTTTCTTACTGAACAGACCAGCAATTAAAGGCACATTTGATCTGAATGAAATCATGGTCCAAATGGAATCCTTCAACCCCATGAATTAAAATCACCCCACCCTCCCACACATAACACAGTCCCATCTAAAATGAAAGATTAATACTTTTTAAATGTTAAGACGCTCAGTGGAGCATTCACCTGTGACGAGGCCCTCCATCATCAACAACATTTTCAGCACCTTCCTCCTATCTTAAGAGCTGGGATGCATTAAAGCATTACTCTTGCCTAATAAACAAGTTCACCTGTGAAGCACATCCTGGCCTTAATCAGAGAACTTTCAATGATGGGGAAAGATTTTATCTTTTATGGTAATAATCCATTCCCCAAATGAATTAACTGGGACGGGTGGCAAAAGCAATTAATGCAGTTAAGCAAGTGACTTATGCCAGATAGTGCCATACTTGTATAGATCCAAGCGGCTAATTCCTGTATATGTGTCAGGGACTGGGGTCTGACTCAGGAGAGGGGCAGTGGCTTCTGGATGCCTGTACCAGCCAGGATGCAAGAACCAGAGGCAGGGGGAGCTTCAGAATTGAAGGAAGAGACAGGCCAGGCAAGTGAAGGGCTGGGCGTTCCTCACCCTCTCCATCTCCACTGTCTCCCAGAGCCAGGAGAGAATTGAAATGGGAAGAAGTTTCCTTGAAGGCAGAGTCTCTTGTGCATAGCCACTGGGGTAAGGCTCATAAACTGGTGGAGGGCAGTGGCCCCCAGTTGCTGAAACTGCTCCATAGAGCATGGACCTAGGAACAGTGGCGGATGAAAGGGGGTGCCAACCAGGGGGTGCCATCCAGGGGGTGCCATCACAGCTGTCCCTGCCCTCACCGCCTGGGACGCTCAGCCCCTGCCATGTATCCCTGGGACGCTCAGAGCTCGCCACACCCCTCCAGGATGCTCATGGCTCGCCCTGCACGCTCCTGGACTTGTGCTGCTTACCGCACACACACATACACCCTGACGCATGCCAAGCCCCCTGGGATGTGCACCAGCCACACACCCGGATGTATGCCACTCCCGGTGCTGGAGCAGGTAGCTTCGCCACTGCCTGGGAATAGCTGCCCAGACACTAGACTGGTGTGGGTAGGTCTCCAGATATGTAGAAGCAACTGTAAGTGTTATCTCTTTGACAATAAAGAGTTAACTCTTGGCTGTGTGCATTCCTTGGCTGGGAAGTGCCCTTGACAATATATGACCATTTTTTAAAGCACTAATCCACTCCCTTCATTTGCCCTGCCTGGCATCTCAACTGCTTTTGCCTGCCTGGAATGTGTCCGGGAACGCTGATAATGCCTCTTGCTTGTCTGGATGGAAAACAGAGGGGTGTGTGTGTGTGTGTGTGTGTGTGTAGAAAAAAGATTAGCATACCCTCCAACCTTTCTCCAATGAAAATAGGGATGTCCCATAATGATAATTTTACTATTTATACCCTACACATCTTGTTGGGTTGCTCTAGCACTCTGGGCAGCTTCCAACATACTGTATATAAAAACATAGCAAAACATTAAACATGAAAATAACCTTCTCCATACAGGATTGCTTTCAGACGGCTTGGGGGTTGGATAACTCCATATGCGCCAACATTTCTCCAATGAAAATAGGGACATCCTAAGGAAAAGCAGGAGATTCCAGGATCAAATCAGAAACTGGAACGACATCTCTAAATCAGGGACACCCCTGGAAAATAGGGACAATTGGAGGGTCTGGGTTAGGATTCAAAGCTGCATTCATTGCTCTGGAATCTTTGTTTATTTATAAGAAAATGACCATAGCTCAGTGGTAGAGCATCTGCTTTGCATGCAGAAGGTCCCATGTTCTTATCCCTGGCATCTCCCAGACTCCTGTCTGAGAGTCTAGAGCAGAGCTTTCTAAACTGTATGTCATGACACATTAGTGTGTCAGCTGCAGTGTGTAGGTGTGCCATGCAAACGCTCTCCATGCTCCTCCCGTGGCTGGAAAGGGGTTAGGTGAACCTCCGGTTTGCTCGTAAAACTGAATTACTGTGTTGCGAAATGATGCACGTCTAAAAAGCATGTCACCAACATGTTCCAACAGAGTTTGGAAAGCTCTGGTCTAGAGTGTCACTGCCAGTCAGTGTAGGCAGTACTGAGGCCAATGGCTCTGTGGTCTAACTTGGTATTACGTGGCTTGCTATATATCACAGCCTTGGTCCTAAAAGGCGGCCCATGGCTCCCTTAAATGAATAATAAATAATTATGCTTTCAAACTGCTATATACCTTTATGTGAATCCATAAATGAACATTGATCTATATTTAAAGAGGTGTGCCCGTTGATCTTTTTCTCGGCTCTGTGTAGCATAGAAATGGCATCCAAGTAAATAAACAAATCTGAGATAAATGTGCAGGGGCGTTTCACAAGGATCACTGAAACCTGTTGCTGGAATGGTATGCTCTAGAACACACTTCACCGCTTCTTTCGTGGTGCAATCCAGAACACACTGTACTACTTCTTGTAGGAACTGATTCTTATAGGGGGCGGAGAGAGATTACCCGATTCTCGTTCATTACCTCTGTCAGCTTTAATACATCCTTGGAGAGAGAGAGGGAGAGAAAGAGAATAATCCTCATTGCACTATTGATAGTGGGGGCGGGGGAGGCTGTAATGCTTCAGAGCTTTGCCTTAATGTATTGTTCTATTGAATCTGATGATTCCTGATGAAAAGGCCAGCTATTCCAGACACAAAGTGAATCAGAAAGCTGGTTGTTTCCTCTCTGAGTACAGACACCATTAAATGGCATTCCCCCCACCCCACCCCCCGGCAGCCTGGTTATTGAAATTGGTGTGGGCGAAGTCACTTTGATGGGCTCAGCGTTTTTAGTGGGCATTGACAGAAACTAAATTGGAAAGAATGCAACAAATGTGAGGTTTTAGCGGAGTATCGACTTAATATAGATTGAGCAGAGGCGACCGGCGGGGGGTGGGGGAGAAACATTGCATGGCTTACAAGTTGGAACTCCATGTTGTCTTATTAAACAACGTGGTGACAGATAAGGCTGTCTGCACGGTTGGCCCTTGGTTTTCAATCAACTGGATCATTTCTGTAAGGAGCTATAATATCCCATTGCATGGCACTTCACTAAGATTACCAGGGACAATGGAGCAAAAGCTCTGGTTTTATTACTTGCAAGCAAAGATGGGAGAATATGTCAATTTTGGTTGCTCTTGGTATCTCATTTGCGCCCCCCCCCCCCGCACAGACTCATGAGACAAAGATTGGTAGAATGGCTATCTTTAGGAGCAGAAAAGAAAGGCAGGAATTGCAAATCAGATTAACCACATGAACTCAATTCACAAAGTACAAGTATGCAATGATTTTAGCTGATTCTAGTAGGACAGCATCCCTCCAGACCCTTGGGCATGGGATGCATCCACAGGATGTGGCTCTCCACCCAAGGGTGGGGAGAAAATGACTCCCTCCTTCCTAAGTGAGCTTGGGGCATATGAACCCAACACAGGCACTCAGGCTCCACTGCCCAGTGTTCACCCAAAAGGTACATGTCAAGTCTAAAGGATACTTAGAGAGGGACATATTATCTCCAGGGTGCCACGCTGCAGGGGGCACCACAACAATGCTGTAGAATGGAGTGAGAGAGGTGGGGGGCACCAAATTTTAGAAGCGCATAGGGCATCACCGAAATTAGAGAGCCCAAAGTCCACCACTGATAACCATCTTCAAATATACAAAGGACTGTCTCATGGAAGACCAAGTAAGGTTGTTTTCTGCTGCTCCAGAGGGTAGGACAATGGCAAGAAATGAGATTTTGACTACTTATTTATTTCATAAACTTTATCTATTGCTTGATTGTAGAAAAACTTCACAGTGGACTAAACAGTAGGAAGAACTTTCTGACAGTAAGAGATATTTGACAGTGGACTAGACTACCTTAGAAGGCTGGATGGCCATTTGTTAGGGATTCTTTAGCAGGGGGTTGGGCTAGATGACCCTTGGGTTCTCTTCCAACTCTACGATTCTATGATTCTATGAAAACCTGGATCGCCTCTGCCAGTCAATATAGAAAATACAGAGTTACTGGTAGGTGGACCACTGACCCAACTTAGTATAAGGCTGCTTCCTGTGTTCCTAACTGCTCCATTCACTGATTAAATGTGACTGTGCAAAGATGAATAGCATAGATTTTGGCTGGAGGCGAACTGCAGCAGAATGGAAAGAATGTTGCATGCAACAAATACAAGGCAGAACAGAAAATGGTACCTTCTTACATCCTGCTGAATGCTGAGCGGTGGTGGGAGGAACCAGCTGGGGAGCCCCCAGGGAAGAAGGAATTGGTGGTGGGCTGAATGGGAAGAGGAGAAGTCAGAAGCCGAAGAAGTAACAGGGTTTAGTGAGCAGGAAGAGTCTGTGGCAGAGAGCAGTCCAGAAGCAGGGGCAGAACAGGAACGGGTCCAAGAGGCAGAAATGAGTCAGACTGGTGAAGAAGCCAGGGTGTCTCCCCCTCCTGATGTGACAAGCTCTCCTCCCTGCTGGTGTCCCAGAACCATAAGATGTATGGAGGAGCAAAGGCAGGCATGGAGACAGAATCTCAGATTGCTTAGGAAAGGCCCTGGGGAGAAGAAGACTTTCAGTCCCCACAACTGCTTCATGGGGCATGAACTACTGGGATGAGCTGATGTGCTCACTAGGCCTGGCCTCCTGAGTCGACCTTATTTCCTTGAATAAAGAGTTCACTGATGTCATGTGATTTATTGCTGATCTGCTCCTGACACCCACTCCTGACACATCCCTACCAGGGTGTCCTGAATTAAATCAGTTTAATTGTTTGGGGAAGGGTTGTAGCTTAATGGTAGAGCATCTGCTTTGCATTCAGAAGATCCCAGATTCATTCCCTGGTATCGTCTGCTAGGGCTGGGAATGTCTGCTGTTCAGAAACCCTGGACAGCCTCTGCAAGTCAGTGTCTTGAACTAGATCGGCAAATAGATGATTCAGTAATCTTCAGCTTACTAAATTCCATTGTTGCTAGTAATTACCAGTCCTGAACCAAATCAAACCTAGGGGGGTTGGCCATCCCCATTAATTTTTAGCTGGTGAATTTTTAAGATGCTTTGTTTGACATGCTTGCTTTGGGATCAGCAGCTGGTCTGAGGGTGGCGGTGGCTGTGAAACCCTGTAAATGAACAACCTTAGAACAGTTTGGCATCAACACCTGCCTCAGCTGTCCTGAAGTGGAGAAGAACTTTCATCAAAGTTGGCCTTGAATGGAAATGCTTTCAGAGCAAGGCCAGAAATGTTCTACACCATGACTGGAATAGCCCTCCGAGACAGAAATAAGCATTGTTCTCCCCAATGTGTTTTTAGATCGAAAGTTGGTTATTGTCACAGCATGATTGATACCGCAATCATCGCCACTGGGGGAAGGAAACAAGAGTCCTGTTCCCGAGCCAGACGGAAGCAATCCAAATAGGCCACCTGCTTGTCATGCCTTGTCTCAGCCTGGGAGTGTCAGAAGCGAAAGAAATGAAAAACAAGCAAGAGAAGGGGGGTGAAATGTTTTGAGGAAAGGCCAGGGACCCCACATCCCTTCCCCTCCCCCCAGTGGTTCTGAGATGCTCTTAAAAGAACCTGCTGAGATTGCCATTTCAGTATTCCATGGGATGCAGTTTTGAAATTGTTTCATTGGCGACGTGAATCTGATCGGATGCCTTGCAAGCAGAAGTCAGCAATATGCCATATGTTGCCGCGTTCCACACAAACAGTCAAAATAGCCTCATTACAATTTGTGAGAACTGTCTTGGATATCGCATCTCTCCTTGGCAGGCTCCGAGCAAGAGTTATTACTTTTTTTATTCCGAGCTGACAAAATAGCTTCCCTGTGCTTATTCGGCAGTTGCAAAGCAGAGGGTGAGATGGAAGCAGATATGTTTTAGATCTGTGGTGGCCTACCTTTGTTTGCAGTGGCTTGCAGTTCACCTGCGCCATAAAACATGTGGGAAATCACGCAATGAGGCAGAAGTGAACTCTTGAGATGGGGGAAGACTGACAGCCTGTTTAGATGCAGGGCATCAGATGACTCCATTGAAAATGGACCATCAGGCGAAGTTCCTTCTTTCTGCCCATTCAGCGCCCATCATGGCAACGACTCTTGCTATGAATGCTTTTCATCTTAGTTCCCTACAACAATTTTTGTAAAGAACCATGCAATAACAAGACAGCAAGATAGGCTGCACTCCTAACACCATTTACTTGGGAGGAATTCTATGAGTATTAACTCCTGAGTTGGAATGGCTAGAATAGCAGTCATAGATGGCTTTGTAATGGGCCGTTAGCCACTTCATTAACTTTGTCTTTAAGGTAACAGAAGCTCTTCCTTGTTTTGGCTGCAAAAGACTAACTGGCCTACCACTCTGGAAATTCATTAATTTTGATAGGCAACACACAAGGAAGGTAACTGCTTTATGAATATCTGTTGATAGATGAGATATGCATGACTATTGTGTGCCATGAGATAACACAAAAATATACGTATATTTCTGCATCATTGGAAGACAAGATGGACCTTGTACAAAATAAACCAATTGCAGTGGAATGGAAAGTATTAGATGAAAGTGTGAATGAATGTCAGAACGGACTGAGGCATGTTTGTACATCCCTATCTCGAGGTTATATTCACCATGGACATTCTGATTATAGGTTTCCTACTGCTTCCTGGCAATATCATTGAAAGCTCACATCTTCTGTTGGGGCCCATCACATTGTGTTTCCTTATTAGTAATTGTCATTGATGTAGATGAAATTCACAGCAATGGCCTTAAGTGTACAGGGTTGCTGTAATATAAGCAATATGTCCAAATGGTGCAAACGCGTTGCGGTGATACTTGCCTCCTTGGGTAAATGTCTGCTCATGATGGCTGTGCTGACAGCACCCAAAACCCAGCTCTAATCTAGACTTTAAAAATGATTTTATCTTGCATTGGCAATGCCTCCATTTATCAAGCTGATGGCCAAGGCATGGTCTACGGAATATGGTGGCATCATCATAAGATGGTGGAATGGACTCTGAGGTGCCATTTTTTAAAGCAGGAAACAGTTGTCATCTGGACATCCAAAATAAATGTTGGGTCAAGGACAAGCTTTTTGTAAACCTCTTTGAGTTTTTTTAAAACAACAACAAGAACAACAACAGCAATGCAGTATATACATTTTAATAAAATAATCCTAAACTCAGGGCCTATTTTTTTGACATATCAAGCCAGACCATTGGTCCATCTGTCTCAGTATTGCCTTCACTGATTGGCAATCACTCTTCAGGGGTTTAGACAGGGACTCTTTCCCAGCCCTACCTGGAGAAGGCTCCAGGGACTGAACCTTGAACCTTCTGCATGCAAAACAGATGCTCTTCCACTGAGCTACAACCCTTCCCCAAAAAGACATAGAAGCACCACTGTAAATCTAGATCAATTTGTATTTATTGATTCAGGTGAGGGTAGATTGCTGCAGAACCATTTCAATATCCAATATGCATTTGTTGTTGCTGATAACAAAGAGGCATTTCCGGATGCACTAGTTTTCTGTGTTCAGATATTTGGGTTGTTTCCCTGTTGAAAAACTTCGCCAACTTCCCACTTTTCAATTAAAGTCCAGGGGTAGGTGTCATGAGGCAATGTTTCCCATAGGGCTTTTTTAGATTAGGAATTTCAGAGAGCCAGGGAGGTTGCAGAGGGCCAGAGAAACGTTTAATGGAAAGAAAAACACAGACCACACCATGCCACCTCACAGTGCTCAGGTAAGCTCAACCCCTGGTCCTCACAATCAGGAAGAAACTTTTTGATGAAGTGGAAGTACTGGGAACCTTGGGGGAAAGTGATTATATCCTCTTGAGTTTCCTTATATGGAGGCGAGGGAAAGCTGAGTGTAGTTGGACATGCGCTCTGGACTTTAAGAAGGCTGATTACAAAAAGCTTAGCGAATTCCTGGGTGAGATTCCATAGTCAGAAATATTAAAAAAGAAGGGAGTTTCTTAAAGGTGAGATATTTAAGGCACAAATGCAGAGCATTCTGACAAAAAAAAAAGAGAGAGGGAGGGAGACATTTAAATAAACTGATGGAGTTTTTCAAACAGGACAGGAAAATTGGCTTTCAGGTAGAAAAATCAAAACTAGAGACTGAACTGTTAGAACCCAATACTAAGAATTTATCAAGAATGTATAACTTGCTGCTGAAATGGAATACACAGGATGAAACAGTTAAATCGGCTATGATTAAGTGGGCACAGGATGTCGGCCATAACATTATGTCAGCTGACTGGGAATGGTTATGGAACACCGGTATTAAATTTACGGCATGTAATGCCTTAAAGGAAAACATTATGAAAATGGTCTATAGGTGGTACATGACCCCAGTCAAGCTGGCAAAAATTTATCATTTGCCCGATAACAAATGTTGGAAATGTAAAGAGACTGAAGGTACCTTCTATCACCTTTGGTGGACATGCCCGAAGATTAAGGCTTTCTGGGAAATGATCTATAATGAAATGAAAAAGGTACTTAAATGTACTTTCCCTAAAAAACCAGAGGCCTTTCTCTTGGGCATTGTCGGCCAATTGGTGTCAAAGAGGGATAGAACTTTCTTTATGTATGCTACGACAGCAGCAAGAATACTCATCGCAAAGTATTGGAAGACACAAGATCTACCCACTCTGGAAGAATGGCAGATGAAAGTGATGGACTATATGACACTGGCCGAGATGACAGGCAGAATCCGTGACCAAGGAAAAGAGACGGTGGAAGAAGAATGGAGAAAATTCAAAAGTTATCTTAAGGACTATTATAAACTTGATGAATGTTAGAGTGTTGTGGTTTTTAGGAATAAAGGGATACAGTGATATAAGGTCAGATCACAGAGAAGACTAAGATGACAGAGGTTGAGAAGCAACAATTGGGAGTTGCTGTAAAATTATGGACATTGGGATGCAGAAAGGGGGGGGTATGGGGGAGTCTCAGAAAAGAGGTTTATGAAAAAATGTTATGAAATTATACGTGTTTGTATGTCTTTTTAAGTGTTTGTTTGTTCTTTAAAATTCTGTAAAATCAATAAAAATTTTATAAAAATAAATAAATAAATAAACTGGCGTGGTTGCATAAGGAGCTTACAAAGGACCCGAGATTTAAGAGGGGCATGAATAAGAAATGGAAGAACGGGGAACTCAAGAAGGAAGAGTAGCCAACAGTTACAGGGAGAAGGGCTGGTGGGCCAAAGCTCATAATGAGCTCAGGCTTGTGACAGAGGTTATAAATAATTTTAAAAGGTTTCTTCGGCTATGCTCAAAGCAAGAATAAAACGCTAGTAGGTCCTTTACATGAAGAAGATGGAGAAATGCTATTGAGTGACAGAGAGAAGGCAGAACTGTTCAACACCTACTTTGCCTCTGTATTTACCCAAAAGAAAAGCAGTGCTCAATCTGGCGATAACTGATTAAATGATGCAAGGAAGGAGCTACAACCCAAGATAGGGCTGCTGCTCCACCAAACTTAGTCCGTCCTCAGCCTGCCCTCACTTGCCTCCCTTCTTACCTGCATCCCATTCAAGGGGTTGCACTGGCTGGCAGTGGCTTCCTTCTTAATTTCAGTGTTGCCCTTCTAGAGGAGAAAGATGACAAAACTGGAATTAGTCGATTCTGTTGTTGGCTCTGACGCCACCTACTGTTGGCCTCCTTGCTTTTCTCCCTACCAGTCGCTAGCTACCACTGCAGCTACAACCACACTCCTGTTAAAATTCCAGAAAGTCCTGGTCCTGCCTGCATCTGCCACCACTTACTTCCTGCTCATGCTATCATCTGACATTGTGACAGGTTTGTCATCTCTAGTTCTTAAAGCTTCCAAGTTGAGTGAGTATCTTTGCAACATATCAAGAAAGCTCCCCCCACCCCAGATTCCAATTTCCTCCTTGATTATGAAGACTATATTTTATGTGATTAATGGGAGAAAAGTAGCTGTTAGAAGCTGTTTACCCAGTGTGAATTAGAACACTAATTAGAAGAGACATGCATGTTAATGAGCAAAAGGAAGTTGATCAGTATGCAACCAAAAGTTTCTCATTTAATTGTGTGTGTACGGGGGGTGGGGGTGGATTTGGATAATGTGTTTTATATGCAGAGATGCAATTGCCCTTAACCAAAATGTCACTCATATAGACACCCTGGGATCAAAATAAAGACTTTATACAGGGGATTTGTATTTATGTTTAGGTTTCAGTTAATTGTATGTATGTGTTTGTTTATGTGTATATTTTTGTATCCATATTTTTAAATTACTGCTAGGCTGGGTGATGGATGCTAAATCACTGTGACATTTACATGTTGTGACCCTTCCCCCTGGGGGGGGGGTGGAGTACAGCATCCCTGAATGGGGAGGGTACTTTTAGCAATCATATATTTATCCACACTTAGCCCTAGCATTAGGCATAGGGAAACAATTGCTTCAGATGACCACAAAGATCTTCTTACAGATAGGTAGCCGTGTTGGTCTGTTTCAGTGTATCTGAAGAAGTGTGCATGCACACGAAAGCTCATACCAAGAACTAACTTAGTTGGTCTTTAAGGTGCTACTGGAAGGAATTTTTACAAAGATCTTCTGCATTTCCATTACAGATGGTAATGTCCATTGCCCGTAGAATCTTACTTTTTCCTAGGCTCTGCCAACCATGTATCAGAGGTCTCCAGCTCTACTCTCTTGATTTCTGCATTTTTTTCAAGCTCCTCCCCAGCCTGTCAGTTTATGTCTTGATTTTGCTTATCAAAGCTCCATAGCCTGAGCCCATCCAGAGGGTCAGTATTATTATTTTGCAATCAAAATCCTCTAACTTTCTCTCAAAACAAGGATAGAACCTTGATGGAGTCAAGCTCTCATCAACCGAATCAACCATGACTCCAACTTATGGGAATTGGAGCCTATCATCATGTGGAGGGCCACCATCTCCTCATCCTTCTCCTCAAGACTTTAGTGACATTCACACCCTACATTTAAAACACTATGGTACTACTTTAAACAGACATGGCTTCCCCCAAGAATCCTCAGAACTGTAGGCTGTTAAGGCTGCTGCGCATTGTTTGGAGAGCCTAAAATTCCCTCTCAAAGCTATAGCTCCCAATTCCCAGAAAGGCTTAATCTTCAACCCATCTTCCCCACGAACTCTGGAGATTGTAGCTCTGGGATGGTAATAAATAGGACTCTCCTAACAGCATGCTTAACAAACTACAATTCCCAGAATTCTTTGGGGGAAGCCAGGACTGTTTAAGATGGTAACAGCACTTTAAATGTGACCTTAGTTGAAGCCCCAGGGGGAAACCACTGGAGGGAAATGCTACATTGTTTTCTAGCAATGAGCTTACAAAACAGTATCGTGGTAAACCTCTCTATCACCCACAGCTTAAAAAGCAAACAAACTCCCCAGCTATTCCGTAAGCAATATATGTCTTAACAGCTACCGTGATACCTAAGCCAATATTTGCAGGAGAAAAAACAGTGCTACAGTTTCTAATTACATTCTCCTTAGGAAGAACCTTTCATATTTAAAATAAGGAAAAGGAAAGAGTGTAGTAAAGGTGAGAATGAAGTACCTAGTCCTTGGGAGGTCTAAATCTGAGATGGGGAACATGTAGCCCTACAGGTGTTCCTGAACTACATATCCCAGGGGTAGGCAACCTAAGGCCCGGGGGCCGGATGTGGCCCAATCGCCTTCTCAGTTCTGCCCATGGACGGCCCAGGAATCAGCGTGTTTTTACATGAGTAGAATGTGTCCTTTTATTTAAAATGCATCTCTGGGTTATTTGTAGGGCATAGGAATTCATTCATTTTTTCTTCTTCAAAACATTGTCCGGCTCCCCACAAGGTCTGAGGGATGGTGGACTGGCCCACAGCTGAAAAAGGTTGCTGACATATCCTATCATCCTTCACAATTGACCATGCTGGCTGTGGCTGTAGGAAGCTGGAGTCCAACCACATCTGGAGGCGACAAGTTCCCCACTCCTGTTCTGTACACAGAGTCAAGCTATTGGTGCATCTAGATGTGTGTTGTCTACATTGACTGCTAGCAGCTCTCCAGATTCTTAGTCAGGGGTCTCTCTCAACCAGACTTGGAGATGCCAGGGATTGGAGATGGGACTTTCTGCATGCAGAGCATATCCTCTACCACTGAGATACTGCCCTTCCATTAATCATCAACCCTCACCATCCCTGACCATTGTTGACCATACTTGCTAGGACTGGTGGAAATTAGGAGTCTAATAACACCTGGTAGGCCACAGGCACCACACCAAGAGTTTCACCAGTAACATTAATTTATAAAATATGTAAACTCTCGGTCTTCCAAATTCAGTGGGACATATTTGTTAGAAAGTCAGACCAAGGCTAGGAACAGTGAGATTTAAATTCCCCATTCAGCCAAGAAGCTCACTCTGTGACTTTGGGTCAATCACTAGGGATGAGAGAGAAAGTTGGTGGCCACATTATCATGCAAACTAAAAATGCCTTGGACTTGTAATGGAAATATAGTGGTACCTCGGGTTATATACGCTTCAGTTTACAGACTCCGCTAAGCCAGAAATAGTACCTTGGGTTAAGAATTTTGCTTCAGGATGAGAACAGAAACTGCGCAGCAGCAGCAGCGGGAGGCCCCATTAGCTAAAGTGGTACCTCAGGTTAAGAACAGTTTCAGGTTAAGAACGGACTTCCAGAATGAATTAAGTTCTTAACCCGAGGTACCACTGCATGGGGCTTGAGGTTCCCACTTCTGGCATAAAGCTTGTGAATTTCCTGTTGGCCTTGGCTTGGCCAATGTGAGAGCAGGATGCTGGATTAGACGGGCCCTTGGTCTCATCCAGCAAGCCAGGCTCTTCTTATGTTTTTATATGGCCGCTAAGTGATTGAAAACTATCCAAAATCTGAACACGATACACATCCATTCAACCTTCCCATGCATCAATATGAAATCATTGCAGCATCTTATTTGGAAATGACTGTGTCAAAGTATTGATGGCATTCCAGGTTGAAACATGCATTGCCCCAGACCTGCATGGAAATGAGATTCGTTTGCATCCCCACTGTAACTTATGACATTTTTCTAATTAGGGCAATGTTTAATTTACTGTCTGGTGGCTTTTTGAATAAATATAAATTGTCATGCTAAAGTGACAGGTGTGAAGCCCAGGGTAGCTGCGTTAGTGAGGTTAATCTGTTCTTAATCAAATCAGCTCTGCTTTGCTTTCTCCTGGGAAGGGAGCGATAATAGCCCTCTTTAACTGGAGATAAGACAGCCTTTTGGCTGGAATTCCAGGAAGGCTTCTGCTGGCTCTTGTGGTGCATTTATTTGCTGGTGAGATGTTTCATTGCACCCGGGCTTTGAAATGGATTTGCCTCCAAACAGGGTGATGGGGCCACTTGTTGGGTTGTTGGTTGACTGGACACAGTGGTCTTGGAATAATAAGCCAAATGTGGATGAGGTCATGAGTGACACTACCTTATGTGGAATTGCAGTACTGCATAAGCAATGCCATGCATGCAACAGCATGGCTTTATCAGTAGTGGCTCCCTGCTTCTGGAATACTCTCCCCAGCAAAATATGTCTGAGGCTGTCATTCCCTGCATTCTGTGGCTTCCATGCATTCACAGGCATTGCTTCATTGTCTTCAGTCATCCTGAGCTGCAATTTATAGCCTGTTTTGTGGTGCATGGCTCATCATCATTATTTTATTTGTATGCTTCCTTTCCACAGTTGAAACCATGCTCAAGGCAGCTTCCAACATGAAAAAAATTATATAATTACAAAAGTAGTCATAATAAGAGCCAACTCCTAATGGGTGAGGGATCTTTGGCTCCCCAAATAAAATATTTGAGGGGGCCATCCCCTCAAAGTTGATGGTCATTGCCATTCAAATGGTGTACGTGCATCACATAATGTGATCGGTTGTTTAGGGCAGGGCTTACTTGCCCACCCCCAATATTTTATTTATTTACTATTTATGACTGCACCACTCGCAGTCATAAATACTAAATAAAACACATCAAAAAGTACACAATAAAACTAAACAATGTCCACATAAGTAATATCTAAAAACACCAAAAACAATATCCATAACAGTAACAACAACAACAAAACCCAACACAGTACGCCAACGCAAGAGTCTGTTCCACAGCCTCAGCTTTTGTAGTTGGAGTCAGTCAGGGCCCTACCCTACCCTGCCA